>NC_134405.1:1476471-1845699 GCF_038048845.1 Mixophyes fleayi
TACTTTCCCAATGTCATGGCTCGTGGAGTAGGCGGGGATGGCTTTTCGCTGTTCCTACATCCTCAGAAGCATATACAGGGTGGAATTCTACCTTATCACCACCTCTTCCTTCAGTTGGTGGTAGGGCAAATTAAATTGCTCTTGCAGCTCCTGCAATCTCCTACACGCTGTTGCCAAATGCCGGAAATGTCCATATATTATATGGGCCACAGACAGCATCTCCTGCACGTCCCTGTCATTTTTTAAAAAGCTTTGTACCACCAAGTTAATTGTGTGAGCAAAACAGGAAATGTGATGGATTTCACCCAGCTGTAATGCTTTCACAATATTGGTGGCGTTATCAGAAGTGACATATCCTGACGAGAGTCCAAGCGGGATAAGCCATGTTGCAATGACATCCCCTAGTTTTTGTAACAGATTGTCAGCTGTATGCCTCTTAGTGAGGCCGGTGATACACAGAGTAGCCTGCCTCCGACAAATGTGACATACTTGGGTACATGCTGATGCTGTCCCTGCTGGTGAAGGCGAATCACCAACCCAGTGGGCTGTCACAGTCATATAATCTTTCGTTTGCCCAGTTCTGTTGTCCACATATCTGTGGTTAAGTGTACAGTGGGTAGGATGGCATTTTGCAACCCAATAATAACATTTTTACGAACCTTCTGGTAGAGGTGAGGAATAGCTTTTCTACTGAAATGGTGTCGTGAAGGAATTTGGTAACGGGGACACAAGACCTCAAGTAACAGTCTAAAACCAATTACATTAATAGTGGACATTGGACGCAGATCTAATATGAGCATAGTTGATATGGCGTCTGTGATCCGCTTTACGACTGGGTGACATCTTTCATACTTTCTTCCTCTTGCAAAGGATTGTTTAACAGTCAATTGTTGTAAACTACTAGTAGTCTTCTTCTTGATCTGCTTCTGGGATGAAGATTCACCCCCAGCAGCAGCAAAAGCAGCATCAGTTTGACTAATGCTCAAGAATTCGTCAAAGGAATCAAGGATAGTGCAGGAGTCATCTAGCCTTACCAACTTGGATGCCGGACTAACTCCGATCGCTACTGAGGATATTGATGAGGACAGTGTTGTGGGTGTAGATTGCAGGCGTCGGGATGTAGGTGAGAGAAGGGCCCTAGCTGATGATGGACGGCTTGTTGTTATTTTTTTACCATAACTTTCAGATTTTCCCAACACCTTGCCATGAACTCGCGTCAAATGGCATAACATGGATGAGGTTCCTAGATGGTTAAGGCCCCTCCCTCTACTGACTTTGGCTTTACATACACTACAAATGTCTAGACAACTGTTGGCAGGTTTTGGGTAGAAATAATTCCACACATAAGAAGTGGCTTTTTTGGTCTTATGTCCAGGCATGACAATGGCCTTCTTCTTATCACGTGCCAGAACTGCTTCCACTGGTGCAGGACTTACACAAACAACATCATCCTCATCAACATCCTCATTAGCGCCCTCGTCGGCTACACAAATATTCCTCTAATCCTGTTCAAATTCCAAAGTGGCATCCTCAATTAGTGTATCACCGGCTACACTGGGGCTGTTCAGGCACACATCTGCAGAAAGATTGAAAGGGACCTTCTTCATGGGTACACTATCAGAATGGTCACGATTACACATAGTACTCGCGCATGGACTCTCCTCAGGGATTGGTGTCATTTCTAAATCTGAGCATACATTTTCCTCTAATGCCTTACTGTTTTCTTCCAGCTCGGCTTTTACACGTAACAGTAGTTGTGCACAGGGGCGGATCCAGACTTTTGCTATACCCCAGGCGATTTTAGGGGGGGTGATTTAGGCCCCGCCCCCTTTCTAATTTCTAAGGCTGCCGGCGGCTGCACAGTATGTGCAGGTCCGCTTGGCAGTGACAGTGTGCTGCCCCGCTGCTCTGATTGTGTTTAAAACACAATCAGAGCAGCCGGGCAGCACACTGTCACTGCCAAACGGACCTGCACAGTGTGCAGCCGCCGGCAGCAAGCCCCTGCTAGGGGGGTGATCGCCCCGATCGCCCCCCCCCCCCCCCCCCCCTGGATCCGCCACTGGTTGTGCACCACTTTTGGAGTCCGAATTACTTGGTCTTGCTTGGTCACAAGTGATGTTACAAGAAGGAGCTGCAGTAACAATTTTAGATCTCGCACTCATAGAGAAAGGCAAAGGCCTCATTCTTTCTTGGCCACTGTGTAGAATGACATGTTGGCAATTTTTTTTTCCGGTAGATAACTTTTCATGGAGTACAGCTCTTTTTTTCTTCACCACGGTAAAAGGTTTATGTTTTTTTTCCCTGACTTTAAAAGACTATGTACTTTTACATAGGCTTTACCAGATGACATACAAGGATAACTATAATCAGGACTGGTTGCAGCAGCTGCTTGCTGCTCCTGCTCTTCTGTGTACTGCTGTGAATCCATTTGGATAACACCCTACACTTTTTGGTGCAAATTCATAAGAGAAGCCTGCAAGGACTAGTATATTTGAATTTCAGCAATGACAATTAGCAATGGAGCTTTCTTTAACACTGCTACCACCCTCCTCTTTCAATTCTGTAAGTTTGTCTGCACAACTGCTCTACACCCTATCCTACCCCTTCTGTATCCCTCTCTCAAATGGCGCTAAATTGCCATGGAGATCGGTATTTATAGATTCCAAAACTCGCGAGATCCGAGGTCCGACGACGTCACAATGACATTTTGCTTTGAATCCGAAAAAGCGCGAAAGTACCGACGAATCCCCTAAGTTCGGGTGTGTTCGGTTTCCGAGGAACCGAGCCTAAGCATCTCTATTAGGTAGCCTATAGGTGGCCCAGTAACGTGACAGGAGAAAATAATTTACTTTATAGCAGAGCAGCACTGAGTGTTAGTGTAACACTGAACGATGTAATTTACATTTATGATAAATATCTGAAAAAGTCAGTTTTAGAGAATAGAGATTGTTGAAGATAGAAAACAGGAAGCCAATAGAAGGGGAAATAAAGTTGAAAAGTATATTTAGCACTCAGTTTGAAAAGCAAAAAAAGAAATGATGTTGTGTTTCTATTACCCCTCACCAAGGTTCCCGTTATTGCTCTTGTTGTGGGTGTGGGTGCAGAATACTGAAGAAAATGTTGTAAGATAAGATAAATATGTGCAGAGCAATTGGAAACATTTTGGTTCCAAAGACCGTCCAAGTTCTTATTTCAGATGGCGGCATATTTTAGGTGATTTTCAAAGGGAAGAAGAACCAATGGGACTGAATGAAAACCAGTCCCCACACACATATGTGACGGTTCTATAGTATGTGTAAGTAATAGCAGTGGTATCATAAGTCTGGGCACTAGTGGGACATGCCCCAAGCTCTGCAGAATGGGGGCAGATCATATTCCTAGAAGCGTCCTAGCAATCTACCTGCAGGGCTCACAGTGGTATTACTAAAGACACCCTTCAGCCATAGTACAAGGGGCAGTAGGACCGGAAAGCAGTAGCAGCACATACCAGACCAGAGAGGACACATCAGGGTATAATGTGAGGTGATCATGTGATGCTCACATCCTGTCCTGAGACCACCTCTTTTCCAGGTTCTGCCACCATCCAGTGCCCGAGCTACACAGCGATACAGTGATGGACGGTGTTGATTGGTGGCCTACATGGACTTCGTTACCAACTTCCCTATCAGCAAGGGGTATAATACCATCTGGGTCGTGGTAGACCATTTTTCTAAAAGGCCCACTTTATACCTCTAGTGGGTCTACCCTCGTCCTCAATCCTAGCGTAGCACTTCATCAAAGAAATATTTTGGTTACATTGTTGTCCACAAGAGATTGTCTCTGATAGAGGGGTCCAGTTTACATCCAAGTCTTGGGGTGCATTATGTAAAGCTCTGGATGTTCAACTTAATTTCTCATCCGTCTACCACCCGCAGTCCAACGGCCAAACGGAGACGGTGAACCAATACCTTGAGACCTTTATCAGAGTGTTTTCTTCCTCCAATCAAGACAATTGGACTGACCTCTTACCATGGACAGAATTTGCTTAGAATAATTTGTTCCCCGAATTCACCTCTTCCACTCCATTCTTTATTGTCTATGGTCTACATCCTATCCTTCCCAGGTTTTGAGCCTTCCCGCCCACCCATGTTCCTGCTGCTACAGAACTTCTACGGAATTTCTCCTCTACCTGGTCTCGGGTTTTGTCCCAGCTCAAAAAAACATTAATTCGTTACATGACCGCAGCAGATAAGAAACCTCGCACTGTACCTGCCCTCAAGGCCAGAGACAAAGTGTGGTTTTCCACCCGGAACATTCGTCTTAAGGTGCACTCAATGAAATTTGCTCCTCGGTTCATTGCCCATATAAGATTCTACCGGTCATCAACCCAGTTTCCTTCAAATTGAAGCTTCCTTCCTCGCTCCACATCTCTAACTCCTTCAACATATCTCTCCCGAAACCTTTGATCATCAATAGGTTCTCTTCACCTACACCTTTCTCTGCAGCGCCCAAATTTTCTCAACAAGAAGAGCTTGAGATTACTCAAATTTTGGATTCTAAAGTCTCCAATGCTGCCATTGCTCACACAGAATAAGTAGAGGTAGCAGTGTTCTTGGCACTCTCCAGTCTCCAGTGCCATTGTTCACACAGAATAAGTAGAGGTAGCAGTGTTCTTGTCACTCTCCAGTCTCCAGTGCCATTGCTCCAGTGCTCTGTGCCATTGCTCACACAGAGAAATGAAGGATAGCAGTATTTTTGTAACTCTCTAGTGTCCAGTAACATTGCTCAGTGCCATCGATATGAAATCTGATCAGTCCACAGAAGAGCAGGAGCATTCAACAGCTGCTGGCACCAGTCATGATGATACTAGTCCCTCTACGTCACCTACTAAAACCTATGCTCAAGTGTATAGTGGGTTTAAGCCAGGAAAATTTAAATCCAAATAACAAGCTTTTACATTGGTTAAGAAAAAAAATACTTCTATAGAGAGGCAGTTAACTGTAGAAAAACAAAAATTTGCCAATATGCCATCCTACACACGCAGTGGCAAAGAAAGAATCAGGCATTTGCCTTTATGTATGAGTGCTAGCTCTGCAGTTGTTAGAGAGGTACCTTCTTCTAAGGTCTGATGCAAGACCTTGTCATTCTGAGTAAAAAAGAGGTGGAAAAAACATTTCATGTGTAAAAGCCGAGCTGGAAAAAACAATAAGGCAGTTGAAGAAACTGTATGTTCGGAAAATGTCACAAATCCCTGAAGAGAGCCTATCCACGAGTGCTATGTCTAAGCTTGACCATTCTGATACTGTACTCATAAAGAAGCCTCCTTTCACCATTTATGCAAATGTGTGGATGAGCAGCCCAAGTATAGCTGGTGATATAGAAACTGAGGATGCCACTTTGGATTGGCAACAGGATGAGGGGGATATTTGTGTAGCTGACGATGGCGCTAATGAGGATGTTGATGATAATGTTAGTGTAAGTCCTGCACCGGTGGAATACGTTCTTGCCAGTGATAAGAAGAAGGCCATATTCCAGGCTTGTCATAAGACCAAAAAATCCACCTCTTATTTGTGGAATTATTTTTACCCAAATCCTGACAACAGTTGTCTAGCCATTTGTAGCATTGTAAAGCCACAGTCAGTAGAGGTAGGGACCTTAGCCATCTAGGAACCTCACCCATGCTATGCCATTTGAAGCGAGTTCATGGCAAGCTGTTGGTAAAATCAGAAACTTATGCTAAAAAATAATAACAAGCAGTCCAGCATCAGCTACCTCCCTTCTCTCATCTAGATCCCAGCACCTGCAATCTACACCCCCAACACCTTCATCATCAATATGCTCACTAGTGATCGGAGTTAGTCCTGCATCCAAGTTGCTAAGGCTAGATGACTCCTCCCCTATCCAGGATTCCTCAGAAAAATCCTTGAGCGTTAGTCCCCCTGCAGGAAAATGCAGAATCAAATAATGGGTAGATGGCTGATGCAGGTAAGCGGTAATATGAAGAGATCCCAGGCAGGGCCGGATTTACCATTAGGCAACCTAGGCAATTGCCTAGGGCCCAGCGGTCCCAAGTGGGCCCTCCCAGGGCTGGAGGTGAGACCACCCTTTAAAAATGGGCCGCTACTTATGGGCCAGTGCTATATGCTTGCCCCCCCGGGCTAAAGTCTTCCAGCCAGCCCCTGAATAGGGGTATATGTTATGCTAAAAAACTATAGTGCTATGGATTTTTTCAGGGAGGGGGCCCCAAAACAGTATCTTGCCTAGGGCCCCATGTGGTCTAAATCCGGCTCTGATCCCAGGTAGCAGGTAAACCACAAGTACAGCAGAAAGGAAGCACAGCAGCATGTAACAACAGGAAGTAACAACAACAGCTTGAGACAACAGAGTGTAACAACAACAATAACCAGCAATGTATGCTGGAAGTGACAGGTTTAAGAAGGGACACATCCAGGTGCAAGAGATAATTACAGAGCAGGTTAACCCCTGATAGAAACAAGTAAGGCACAATAGCAACACCTCTGGTGAATAGAGGTACTGCCAATATAAATACAATAATAAGGACCAAAAGGCAGGAGCTGCCAGGCAAAGCAGCATGCAATGCATAAGCTTGCAGGCAGATCCTGACATAAATAATCCTTTGCAAGAGGAAGCAAGTATGAAAGCTGTCACCCAGTCGCACAGCGGGTCTCGGGCGCAATGGCGACTATACTAGTATTAGTTCTGCGTCCATTATCCACAATTAATGCAGCAGGTTGTAGACAGTTATTTGAGGTCCTGTGTCCCCGTTACTAAATTCCATCTCAACACCATTTTACTAGACAAGCAATTCCTCACCTGTACCAGAAGGTTAGAAAAATTCTAATTATTGGGCAACAAAATGCCATTCTACCCACTGTACACTTAACCACAGAAATGTGGACAAGCGGAACTGGGCAAACTAAAGATTATATGACTGTGACAGCCCATTGGGTTGGTGAATCACCATCAGCAGCAGGAACAGCAGCAGCATCTAAAAAACAACGCCAGATCTTTCAGAGGCAGGCTACTCTGTGTTTCACCGACTTCACTAAGAAGCATACCGCTGACAACCTGTTTGAAAAACGAAGGGATGTCATTGCAACATGGCTTTTCCCGCTTGCATTCTCCTCAGGATATGTCATTTCTGATAATGCCCCCAATATTGTGAGTGCATTACGGCTGGGTGGAAGGAGGTGTTGTTGCTAGCTGCAGTGAACCAAAAGATCCCTGACATAGCACCCAGGGGATCATTCGGAAACCTGGGAAGAAGGAGATGGAGAGGCCCCAGGCTTCTGGGCTTACCCTAGGCCCAAACACCAGGAAGCAAACTCTGGGGGTGGAGTTTTGGAGGAGAGTCCCCAGGCTTCAGGGCCTAGCTTGGGCCCAGCTCTCCCTGAGTTCAATTTACAGACCAGTTTGGCTGGGGATGAAAGCAAACCATGTGTATTTGGACATTGTCCAGGGGAAGCTCAGAGCTCTGTTCCAGTTTCATGTGGAAATAATCCAGAAGACCTGATTTCAACAATTGGCCTGGGAAGGATCCTGAAGTTAAGGAAACTTTGGATAACATGGGCTGAGGTGGAGGTGCATGCAAGCTCACAGCTGAAAAGTCAGTATATGTTTATTCAATGTGAAGACATGGAAGGTAAAGTGCAAGTTAACTGTGTGCATGAAGAGTGTGAATTAACAGCTCCAATGCCTGTTACTGTGTCTGCTACTACTACAATGCCTGCCGCTACTATAGATGTAATGGCTGCAGCTGCTACAACTACAGTGTCTATCGATACTAGAGATGGGCGGTCTCGGTTCCCCATGAACCGAATCCATCCGAAAATCGCCTATCCGAGTACCGAGCTCTCCCGCCCATTCGGAATCGAAATCGAGGCAAAACGTCATCGTGATGTATTCGTATTTCGGAGCTCGGTTCTCGCGAGATTTGAAAAGCATAAATACTTCCACAGCAATCCATCGCCATTTGACAGAGGGAGAGAGCAGGGTTAGGTCACAGGCTGTATTAGCGCAGGGACAGAGCATGTAGTGTACAGATAAGAGGGTCTATACTAATATCTTCAATTATAATATTAATACCATTTGCAATTGTTAGAGCAGTAATAGAGGAGGATAGAGGAGGTTTTTTCTTTTGTGGGCAAGTGCTTTTGGGGTGTCTCATATTCCCCAGTGTTTTACACTAACTTTCCTGGCTGTCAATAAAAGTCATCTTTGTCAGCAATATCTATCTAATACAATATTTTGCACTACAAGTGATTTGGGCTCATTAAAATGGATTCAAAGCAGTCCACATATGAGCAGAATCCGCAACCAGGTTCTGTCACCAGTCCTGATGGTAGTGTTCCCAGTACGTCATCTGGGAAAGGCGATGTAAAAGTACATAGTCTTTTTAAATCTGGGGAAAAAACACACACCTAAAAAAATGTTACCGCGTTGAAGCGAAAAAGAAGTGTAACTGAGGAAAAGTTAAGTGCCGATAAAAAAAAATTGCCAACATGCCATTCTACACACGCAGTGGCAAAGAAAGAATGAGGCCTTTGCCTTTCTCTATTAGTGGCAGATCCAAAAATGTTACCGAGCCTTCTTCTTGTACGGTCACTCGTGACCGAGCAAGACCAAGTAATTTGGAGTCTAAAAGTGGTGCACAACTACTGTTATGCGTCAAAGCCGAGCAAGAAAACAGTAAGACATTAGAGGATAATGTATGCTCTGAATCAGAAATGACACCAATCCCTGTGGAGAGTCCATCCACCAGTGGTATGTCTAATCGTGAGCATTCTGATAGTGTACCCATAAAGAAGGGCCCCTTCAGCATTTCTGATTATGTGTGCCTGAACAGCCCGAGTGTAGCCGGTGATACACCAAGTGAGGAACCAGGGGCGGATCTAGAAAAGTACTCTACCCGGGGCGATTTAGGCCCCGCCCCTTTCTAAAATCGTAGGCTGCTGACGGCTGCACACTATGTGCAGGTCCGTCCAGCCGTGACAGGCAGGGACAGTGTGCTGCCCGGCTGCTCTGATTGTGTTTTAAGCTGTCACGGCTGGACGGACCTGCACATAGTGTGCAGTCGTCAGCAGCAAGTGTCTGCTAGGGGGGGCGATCGCCCCTATCGCCCCCCCCCCTGGATCCGCCACTGTGAGGATGACACTTTGGGCTAGATTTACTAAGCTGCGGGTTTGAAAATGTGGGGATGTTGCCTATAGCAACCAATCAGATTCTAGCTGTCATTTTGTAGAAAGTACTAAATAAATGAAAGCTAGAATCTTAATGGTTGCTATAGGCAACATCCCCACTTTTTTGCAAACCCGCAGCTTAGTAAATCTAGCCCTTTGTCTTTAGAAGATGATGTTGGGGAGATTTGGGTATCCGACGAGGGCGCTGCTGAGTATGCGGTTGATTGTGCAAGTTCTGCATCAGTGGCGGGTGAGGTTCTGGCAACAATATGCACTTTCCAAACACAAGCAGAGATGACGCACAGGGCAGACCAGAACAGTTTAACATCTGGGCTGGTTTAAAAGATTTTTCAAAAAAATGTGTGACCTTGCCCATAACTCCATCCAATACGAGTATCAACATGAAAAGGATGGTGGAGGATTATTTTCAAGAAGTAATTGATATGGAAATGTCAGACAGTCCCTTTCCTTACTGGGAAGAAAAGCAGGCCATTTGGAAACCCATGTACAAACTTGCTTTGCAATACCTAAGCTGCCCACCCTCCAGTGTGTACTCTGAACGAGTGTTCAGCACAGCCGGGAACTTAGTCAGTGATCGCCGTAGAAGGTTACGTCCCAAAAATGTGGAGAAATTGATGTTTATAAAAATGAACTACATCTTCCACGAGGAAGGCCTTCACCATCCAAGACATCCAAGCACTGACTGTTCTCTAATGGCGGATTCAAGCGGCGATGAATTGATAGTCTGTGATGATGACGTACACACTGATGAGGGTGAGGATGAAGATGACAATAATGACAATAACATCTTTTTAAAACTTTCTATTTAAGTGTAGGGTGCAATCTACCCCCAAAGAGGAAAGGGACTTGTGGCATTTTCATATCACGTACCATCTTGAAAGGTTGCTGTTAGGGCAATTTATCCTTAAGGGTAGGGTGTCATAGACAGAGTGACCCCAAACTGGCTTTGTCCATTTCTCTTAATATTGTACAGTCTATAACGGCTGATTTTTTTTGTGTTTTCTACAACTGGAGGGGGCCTTGAGAGACAAAAACCAAACTTTGTTTGTCCATTTCTTTACATATTTAACTAGAAGTGTAGGGTGTAATATACATCCAAAGACGATGGCTGCATTGCCAATATGCATAGATGGAGAGGAAGACAATCTGGTATGTGTGTAGAATTAATGACGGCCTACCAGGAATTAAACTGTTTTTTGGATAATTTATTAGCTTTACAATTACATTACTTATCCAAGAAACAGGTGGAGCACTAAATTTGGTTATTTTATGCCCAAAAACATTGATTTTTCCACAAAATAGCAAAAAAAACCCAAACAAAACCAAAACCAAAACACGAAGGTAATCCAGATCCAAAACCAAATACAAAACCAAAACATGGGGGTCAGTGAGCATCTTTAATCGATACTACAATGACTGCTACTAATATAGTGTCTGCTACTAATACATCTGCAGTGCCTGCTACTGCTACGGCTGCCATGTCTGCAGCTGCCACAGTGTCTGCCGATTCTATAGTGTCTGCTACTGATACATCTGTGGTGCCTGCTACTGCTACGGCTGTAATGTCTGCAGCTGCCACAGTGTCTGCCGATTCTATAGTGTCTGCTACTGATACATCTGTGGTGCCTGCTACTGCTACGGCTGCCATGTCTGCAGCTGCTACAGTGTCTGCCGATTCTATAGTGTCTGCTACTGATACATCTGTGGTACCTGCTACTGCTACGGCTGCCATGTCTGCAGCTGCTACAGTGTCTGCCGATTCTATAGTGTCTGCTACTGATACATCTGTGGTACCTGCTACTGCTACGGCTGCCATGTCTGCAGCTGCCACAGTGTCTGCCGATTCTATAGTGTCTGCTACTGATACATCTGTGGTGCCTGCTACTGCTACGGCTGCCATGTCTGCAGCTGCCACAGTGTCTGCCGATTCTATAGTGTCTGCTACTAATACATCTGTGGTGCCTGCTACTGCTACGGCTGCCATGTCTGCAGCTATTACAGTGTCTGCCGATTCTATAGTGTCTGCTACTGATACATCTGTGGTGCCTGCTACTGCTACGGCTGCCATGTCTGCAGCTGCTACAGTGTCTGCCGATTCTATAGTGTCTGCTACTGATACATCTGTGGTACCTGCTACTGCTACGGCTGCCATGTCTGCAGCTGCCACAGTGTCTGCCGATTCTATAGTGTCTGCTACTAATACATCTGTGGTGCCTGCTACTGCTACGGCTGCAATGTCTGCAGCTGCCACAGTGTCTGCCGATTCTATAGTGTCTGCTACTGATACATCTGTGGTGCCTGCTACTGCTACGGCTGCCATGTCTGCAGCTGCTACAGTGTCTGCCGATTCTATAGTGTCTGCTACTTATACATCTGCGGTGCCTGCTACTACTACGGCTGCCATGTCTGCAGCTGCCACAGTGTCTGCCGATTCTATAGTGTCTGCTACTGATACATCTGTGGTGCCTGCTACTGCTACGGCTGCCATGTCTGCAGCTGCCACAGTGTCTGCCGATTCTATAGTGTCTGCTACTAATACATCTGTGGTGCCTGCTACTGCTACGGCTGCCATGTCTGCAGCTGCTACAGTGTCTGCTACTGATACATCTGTGGTACCTGCTACTGCTACGGCTGCCATGTCTGCAGCTGCCACAGTGTCTGCCGATTCTATAGTGTCTGCTACTAATACATCTGTGGTGCCTGCTACTGCTACGGCTGCCATGTCTGCCGCTACTGAAGCTTCAGCATCTGCTGCTCCTGCAGCTACAGTGCCTGTGTGTGAAGACACCTCTGTTCCTGCTGGAGAGGCGGTGGTTAATGCTACGAGTGTGAAACAGCCCGATTCAGAGGCGAGTGAACTTGATGAATCAGCATTGAAGGGGTGTATACAGGTTCTGGAGTCAGGTATTTCTAAGATAAGGAAGCAATTTAAGTTTAAATTAGAGATGGGTGGGCTCGGTTTCCTGAAAACCAAACCCACCCGAACTTTGGGGATTCGAGTACCAAGCCGATTTGACTCGGTACCTTCATGCTTTTTCGGAGTCGAAAACGAGGCGTCGGATCTCGCGAGTTTTGGAATCTATAAATACCGCCCTCCACGACGATCTAGTGCCATTTGAGAGAGGGACACAGAATGGGTAGCATAGATTGTATATTTTAGCATGACCGTCCTGGGTATGCTTTGGAAATTGACCGCCTGGAGGAAGCCCTGTCCAAGAAGCAACGGCAGTTGTAAGCTCTGCTCTCCCAGTTAGTCATCTGCATTGGAGGAGATTATGACAGAGAGGCAAGAAACCTCTACATCTATGCCTATGAATGTACCTGTCTCGGGTGTGTCGGACTCGGCGGGTAACCCGCTATATGATCGTATCCGTGAGCTGAAAGGGGAGCCACCGATGGGGTCAGGTCAGGCTGGGAGCGCTGCAGGGGGAGGTGATGGTTTGCCAGCCGTTAATGTGGCTAGACTGGAAGGCTCCCTCTCTGTACCGCTTCCCACTAACGTGGTGCGCTCTGCCCCTGACATCCAAAGTGTGTGCCCAGCTACGTTAATGAACTCCCAGCCTGTTTCAGACTTAAATATGGAAACAAGGGTAAGATTGCGGTCAGGTGCGGTAGCTATTAGCCGATGTGGTGTGCGCTCGTCTCGGCTCTCGGCGGTGGTCATCCCCGTGTGTGCTGGGAATGCAGCTCCAGTACCGGTGTCTGTGGCTATCCTGTCTGTTCCTGCAGTTCCTCTATTAGCGTGTGATGATGGGACTAAGCAAGGTCCCAATAGAGCCACTCTGAGTGTAATTCAAACACAGGTGATTGACTCCATATATGGCCAGTTGCAGATTCCAATTAGAGTTAAGGATGCTCTGCGAGTAATAGAGGAGTCTGCAAAGAGAATGCTGCAATGTTACCAAGTATAAATAAGGTTAATTATATATGGCAGAATGTTCAAGCTCCAACTGTGTGCAGTGATGTACTAGGTCAGCTAGTGGTTAAGTCTGCTACAGTCATGACATCCTCTGATTCAGTCACTCTTAGAGCAGCTTCTGCAGATCCTGTACAGGTGCCCTCTGCCCTAGTCCCAGCACCAGTACCAGGTGTAATATCTTATGCGGGGATTGTGTCTGGGACAGCAGCACCTCAGGCTCCAATTAAGGTACACAGGCAATGAAGCTCCAAGTAGACCAGACTTTCTTAGCATGTTCTTTTCCAACTTTGGTTTTACTGCAATTGATTTATTTGCCTGCATCCACCCTGTGGGTATGATGGAATATGACATCAGTTTTGCTACATATTACAGGCTTCAAGCCTATTGGTTGCGTTGGGCAGAGCGTAGGAAAGCTGACCCCTGGTCAAGCTTTAAAGTGTTTGCAATCACCCGTCAGGAGAGGTTTAAAGTGACCATACTAGTGAGGGATGAGTCACTCCTGTCCTCTGATCTTTTAGTTTGGCTAAAGACATATGTGGATCCTTTTTCACAACTATAAAACGTGCCAGATCCGAATCATCATGTCTGGGATGGCGGATGGTCTATCAGTCGAACATTGGTGACTTTTATTGGTAGTGACCGTATACAATGCTTCTACCCAGGCCAGCCGAGGATGGTCCAAAATAGTAATTAGGAAAAAGGATAGAAACTCATTCCAATACAAGGCCCCCCTTGTGTATCAGAAACCTACGGACAATCTAAGAGGAGAGATGGTGAGACAGCATCAAAAGAGGTTGGGGTATTGATAGAAAAGTTTCTTAAGGAGGCACCTGTAAAGTCTAACTTGTTAGTAGAGGATTTAGCTCTTAAGTTCCCTGTCTCCTAGATTTCAGACCCTTTAACTGCATCCCCTAGTGAGGCAGAACAACCCATCTCAGAATTGCCTGTCCAGGCCTCCATCCCTACGGCCCCCCACACTGCCTCCCCTACTATTCTGTCCCTCTTTACCCGCAGGAAGCGGTTTTGGTTGGTCCGATTCAGGTGGTGTAACCACCTGCATTAGGTGTTGTATAGAGGGCAGTTGTTGTTGATTTAACCTCCCTAGCCACTACTAGTGTTGTTTTTGTTTCAGTGGTTAATGAGGTATCCCCAGAAGATCAGGGTGAGGAGAAAGTCCTCCTTGATAATGGGGTAATACCTGCAGGTCTTAGAATTAAACGGTGGGGCTCCTCGGACAAGGACTCCGGTATGTAAGCAAGGAAAAAGTGATCTAGGTCCTACTTTATAACTCAGAATGGTAGTTTCCCAACCCATTAGATTTGCCACCATTAATGTGGCGTCTGTATTGTCCAAGCATGCTCATTATGTGGCCTTCATTTTTTTCATTTGAGGTTGACTTTCTATTTTTGTACTTTTGCAGGAGACTAAGGTGGTGCGGCTCGCTGATCTCCATAAAGCAAAGCAGGAGTGGAGGCGTGGCTCCTCATTCTGGTCTCTTGCGGCCGAGATGTACGGTGGGTGACGGTCCTTTTTACCGGAATGATATCTCTTCAGCAAGCTATAGAACTACAATTAGGACGGTGTATGATCCTGGATGTCAACCTGAGCTGGCACAACCTGAGGTTAATAAATATTTATGGTGGGACAGGAAGTACCTCTTCAGGGAGATCAAATCATATCTCTTTACAGCCTGGATGATAGCCTTTGGAGGTGATTTTAACACCATCACTAGGCTCAAAGACTGTTCTGGGCTATGATTCCAATTTTTTAGTTAGTATGGCTAGGCAGGCAGGTCTGGTGGATCTGCACGGTCGTCACTTCCCAGAGCTCACGGGTTTCACTTTTTTAGAGGTAGTTGTAGGTCTAGGATAGATAGCGATTATGATAAGGAGAGCTTGATAACTTTGGCATCAGTGCTGAGGCCTGTGGAGTTCTCACATCACATTTGCCTGTGTGTATCCTTGAATGCCTCAGAAAACCCTCAGAAGGGTAGGGGCCATTGGCGCTTGAACCCCAGGCTCCTTGAAGAAGAGGCGATCAGATAGTCTTTTAGTGACTTCTTTGAATCTCAAGAATCACTTCTAGAGGCTGGATGAAGTAGGTCTGTGTGGTGGGAGGTATGTAAGAAGAGGACTAGGAGCTTCTACCGCAACCTTGTAATCAGAAAGAACTTGTTAAATGAGAACGCCTATCTGACCTAGAGAAAGCAACTTGGGGGTAAATGTATCAATCTGCGGGTTCTTCAACACCCGCGTGTTCAGCCTTTTCCGCGATTACATTTCAAGCGGCGCTGCATTGTAAAGGGTTAACTTCCCTTTGCAATGCAGCGCCGCTTGAAATTTAATCGCGGGAAGAGGCTGAACACGCGGATGTTGAAGAACCCGCAGATTGATACATTTACCCCTTGGTTTCTTCATCTCTGAGCAGGGAGACGGTGGGAAGATATCCCAGGTGAAAGCTCAGATGATGGAGATACAATACGACTGGGATGCTTCCTTAGTTCTGGAGAGGGATTATGGGAAGTATCACTCGCCTTACCAAAGCTGTCAAAAGTCGACGATGCTAAGGAGGTGAGGGGCTTGCGCAATGCTGGATGTGCTCTTAGGAAGGATAAGGAGGGCATTCTCGGTGTGTTGAGGTCCATTTACTGCACTTTTGTTTGGGAAGTCACTTGTTAGAGAGAGGATGGACCGGTTTCTGAGGAGACACCTGGACTTGAAGACTCTAGCGGTTCACTTGATGGTCTGGGTGATGAGATATCGGCAGACGAGGTCAGAGTGGTCATAGACAGCACCAGTACCGGATGGCTTTACCTCTGAGTACTTTAAGACCTTCAAGGACCTTCTGACCCCACGCCTTGTGGAGGTGTTTAATGAGACCCTGGATAGAGGAATTCTTCCTCCCTCTATGAGGCTGACTGCCCTTATTTTGTTATCCAAAGGAAGGACCTGTTGCATATTGAGGATTGGCGCCCCATCGCCCTTCTCAAAAGAGACAGAAAGATTCTGGCAAAGGTACTGTTCAACAGGCTGATGTTAATTTCCGTACAGATTCTTTGTCCCTCTCAGCACTGTGACATGAAGGGCCGTAGCACATAAGTGCTGTCCTTGGGGTCTGGGGGGCCAAGGAGGGCTGCTGTGCTGAGAAGTGGGGGAAGTACTTACTAGCACTGGATCAGTTGAAGGCGTTTGACCGGGTAAATCATGAGTACCTGTGGGCTTTCCTTCTGAAGTATGGGCTCCTAGTGCAGGTGGATAATTGGGCTTCAGGCGATCTTCAGGCAGGCCAGGAGCTTCAGTCTTGTGAATGATTGGGTGGGGTCCGTCCTTCGCGGTCAATTCGACTGTAAGGCAGGTTGCCCCCCTGAGCCCCCTTCTGTATGTATTTGCCATTGACCCCTTCATCCGGAGGCTAGATAGAGTCACTGCAGAGGGGGTGCAACTGGGCCCAGGTCGTCTGAGAGTCGTGGCCTATGCTGATGACGTCACCTTTGTCTTGTCAAGCACTGCGGAAGCATTGGAGGTGGCAACTCTAACTATGGGTACACCAAGGCCAGTGGCTCGGAGTTAAACCAGGAGAAGAGCAAGGTTTCCTGGATGGGGGAGGAAGGCCAGCAGTTTGACTTTCCAGTTACCCTTCCCCGTGTAACCTTAGGCATTTGATTCGGCCCTGGTGACTATGCCAGACAAAATTGGGAAGCTGTTTTGCCCTGCACCCGCCGTAGATTTTGTTCAATTAATTTGTTTTATATATAGTTTGTGTACGCTTAACAAAGCTCAGGTCAGTTTCTCCTTGGTTATTGTAAAGATTGTTGTGTGCTGTGATGGTGTTGTTTCATTTTTTGATCTTAGTATATATTGAATTGGTGGTGCGGTCATCCTATAAGTTTAAGTATACATTTTTGATGTTTATTGGACTTTATGTTGGACTTTTATTGGGGCATGCCACCCCTAACTTACTAAATTGGTTTAAATCTGGGTACCGCACCTTGTTTATGTTTGTTTGTACATTTGTTGCAAGTGTTGAATAAAAACATATCCATCACATTCCCTGTTTTGCTCACACAATCAACTTGGTGGTACAGAGCTTTTTAAAAAATGAAAGGAATGTGCAGGAGATGGTGTCTGTCCCGAAATATTTCAGAACATTTTCGGCATTCTGCAACAGCATGTAGGAGATTGCAGCAGCTGCAAGAACAGTTTAATTTGCCCTGCCACCAACTGAAGCAAGATGTGGTAACAAAGTGGAAATTATATGCTTCAGAAGAGTGTGGAACAGCGAAAATCCATCCACGCTTACTCAACAAGCCATGACATTGGGAAAGGAGGGGTAATGTACTTTAGTCCAGCGCAGTGGAGAATTCTTTCCGTGTTATTATTATTATTATTTATTTATAGGGCGCCACTAGGTATCCGTAGCGCCGTACAGGGACAGACAGAAATACAGTACAGGGTGAGACATCACGGAACAGTTAACAAAAAGCACAGTAACTCGGAAGCTCAAAGTATAGCTAGATGACGGGCGAGAGCCCCAGCGGGGTAGCTAGAGGGGTAGAAGGGCCTCACGGAAGAGACAAGGAGCTGGAGAGCAGAGTTAAGGTGGTGGAGAACAGGAGGAGAGGAGGCCCTGCTCGAAGGAGCGTACAATCTAAGGGGAGGGTAGGACGGACAGAGACGCATGGGTAGGAGGAGGAAAGGGGGAGAGCGGAGGCAAAGACGGAGGGGAAGGGGGAGAGGAGAGCGACGAGGAGGGAGGTAGGTGGGTGCAAGGTGCTGAAACCATTTGAAGTAGTCACCTGTGAAGTGAGTTCAGACACTGCTAGCTTGAGTCAAGTGATTCCCCTAATTAGACTTCTGGAAAAGCAGCTCGAAAAATTGAAGGAGGAGATGAAACTAAGCAATTCCGCTAAGTATTTCAGACTTGTAGATCAAGTGTTTTATTTGCTTCGCCAGGATCCAAGAGTTATCAACATCTTGAAATCAGATCACTACATTTTTGCGACTGTGCTTTATCTTAGGTTTGAGACCTATGTCTTCTCTTTGTTTCCAAATAACCCAGATGTCAAGAGACGCAATGAGCTCCTGGTGAGCATATTGACAGCTCCAGTGGTACATGATAGTGATGGGAAATCTAGTTCATTTTGAAGATTAGTTCATTCTGATCTAGTTCACACAAAAGATTAGTTAAAAAGATTAGTTCATTTGGCTCATTTGACTCAGTACTTCATTTGGCTCATTTAGTTAATTTGGCTCATTTCACTCATTTGACTCAGTAGTTCATTTGATTCATTTGGTTAATTTAGTTCATTTGACTCATTTAGTTCATTTAGCTCAGTTAGTTCAGTTAGATCACTGGCTCTGGGACACTGCTGAGAGAAGTGATTGGAGACATAGATCTAGTCTATTACACATACTGTAGGCATATATACTACATCTCATTAGATGAGTTATACTCCTGTTAAAATGATCAGATAAGTTTAATATGTCAGATCATTTTTAATATTTTAAAAAGGGCAAAACTAGTAGTGACATGCTGAGCTCTGCAAAGTTAATTACATTTCAATATTATGTTTTACTTCCATAATAGGCAAATGAAAAAGACCCAAAATCACTGTATTATAAAGTGTCACTTTTTTCCTTTTAAAATTGAGATCAGTGCAATCAAGATATAGGGGAGATGTGTCAAACCTTAGGGGGGGATTTTTACAGCTGTAAAAAGACACAAAACCGGCATCACGTCACTGGGGGCAGGGCCAAAATGGTGCAATTCATGAAGCCCCGCCCCCTATGCCCATACCCCGCTCCAGGAACTCCCAGACGTAACCAACATAATGTTGGCAATTATGACTAATCAGCTTCTGTCATTTATCTAGCAGAGTCTATAAAATGGCAGAAACTGATTGGTTGCTATGGGCAACGTTTCCACTTTATCTCTCTTGAAGGTTTAATACATCTCCCCTGTATATATGGTGCAGTAAACAGAACTACAGTATATAGCATGCAGCACTCAGCAGTGCAGTGTGTCTGGAGCTGACAGGGAAGGGAATGTATCCTGTGACTCATGATCTAAATGATCTAAATGATCTAAATTATTCAAAAGAGCAGGAAGAGTGAAAAGAGTCATATGAGTCAGAAGAGTGAAAAGAACTAGATGAACTAATGAACTCCTGATCCAGGAGAATGACTCATGACTCATAGTTCAGTGATCAGCTCCAGAGTCTCACACAATGTCTAAGCACAGCAGCGCCACCTTTGGTAGTTTAGAGGTACTGACTCATGAGTATTATATGAGGGTGCTGAATAGCAGTGCTGCTGTATTAGCACCTACAAACCCGGTAGCATATTTAGCAAAGATAGGAAGTGTAGGGAGAGTGGATTTCAGTACCAAAGCCAGAAAAAACATGAGTAGCATGAACATACAGACACTCACACTCACTCATAGGCTTTAGCTAGTCAGTTTAATTTCAGATTTTTTTCAATTAGATTTGTATTTCATGGACTGTGTTGTGCTTTCTACTTTACTTTTACAGTTAGGAACTAAAGAGCCAGTGAGTGCGGCTGCTGGATCTGCTCTGCTTTATCTCTAACTCCTCCCACTTGTTCCTGGTGAACTAATCTTTGCCAGAGCTGTGAACTAAATCAGTTAGTTCACTTTGAAGAGTAGTTCATTTTGAACTAATCATTCGTGAACTACCCGTCACTAGTACATGACACGAGGACGTCTCCTCCTTCAGTTTCTCAGGCAACTGCTGTTAGGATAAAACGTAGCTTGTCCAAGAGACACAGGGATAATGCAGATGAGTCAGCACAACATTTTTACATCTGGTCTGGTCCAAAAGAATTGCCCAAAAAAAATGACTCCTCTGCCGTAGCTCCACCTGATCCTACTATAAACATCCAAAGAATGGATGAGGATTATTTTAACTACAGCATACAAATAGACACGTCAGACAGTCCTTTTACATACTGGGAAGAAAAAAAATGCTATTTCGAGACCCATGTAATAATTCGCTTTGCAATACCTAAGCTGCCCATCTTCCAGTATGTACTCAGAAAGAGTTTTCAGCACAGCTGGAACCCTGTCAGCGATCGGCGTAGAAGGCTACTTCCTAAAAATGTGGAAAGATGATGTTCATCAAAATGAATGGCCTTTACTTGCAACTACATCAAAGTACAGAGACTTCTGCAATTTTGGATTCAGGTAGGGATGAATTAATATTGTGTGAGGATGATATACACCGATGAGGGTGAGGATGAGGCTGAGGATGATGGCAACAACATCTTGCCACTGTATAGTTCATTGACAGCACTGTTAGCTTAGCTTCCTTAAGCCCACTGTTAGCTTATTTTGAGGGGGCCAAAACATACCAAGCACTTCAGCCACAAAGTGACAGTCCTTGTCGCAGAAGTACTTGATTTGTTAAACAGTCCTTGAAAATATGTTAAAAAGGACAATTCCATTTTGCACTGTTTCACATGTTGGCCTTGGTCTATCAACTTGTGTAACAGTCGACAATACAACAGTATTATTAGGTTATTAATTCACATGGTGGACAGTATGATTAGGTAGACTATTTAAATGTGGACAGTATTATTATAGGGCTAGAGATATGGTTAAGGACAGGACTAGGGATAGGGATAGGGACAGGTCTAGACATAGGGCCAGGATTAGAGTTGGGGATAATGCTGTCCACATTTGAATTGTCAACCTAACGATTACTGTCTACATTTCAATTGTTGTCCTAATAAAACTGTCAATGTCATTATATTGTCGACATTATAACCTTGGATTGTAGCAATCCAACATAAGGGTGGGTGAGAGGTCCAAAAGACAATTCCATCTTGCACCACTTTTCTTTTCTGCCACTGCTGTGTGCAATGTTTCCTAGATGTGATGTAAACTGCTGTGTGTTTGTGCCATTGCTCTGTTGCTTAGTAGCCAACCAGCTCGCTGCAGTCTTAAGGGTAAATGTATCAAGGTCCGATTTCTTCAGCGTTCTAAAATCGCAGCAAATCGCGGGTGATAACCCGCAATTTTAGTCCCCAAGTTGCCAGATGTATTAAACTGGCATTTTTACTCTGATCTTAAAAATCACTGGTCATCTCTGGCGATTTGCTGCGATGTCAAACACTCCCGTGTTTAGCTAACTTACCTGTGTTATCTGCGTGATTAGTAAACACTTCACTGTTACACTGTTCTGTCTATACAGCCGCAGCTCCGGCAGCTGTCAAATGTTTAGCTGAACAGCCTGGGGTTGGTGTCATTATGGCAGGGGGACCCCTGCTGCATGGCCACCTGCTATAGTGCCACCCACCCCAGACTGGTTTGCCTAGTGCTGGTTATGTGAAAACTGAAGGGACCCCACACAAATTGTAACCAGCAGTAGGCTGGCAGCCAGGCCCGGCGCTCCCATTAGGCAAGGTTAGGGCTCTGGAGGGCGTCACAGAATTAAAATTACATTAAAACTGTGCGGCAACCGCTGAGCATACCTTCCACGGCCGCCGCACAGCTTCAGATAAATCCACGGGGAGGGGGAAAGGGGCTATGGATCACCACCGCCGCCCTTCCCTCCAATAGCTGATGGGGCGCTCTGTCTCTTCCCCTCCACTCACTGACTGTCGGGTGTGATATCATCACGGCCCGACAGTGTCAGCGAGCGGAGGAGACGGAGCAAAGAGGAGCAGCTTTATGGAGGCAAGTTAAGGTAAGGAAAGACGTGGGGGGGGGGCATGGATTTTGAAAGTGTGCCTAGGGCGCCAAGGACCCTGGCACCAGCCCTGCTGGCAGCACTAGGGTTAATATTACTCGGACGGGGGACCCCACACTATTTTTTAAAAAACTTTCATCTGTTTTTACAAATGCTTTGCATTTTGCCTCGGAATCCAGAGCAGTCCCAATAAATGTGTATGGGAATTGCTCTGTACCACAATTTATCAGGTTCTGAAAATGCATTTACACATATGGTAATGTACGGCAGCTCAGGTTGGGATATATTACCGTATATGTAAATTCTCAGGTCTGAACTATGGGCAGAGCGTTGCGGCAGAGGGATCTTCGGATCCCTCACTGCATCTTACTGCTCTCTCCTCTGGTCACTATCGCAAGGGTGGTCAAATTGTGAAAGTGACCATAGGGAAGATAGGAAAGGGATCTTCGCAGAAACAGCAGATTTTCATGACTGCTATTCCTGTTGAAGATTTTTAACAATAAACACGATCTTTCAAGCCTTTTCATTGTGATAAGGATTTAAAGGGTTTGTGTTAAAAATACGTTCAATAATAAATAGGGGCCATAGTGTTATAAGCAATGCATAAAGTACTACTGCCATCTACTGTCTAAATTTAGTAATGTAGCACAATTCTAAATTAAAGACTGGAGGTGGTTCATAATATAAGCTATACGATTTAGGAAAGTGTTTAAAAATTGCAGACTTATAACTTTATTAAAATATCTGTGGATGAGAAGTCATCATTCAGAAAACTCAATTTAAAGATTTTCTTGAAGCTGGCGCTCCATGTGGAGACGCTGTGTAGACATTAAATACACTAGATGAGTGACATTATGTCCCTCATTCACTGTTTAGGTGTCCACTAACAACTGACAACCTAGGAAACCATCTGGAATATTCTAAAGGTAACGCCAACCCTGAGTCTCATACTCCACATTATATAATATCCCATTATCCGTTCATACTACACATTATATAATATCCCATTATCTGCTCATACTACACATTATATAATATCCCAATATCTGCTCATACTACACATTATATAATACCTCATTATCTGCTCATACAACATAGTATATAATAACCCATTATCTGCTCATACTACACATTATATAATACCTCATTATCTGCTCATACAACATAGTATATAATAACCCATTATCTGCTCATACTACACATGATATAATATCCCATTATCTGCTCATACTACACATTATATAATATCCCAATATCTGGTCATACAACGCATTATATAATACCCCATAATCTGCTCATATTACACATTATATAATATCCCAATATCTGCTTATACTACACATTATATAATACTCCATTATCTGCTCATACTGCACATTATATAATATCCCATTATCTGCTCATACTGCACATTATGTAATATCCCATTATCTGCTCATACTACACATTATATAATATCCCATTATCTGCTCATACTACACATTATATAATATCCCATTATCTGCTCATACTACATATTATATAATATCTATTATCTGGTTATACTACACATTATATAATATTCCATCTTTTTGGCTCATGCCACATAATAAGAAGCAGCGAAGTAAAACAAGATATTCATATATATATATATTACGCTGCTTGGCTATCAATGACCCACAGAAAAGTATATTAACACTTAATAAAAGTTTTATAAAATATTTTCCTATTTGGGTTATTAAACTGAAACACAACTAGAATCATTTTATAATTATATAAACACGTAAGTTTCACATATGTTATATTTTTATTACTTTAATAGATACAGAAAATAACTCTACAAGGACAGAGCAGGAAAATAGAAAAGCTTTATGCACACGCTGGACAGGTTAGCGCTATATATAAGATATATATAACATACATGTATCATACACAGAGATATATCATATATATCCAAATACTCTGTTAAGTAGACAACACTCCTAATTACTACAGATAGGAGGGAAATGATCAATAACTGGAAAGATGTATTAATGCCCATATATTCCTCACATATTCACCCTCAGAGACCACTAATCACCCACTGTGTGGTCAGTACAGGAATAGTAGAGAGATACAGGACAGGATGGAGGTGTAGTGACAGAGCTGTGTGTGTGTGAGGTCAGTACAGGAATAGTAGAGAGATACAGGACAGGATGGAGGTGTAGTGACAGAGCTGTGTGTGTGTGAGGTCAGTACAGGAATAGTAGAGAGATACAGGACAGGATGGAGGTGTAGTGAAGGAGCTGTGTGTGTGAGGTCAGTACAGGAATAGTAGAGAGATACAGGACAGGATGGAGGTGTAGTGACAGAGTGTGTGGGGTCAGTACAGGAATAGTAGAGAAATGCAGGACAGGATGGAGGTGTAGTGACAGATCTGTGTGTGTGAGGTCAGTACAGGAATAGTAGAGAGATACAGGACAGGATGGAGGTGTAGTGACAAAGTGTGAGGTCAGTACAGGAATAGTAGAGAGATACAGGACAGGATGGAGGTGTAGTGACAAAGTGTGTGAGGTCAGTACAGGAATAGTAGAGAGATACAGGACAGGATGGAGGTGTAGTGACAGAGCTGTGTGTGTGAGGTCAGTACAGGAGTAGTAGAGAGATACAGGACAGGATGGAGGTGTAGTGACAGAGCTGTGTGTGTGTGAGGTCAGTACAGGAATAGTAGAGAGATACAGGACAGGATAAAGGTATAGTGACAGAGCTGTGTGAGGTCAGTACAGGAATAGTAGAGAGATTCCATCCCACTCTATGGTGAAGTTATTTTCTCTGGGGTCGCGACATCTTCTGAGTTGAGACCTTTAAGATAAGTCCATATTGTATTAATCTTCTTTTACAGAACACAGTAATTTTGGCATCTTGTGTAAGGCAGTAATGATGAAGGTCCTGACTGATGGGTCACTAAGACTTTATTAGTTATAACATTATATGTGAAATTCTCTATGTGCCCTCTATGGCTTGAAGGTCGTTCACCTCTTAGGACCTGCAAAATGTCTTATGAGGAGCAGAAGGTGGAGTTTTCCTTTATTACAAGCAGAAAGCAGTAAAGATCATTAGATAATTAGGCTCCCAGCAGATTACAGATCCCGGAGGTCCATGTGCTGGTACATTCTCCACAATGTGTTGTATCATGAAACTTCCAATTCACATATGTACTTAAGCTTCAGAGAGCAGTGAGCATCATTCCACTGGTCACCTAATTTAATGTGAGCGCAGTCCTCACCTCCTCCAAGGCCATGACCCTGCCAGTCATCTGGCTGGTTGTCCACCCAGAACCTGTAATAAATAACAAAGACTTTTTACATATCTAAGACAAATTCTACCAGTTATAGACCTGGTGACTTTAATTACAACATTGCCCTATGTTCACTAGCAGAAAAAGTTCAAGGTGGGAGGGGAGGTTTGGGGAGGGGGGGGGCAAAAGAAATTTGAAGATTTTCAGTAATAGAAATTTGTCAAAATATTTTCATACCTCAATGACTTCACCACCTATCTGCCAAACACTAAACATTACATTTTATTCCATTGTCTACCTGCACATTCTATAATACTCCATTATCCTGCCTAATACTACACATTCTATAATACTCTATTATCCTGCCTCATACTACACATTCTATAATACTCCATTATCCTGCCTCATACTACACATTCTATAATACTCCATTATCCAGCCTCATACTACACATTCTATAATACTCCATTATCCTGCCTCATACTACACATTATATAATACTCCATTATCCTGCCTCATCATACTACACATTCTATAATACTCCATTATCCTGCCTCATACTACACATTCTATAATAATCCATTATCCTGCCTCATACTACACATTCTATAATACTCCATTATCCTGCCTCTTACTACACATTCTATAATAATCCATTATCCTGCCTCATACTACATATTCTATAATACTCCATTATCCTGCCTCATACTACACATTCTATAATACTCCATTATCCTGCCTCATACTACACATTCTATAATAATCCATTATCCTGCCTCATACTACACATTCTATAATACTCCATTATCCTGCCTCATACTACACATTCTATAATACTCCATTATCCTGCCTCATACTACACATTCTATAATAATCCATTATCCTGCCTCATACTACACATTCTATAATACTCCATTATCCTGCCTCTTACTACACATTCTATAATAATCCATTATCCTGCCTCATACCACACATTCTATAATAGTCCATTATCCTGCCTCATACTACACATTCTATAATAATCCATTATCCTGCCTCATACCACACATTCTATAATAGTCCATTATCCTGCCTCATACTACACATTCTATAATACTCCATTATCCTGCCTCATACTACACATTCTATAATACTCCATTATCCTGCCTCACACTACACATTCTATAATACCCCATTATCCTGCCTCATACTACACATTCTATAATAATCCATTATCCTGCCTCATACTACACATTCTATAATACTCCATTATCCTGCCTCATACTACACATACTATAATACTCCATTATCCTGCCTCATACCACACATTCTATAATAGTCCATTATCCTGCCTCATACTACACATTCTATAATACTCCATTATCCTGCCTCATACTACACATTCTATAATACTCCATTATCCTGCCTCATACTACACATTCTATAATACTCCATTATCCTGCCTCATACTACACATTCTATAATAATCCATTATCCTGCCTCATACTACACATTCTATAATACTCCATTATCCTGCCTCTTACTACACATTCTATAATAATCCATTATCCTGCCTCATACCACACATTCTATAATAGTCCATTATCCTGCCTCATACTACACATTCTATAATAATCCATTATCCTGCCTCATACCACACATTCTATAATACTACATTATCCTGCCTCACACTACACATACTATAATACTACATTATCCTGCCTCATACCACACATTCTATAATAGTCCATTATCCTGCCTCATACTACACATTCTATAATACTCCATTATCCTGCCTCATACTACACATTCTATAATACTCCATTATCCTGCCTCATACTACACATTCTATAATAATCCATTATCCTGCCTCATACTACACATTCTATAATACTCCATTATCCTGCCTCTTACTACACATTCTATAATAATCCATTATCCTGCCTCATACCACACATTCTATAATAGTCCATTATCCTGCCTCATACTACACATTCTATAATAATCCATTATCCTGCCTCATACCACACATTCTATAATACTCCATTATCCTGCCTCATACTACACATTCTATAATACTCCATTATCCTGCCTCATACTACACATTCTATAATACTCCATTATCCTGCCTCACACTACACATTCTATAATACCCCATTATCCTGCCTCATACTACACATTCTATAATAATCCATTATCCTGCCTCATACTACACATTCTATAATACTCCATTATCCTGCCTCATACTACACATACTATAATACTCCATTATCCTGCCTCATACCACACATTGTATAATAGTCCATTATCCTGCCTCATACTACACATTCTATAATACTCCATTATCCTGCCTCATACTACACATTCTATAATACTCCATTATCGTGCCTCATACTACACATTCTATAATACTCCATTATCCTGCCTCATACTACACATTCTATAATACTCCATTATCCTGCCTCATACTACACATTCTATAATACGCTATTATCCTGCCTCATACTACACATTCTATAATACTCCATTATCCTGCCTCATACTACACATTCTATAATACTCCATTATCCTGCCTCATACTACACATTATATAATACTCCATTATCCTGCCTCATACTACACATTCTATAATACTCCATTATCCTGCCTCATACTACACATTCTATAATACTCCATTATCCGGCCTCATACTACACATTCTATAATACTCCATTATCCTGCCTCATACTGCACATTCTATAATACTCCATTATCCTGCCTCATACTACACATTCTATAATACTCCATTATCCTGCCTCATACCACACATTCTATAATACTCCATTATCCAGCCTCATACTACACATTCTATAATACTCCATTATCTTGCCTCATACTGCACATTCTATAATACTCCATTATCCTGCCTCATACTACACATTCTATAATACTCCATTATCCTGCCTCATACTACATATTCTATAATACTCCATTATCCTGCCTCATACTACACATTCTATAATACTCCATTATCCTGCCTCATACTACACATTCTATAATACTCCATTATCCTGCCTCATACTACACATTCTATAATACTCCATTATCCTGCCTCTTACTACACATTCTATAATAATCCATTATCCTGCCTCATACCACACATTCTATAATAGTCCATTATCCTGCCTCATACTACACATTCTATAATAATCCATTATCCTGCCTCATACCACACATTCTATAATACTACATTATCCTGCCTCATACTACACATACTATAATACTCCATTATCCTGCCTCATACCACACATTCTATAATAGTCCATTATCCTGCCTCATACTACACATTCTATAATACTCCATTATCCTGCCTCATACTACACATTCTATAATACTCCATTATCCTGCCTCATACTACACATTCTATAATACTCCATTATCCTGCCTCATACTACACATTTTATAATAATCCATTATCCTGCCTCATACTACACATTCTATAATACTCCATTATCCTGCCTCTTACTACACATTCTATAATAATCCATTATCCTGCCTCATACCACACATTCTATAATAGTCCATTATCCTGCCTCATACTACACATTCTATAATACTCCATTATCCTGCCTCATACTACACATTCTATAATACTCCATTATCCTGCCTCACACTACACATTCTATAATACCCCATTATCCTGCCTCATACTACACATTCTATAATAATCCATTATCCTGCCTCATACTACACATTCTATAATACTCCATTATCCTGCCTCATACTACACATACTATAATACTCCATTATCCCGCCTCATACCACACATTGTATAATAGTCCATTATCCTGCCTCATACTACACATTCTATAATACTCCATTATCCTGCCTCATACTACACATTCTATAATACTCCATTATCGTGCCTCATACTACACATTCTATAATACTCCATTATCCTGCCTCATACTACACATTCTATAATACTCCATTATCCTGCCTCATACTACACATTCTATAATACGCTATTATCCTGCCTCATACTACACATTCTATAATACTCCATTATCCTGCCTCATACTACACATTCTATAATACTCCATTATCCTGCCTCATACTACACATTATATAATACTCCATTATCCTGCCTCATACTACACATTCTATAATACTCCATTATCCTGCCTCATACTACACATTCTATAATACTCCATTATCCGGCCTCATACTACACATTCTATAATACTCCATTATCCTGCCTCATACTGCACATTCTATAATACTCCATTAACCTGCCTCATACTACACATTCTATAATACTCCATTATCCTGCCTCATACCACACATTCTATAATACTCCATTATCCAGCCTCATACTACACATTCTATAATACTCCATTATCTTGCCTCATACTGCACATTCTATAATACTCCATTATCCTGCCTCATACTACACATTCTATAATACTCCATTATCCTGCCTCATACTACATATTCTATAATACTCCATTATCCTGCCTCATACTACACATTCTATAATACTCCATTATCCTGCCTCATACTACACATTCTATAATACTCCATTATCCTGCCTCATACTAGACATTCTATAATACACCATTATCCTGCCTCTTACTACACATTCTATAGTACCCCATTATTCTGCCTCTTTCTCATCATTTGCTCTTGTGACTCGCTCAGTGACTGCAGGAGAAGGAGTTCTGTGTTCAGGGCATTATATTGAAGTAGAAGTAATTATTTACCATATTACTGTCAGTCTGAATAAAGATATATCGGATATAGATCCTATACCTGGACACTGATACTAGTTGAATACAAAGTGAGAGTGTACGAGGACAACGTCTGTATAGTAAGATATTATCCCACCAGCCGTCGGTGTAATGAGCGAATTTTATTTTGGGCTGAACTTGTAACCTGGGTTGCTATTAGATCAACATCTTACTTTGGTGTAGTCTCATAGGACGTCCCATCCACCCATTTCCAGCTGCCGTCCATATCCGTGAGGCCGATCCACATGTCATTTTTCTGGGTTATGTTACTTACATAATCCTTCACCAAAGTAGAAATAGAGATTATTTGACAAATCCTCTTGGACATACAAATTAGTAACCTAACCTGTTTACACATTTACTTATACTCCCTTCTCTGGAATATGTGTATTATTATTATTATTATTATTATTATTATTATTATCGTAGATGTGTAAGTTGACAGAGTACTCAGCAGTGCGGTACAATAGGGAAAGTAGTACATACATATAACAGGGACATACAAGGTAGACAAAAAAATTCCTGATAGGAAGAGGTTGCAATTCTGCAGACGGGAGATGCTGAGAGAATGGATAAGAGTTTTGGTAGCATGTTGAGTAAGAAAAGGGCGTATTCTGGCAATGTTTTTAAAGTGGAGTCGACAGGACTGGGAGAGAGTTTGAATGTGAGGAATAAAGCAGAGGGTGGAGTCAAGTTGACTCCAAGGCAGCGGGAGACTGAGGAAATTGTGGTGTTATTGACAGTGAGGGAGATCTGAGGGCAGGTGGTCACTCTGGCAGGAGGGAAGATAATAAGCTCTGTTTTTGAAATGTTGAGCGTTAGGTAGTGTTGGGAAATCCATGTGGATATAGCAGAAAGACAGTTGGTTATACGAGATACTACAGAAGGAGAGAGGTCAGGGGAAAAGATATAGATTTGGGTGTCATCATTGTAAAGGTGGTGTTGGAGGCTGAATGAGCGAATTAGTGCCCCAAAAGAGGAGGTGTGTATTCAAAAAAGTAAGGGGCCAAGAACAAAGCCTTGTGTAGGCGAGGGAGTGGAGAAGTTGGGAGGGAATAGGGTTGAATGGACAGGTTGTAGGGTGAGATGATAAGATGAGTGCAGATACTTCATCTTCAGTTACTGGAGAGAATGCATTAAAGGTGGATTGGCGAGTGTAGGTAAAGGTGGTTAGAGTGAGTGTAATTTGGCCTGAGGAAATATCTTGTTGAATGGTGTCAATTTTGTCTTTGAAAGGGAGCTAGGAGACTGGGTGGATATTAGAGATTTCAAGAATGTTTGGCAATTGAAAGGGTAGTACTGTAAGATGAAAAGATGAATTTATAGTGGAGGAAATCGGGATAGGAACGAGATTTTCTCCAGTGGCGCTCTGCAGTGCAGGAGCACTTTTGCAGGTAGCGGGTCTGTTTGTTGTGCCATGGTTGGGGTTTGGATCGTCGGAGACTATATGTAGTAGCTATAGCTGCATTGTCTAAGGTGAAGTGAGTGTTTTGTTATAGACAGAGGCAGCCTGATTAGGACAGGACAATGCAGTCATTGGTGAAAATTGTTTTTTTTATTGAATATGAGAGGTAGATTGGGTTAAAAGTACTTAGGTGTCATTGTGTACGTGTGTATTTGGGTGCAGGGAGAAGGGCATGAGGTAAGGTGAGGCTGAAGGAAAGGAGGTTGTGGTTGGAGAGTGGGAAGGTTAAATTGGACAAACTAGAGATGGAGCAGTAGCGGGAGAGGACAAGGTCAAGGCAGTGCCCATCACAGTGGGAGGGAGATGACGTCCATTGTCCACGTAAGTGAAAGAAGTTTAGTGGAAGAAGAGACTGTGGGATTATCAATGGGAATGTTGAAATCGTCTAGTAGAGTGTAGGCAGGTCAAATGATAGGAAATAAGTGAGCAAGGCTGCTAAGTTGTCAAGGAATTGGGAAACTGGATCTGGGGGGCGATAAATGACAGCAACAGGAAGGTGGAGAGGAAAAAATAGACGGATTGTGTGGACTTCAAAGGAGGAGAATGAGAGGGAGGGTTCAGAGGGTATGACTTGGAAGGGGCAGCTTGGAGAAAGTAGAATGCTTATTCCACCACCTTATCTGTTTCCCAGGTCTGGGAGTGTGGCTGAGGGAGAGTCCCCCATAGGAGAGAGCTGCACGGAATGTAGTGTCAGAGGAGGTGAGCGATGTTTCTGTAATGGCAAGGAGGTTGAGGGATTTAGAAATGAACAGATCATGGATGGATGTACGTTTGCTACAAACAGATGTTGTTCCATAGTGCACATGAGAAGGGAAGAGAGGGTAGTGGAGATATGTGGATAAGGTTGGCGGGATTGGAAGTATGGGATGGATGGAAAGGTTTAGGGTGGAGCGAGAAGCGTGAGCTGATAATGGGGATTGTACAGGGCCTAGGGTTATGTGAGAGATCACCAGCAGCCATGAGAATGACCAGGGTGAGGAAGAGGACATGTAAGGAGGATTTGTGGGTGTGAGGTTTATTTCTGTTTATGTAGCTGGTGAGTGTGCTGGGTGCAGGAGACAAAACTGTTCATGTACACCCACATTTACTTATACACCCATCTCTGGACTATGTACACCCACATTTACTTATACACCCATCTCTGTACTATGTGTACCCACATTTACTTATACACCCATCTCTGTACTATGTGTACCCACATTAACTTGTACACCCATTTCTGGACTATATGTACCCACATTTACTTATACACCCATTTCTGGACTATATGTACCCACATTTACTTATACACCCATTTCTGGACTATATGTACACACAGTTACTTATACACCCATTTCTGTACTATGTGTACCCACATTTACTTATACACCCATTTCTGGACTATATGTACCCACATTTACTTATACACCCATTTCTGGACTATATGTACACACAGTTACTTATACACCCATCTCTGGACAATGCGTTTTAAATAAATATATATATATACACATACACGCAGTGGGCCGGATTCATTTAGGAGAGTAACGCAGAAAAATTAGTAAGTTTTTTCCTGGACAAAACCATATTACTATGCAAGGGGTGCACATTAGTTTATTATTTTGCACACAAGGAAAATACTGGCTGTTTTTTCATGTAGCTCACAAATACTTGTTACCTTATTTGAACACTGAAACTTAAAGTTGATCTAGAACATGCTCTACCCCAATTATAAAGCTGTCCTCACATTTTAAATCGATCTCTCCTCCAACGCAGCATGGTTTTGCAAACATTCAAGGTACTAATTTTGTTTGCTTTACTTTCCTTAATGAAACAGGCCCAGAATTGTTCACATTATCTCCCAGTATCCAACACTACTCCCACATATCTAGTGATCTTATAATAATCTCCAGGTACCCAACACTACTCCCCATATCTAGTGATGTTATAATAATCTCCAGGTACCCAATACTACTCCCCCATATCTAGGGATCTTATAATAATCTCCAGGTACCCAACACTACTCCCCCATATCTAGTGATCTTATAATATCTCCAGGTACCCAATACTACTCCCCCATATCTAGTGATCTTATAATAATCTCCAGGTACCCAACACTACTCCCCCATATCTAGTGATCCTATAATAATCTCCAGGTACCCAACATTACTCCCCCATATTTAGTGATTTTATAATAATCTCCAGGTACCCAACACTACTCCCCCACATCTAGTGATCTTATAATATCTCCAGGTACCCAACACTACTCCCCCATATCTAGTGATTTTATAATAATCTCCAGGTACCTAACACTACTCCCCATATCTAGTGATCTTATAATAATCTCCAGGTACCCAATACTACTCCCCCATATCTAGTGATCTTATAATAATCTCCAGGTACCCAACACTTCTCCCCCATATCTAGTGACCTTATAATAATCTCCAGGTACCCAACACTACTCCCCCATATCTAGTGATCTTATAATAATCTCCAGGTACCCAACACTACTACCCATATCTAGTGATTTTATAATAATCTCCAGGTACCCAATACTACTCCCCCATATCTAGTGATCTTATAATAATCTCCAGGTACCCAACACTACTCCCCCATATCTAGTGATCTTATAATATCTCCAGGTACCCAACACTACTCCCCCATATCTAGTGATCTTATAATATCTCCAGGTACCCAACACTACTCCCCCATATCTAGTGACCTTATAATAATCTTCAGGTACCCAACACTACTCCCCCATATCTAGTGATCTTATAATAATCTCCAGGTACCCAACACTACTCCCCCATATCTAGTGATCTTATAATAATCTCCAGGTACCCAACACTACTCCCCCATATCTAGTGATCTTACAATATCTCCAGGTACCCAATACTTTCCCCCCATATTTAGTGATGTTCCAGTTACGTTCTGTGATCCAAGGTTATTACCCAATTTCAAGTGATTTTACACCAATTGTAATTCACCCATTGCTACTCCCCATATCTAGTGATCTTATAATAATCTCCAGGTACCCAACACTACTCCCCATATCTAGTGATCTTATAATAATATCCAGGTACCCAATACTACTCGCCCATATCTAGTGATCTTTTAATAATCTCCATGTACCCAACACTACTCCCCCATATCTAGTGATTTTATAATAATCTCCAGGTACCCAACATTACTCCCCCATATTTAGTGATTTTATAATAATCTCCAGGTACCCAACACTACTCCCCCACATCTAGTGATCTTATAATATCTCCAGGTACCCAATACTTTTCCCCATATCTAATGATCTTATAATAATCTCCAGGTACCCAACACTACACCCCCATATCTAATGATCTTATAATAATCTCCAGGTACCCAACACTACACCCCCATATCTAGTGATCTTATAATATCTCCAGGTACCCAACACTACTCCCCCACATCTAGTGATCTTATAATAATCTCCAGGTACCCAATACTACTCCCCCATATCTAGTGATCTTATAATAATCTCCAGGTACCCAACACTTCTCCCCCATATCTAGTGACCTTATAATAATCTCCAGGTACCCAACACTACTCCCCCATATCTAGTGATCTTATAATATCTCCAGGTACCCAACACTACTCCCCCATATCTAGTGACCTTATAATAATCTCCAGGTACCCAACACTACTCCCCCATATCTAGTGATCTTATAATAATCTCCAGGTACCCAACACTACTCCCCCATATCTAGTGATCTTACAATATCTCCAGGTACCCAATACTTTCCCCCCCCATATTTAGTGATGTTCCAGTTACGTTCTGTGATCCAAGGTTATTACCCAATTTCAAGTGATTTTACACCAATTGTAATTCACCCAATGCTACTCCCCATATCTAATGATGTTCCCGTGGTCTCCTTGTGCTTCCCCCCTACTCCCTCTTATCTAGTGATGCTCCCGTGGTCTCCTTGTGCTCCCCCTACTCCATCTTTTCTAGTGACCTCCAGGTCTCCTATGTTGCTCCCTAGTCACTCACCTGCTCCTCAGCACTATTAATTACGACCAGATGAGACTTCTTTTTTTCACAGTATTTCTTGGCATCAGACCATTTTTGGGTTTCTTTGGACACATAATAGCAGCTCAATGCGTAATATCTCCAATCAGAGCTACAGAGAGGGTTCAGAGTCCCTGCAGGAAGTGATAATGGTTTAAGAAGGTCCCAGAAAATGGTTTATCTTTAGAGTGAGAACATTTCTGACATCCTACAGCCATCCAAATGGAGCATTTTGGTGCAATCACAGTAAGTAGCATGGTGACACAGTGGTTAGCATTGCTGCCCTCACAGCACTGGTTATTGGTGGGTGTGACAAGAGCAGAGGTCCTGGTATATTGAAGATAAAGAATAAGGCTGCTTGGTATCCCCTCTCATTTACTACTGTACTACAAGGCATTGAATGTGTGTATTATTGAAGTGTGGTGTTTTTTGCTATTCTTAAATGTCACTAGGTGGGTTCTTTACACTGGAATCTCCTACATGTCCCCTGGAAGAGCTATTTTAATTTGGGCATATATGGGCACCCAGCACTCTGGAAGTACCCAGAGAAGTTGCGCTGAGCGCTGGCTAAAGACCAAGATCATGTTTATCTGAAATTGCTGATATACTGTAGTGCCAAAAAGTCCCTCATGTGTTAAATCAGGGATAAGGCTCTGGCTTAAGCAAGTTATGTTTTGTGGCCAAGCAAATGAGTGCCCATTGTTCTTATCTGGTATTCCCAGAGCCCCTCTGCAATCCGAGGACTTGGGGGAGGATCAGTTACCTCCCTCCATGATGCAAGTATCCTATCCAGTGGGAAATTGTTATGTGAGTCCAGTCCCACTGAGGCCACACCACCATGGGAACCAGACCAGGCTTAACAGCGGGAGGCTAGCCATGCAGTCCTGTGACCTACATTCCACTTAGCACTTGTTCACTAGGGATTACAGCTTCTGTTGGACTGATCTATGAATGTGCTGAGGATCACATCTGCCAATCCTTCATGGACTTTGGTACTTTGTTGACCTGTCAAAAGCAGGAGGACACTTGGCTTAGTCCATGTTTTGCTGGCAGGGGGTGAATGGTGTGCTTCATTGCATAGGGCATCCCTTACCTGTGATATATTCCAATGTTATTTGTAAAAATAAATAAACATTTTTCCAGTTGTTTAGCCTCAGTGATTACGAACTCATGGGGCCTGATTCATTAAGGAAAGTAAAGCAAAACAATGAGTGACTTTGAACTTTGACAAAACCATGTTACAATACAAGGGGTGTATATTAGTTTATTATTTTGCACATAAGATAAATACTGGCTGTATTTCATGTAGGTCAAAAATACTTGATAGCTTTATTACACTGAAATTTAAAGTTGAACTAAGACATGTCCTACCCCAACTATACATCTGTCCCCACATTTTAAATTTACCTCCCCCTCCAATGCAACATGGTTTTGTCAAGGAGCAAAGTTACTCATTTTTTTTCTTTACTTTCTTTCATGAATCAGGGCCATGGAGATCATGGCGGCACATGAGCCTGGTATCCTCACAGCCGCTGACAAGATGGACCTCAGTGTGTGCTCGAGTGGTAGAGGATTTACACTGTAAGCGCCAATGTGGAAGGGATTGAGATGGATAATTAATTATTCTCTGTACAGCGCTGTGTAACATATTGGTGCTATATAAATAAATAAAAATATATAAGTAGAGAAAAGCAAAAAAATGTCGATTTCTTGAAGATAATTTTGTCACTTTACACATCTCAGATAATTTACGGAATGGAGGAGAGTCCTATATCATTCTCCTGCCTTTGTTTCTACATGTGGAAAAGGACACGAGGAGTTGTACTGTGCTGTAATCTTTAAATACAGCATAGGAACAGATACTGAGAATAACACCCAGCATATATAACTATAGAAATAGTACTATGCATCTCATCAATATGAAGAATTAAGCAGTGATATTGTCAGATGTTTAGGACTGTGGGACTGTTGTGGGGAATCAGGGACATTGGTCACATACTGTATTAGGTGATATCATGTGATAGGTGATGAGAAATGTGGAAACTAGAGGTGACTGGAGACAGTGGTCAGATCTATGAGTGTTGTTGGGAAATGACAGGTCTGGGGGGTAAGTGTTCTGGACTAGTATGAACTCACTGTTTTCTTTTCGGATCTCTTCTCTCAATCTTCCAACAGCATTGAAAATTCTCTGAACATCGCTCTGACGTGAGCCTGTGATATGGAGAATACCGGTTACTCACAGTCCCAGCAGATACCCATCTGCCCCCTCATAGGTAACTCCAGATAACCAAACAGCATTTATACCTTCTGCACACTGCAAACTCTCTTTCTGGGTGTTAGACCCCAGTCTCTCACCCGCCTCATCTCCATAGGACACAGCAATCACTAACTCTGGAACTAGCAGTCCCACTATAACATCTCATACTACCCATGTACCAGACACCAGCCTATGGGGCAGAGGCAATTTTCTGGGGCTCATGAAGTTTTAGGCAACTTGGTAACAGTTTTCTGTAAGATTAAAACACCAATAAATATGGATTCATAGGTAATTACTTAAGGTAGACCCAGTTACATTTCTTCTCAGAAATACATCCTAACCAAAGTGCTTACTGCAGCCAGTACAAGGACTAAATATAGCACTATAGGACTATAATGTTTAGGTGTAATACATGGGGCTGCAATGGGTCATTCAGACTAGTGAATATAGATTAGCTTTAATTAGCAGCACCGTACCTGTGATATAACATAGGTAAAACAATGCTGGATTCAGAGATGGTTCTCCCATCTCTGTGACATCTCTAAGTTCTCCAATTCTGTCATCTCCCTTTCTGACCACAATCTCCTTTCCTTTACCCTCTCTTTACCCCTTGCTCCACCTCTCCCACCCAAAGTCGCTCGCACACTGTGTCCCATCAATAGCATTGACCCCATCATCTATGCGTCCTCTCTTGAACCCTTACTTGCTCCCAATTCTTCCCTATCATGTCCTATTTCTCTTGACAACACCACACTCTCTGTTGCCCTTGATACTGCATTCAGCTCCCTTTGTCCCAGCCAATCTAAACCCCAACCGTGTCACTCCCCTCTTACTCGTCTCCTCCAAAAGTGCTCCCGCTCCTCTGAACATCAACGGAGGAAATCTCGCTCCATTGCTGACTTTAAAAATACATAATTTTGGTGTTAGGAACTCCCAAGCCAGTACAGTGAAACTCGGGAACTACTCTGAAGGCCCGGTGTTCGCTGGAGCCCCTAGTGGTGGGGACAGACTGGGCCGCGGGCCGACCGAGGGTCGAGTAACGTATACTGACTTAAAGGAGTACCCAGGAGTGGAGTGATTAGCGGGCTGTAGTTAAGAAGGATCCTAGGTCAAAGGGTCACAAGCACAGATGCAATATCCAGAGACAAGCGAAGGGTCAGACACACAGGCAGAGAAGCAAATTCCGAAATCCAGGCAAAAAGGTCGAGGTCAGAAGAGAAGGGTCACAGGTCAAAGAACAGTACCCCCCCTTGAGGAGGGGTTAAGGAACCCCCGACATCCAGGCTTAGTGGGAAACTTCCTAAAAAATTCTTTAATGAGTCTTCCAGCGTGCAGACGTCTCTGTGGTATCCAAGAACGCTCCTCAGGGCCATAACCCTTCCAATGTACGAGGAATTGAACTTGGCCTTGAACCCTCCTTGAGTCAAGGATTTTTTCAATAGCATATTCGTGGTCTCCGTTCACCATCAGAGGCCTGGGCCTGTTAGAGAGAGACCGATTAAACTTGCTGGGAGCAGCGACTTTCTTCAGAAGCGAACAATGAAAGGTCGCAGGAATTTTTAAGGAGGTTGGTAGTTTTAATCTAAATGCCACTGGATTAATTTTCCTCTCAATTGGAAACGGTCCAATGTATCGGGGCCCCAGCTTCCTTCAAGGTTGCCACAACTTGATGTTCCGTGTGGATAACCAAACGTGATCCCCCACTTTCAATGAACAGGGTCTACGGTGACGGTCAGCGAAGATCTTGGATTTTCGGGAAGCTTGACCTAGTGCAGCGTGCACCTTTTTCCAGACGGACCTCAGCCTGGCCGTAGAAGCAGGCGTTCCGGAATCCCCGCAGGGAACAGTAGTAGAGAATGAGTTGGATTTTGGGTGAAACCCGAAGTTGCAGAAAAACGGGGAAGTATGAATAGTGGAATGGCAAGAATTATTGTACGCAAATTCTGCCCAGGGCAAGAGAGAGGACCAGTTATCGTGAAATTTAGACACATAGATGCGCAGAAACTGTTCCAGAGCCTGGTTCGTCCTCTCTGTCTGTCCATTCGACTGGGGATGATACGCTGAGGACAGACTGATAGAGATCCCGATGGAGTTACAAAAGGCTTTCCAAAACCGGGCAATAAACTGGGATCCTCGATCCGATACGATATCTTCAGGAGTCCCATGAAGACGAAAAATATGCGTCAAAAACAAGGTGGCCAAGGTCCTGGCATCCGGTAACTTGGGCAATGATATAAAATGTGCCATCTTACTGAACCGATCCACAACTACCAGGATGGTGTTATGTCCTGCGGATACTGGTAGGTCGACAATGAAATCCATCGACAAATGGGTCCAAGGCCTGCTCGGCGCCGGCAAGGGTAACAATAGCCCAGAAGGACGGTTCCTATCTGTTTTGTTTTTAGCACACTCAGGACAAGCCCAAACATAATTCTCCACATCGTCTGACAAGGTGGGCCACCACAGCCAACGAGAAAGAACCTCAATAGTCCTACGAATTCCCGGATGGCCAGCAGAGCGGTTGTTGTGGCCTTCAATGAGAACAGATTTCCTTAAATGTACTGGGACAAATAATTTGTTGACCGGTGTCTGAACTGGAGCGATTCTCTGGAAGTGCCGGATAGTTGCTCCTAGATCCTGGGTGAGTCCAAGATGAACAGTAGTCGTAGGAACAATAGGCAACGGATCAGGAGACTGAGGATGATGGGCCAAAAAACTTCGAGACAAGGAATCGGCCTTAGTATTTTTAGAACCTGGACGGAATGTAATAATGAAGTTAAATCTAGTGAAAAATAAGGCCTGCCTAGGATTCAGGGTTTTAGCGGTCTGGATGTATTGGAGGTTTTTATGGTCCGTGAAGATGGTGATGGTATGAGTAGCTCCCTCTAACCAATGTCGCCATTCCTCCAGTGCCAACTTAATGGCCAACAATTTACGATTACCGACATCATAATTACATTCGGCAGATAGAAATTTTTTAGAAAAAGAATGCACAAGGATGTAATTTTTTGCTCCTTGGGTCTTTCTGAGAAAGGATGGCGCCAGCACCGATATCAGAAGCGTCCACCTCTACAATGAACGGAAGTTCTGGATCAGGATGTCTCAGCACTGGAGCAGAAATGAAAGCGGCTTTGAGTGCCAAGAAACTCGCCAACGCCTCCGAAGGCCACTTCGCTGGGTTAGCTCCCTTTCGAGTGAGGGCAGTGATAGGAGCTACTAATGAGGAAAAAGAGTCAATAAACCTACGGTAATAATTTGCGAATCCGAGGAACCCCTGGATCGCCTTCAGATTAGTAGGGAGGACCCAATCCTGGATTGCTCGAACTTTGGCAGGGTCCATTGCGAATCCTGATGAGGAAATGATATATCCCAGGAATGACACTGTGGCCACCTCAAATTCGCATTTCTCCCTTTTTGCATATAGGTGATGTTCCCGTAATTTCAGCAGGACTTGGTGAACATGCTGACGGTGCTGAAGTAAAGACTCAGAGTAGATTAAAATTTCATCCAGATACACAACTACAGTTTTACCCAGGAACTCTCGTAAAACATCGTTGATCAGGTCCTGGAAAACCGCCGGAGCGTTGCATAACCCGAATGGCATCACGAGATATTCATAATGTCCCGACTGGGTATTGAAAGCGGTCTTCCACTCATCCCCTTTCTTGATTCGAATAAGGTTGTAAGCCCCTCTGAGGTCAATCTTCGAAAATATAGTGGCAGATTTTAATTGATCAAACAACACCGAAATCAACGGTAACGGGTACATATTCTTAATAGTGATGTTATTCAGTCCACGGAAATAAATGCATGGTCTAAGACATTTTTTTTTTTACACGAAAAAGCAACCTGCGCCAACGGGAGATTTAGAAGGACGTATGAATCCCTTTTTCAGGTTTTCCTCTACATATAGCTCCATGGCCTGAGTCTCCGGAATGGACAAGGAGTATAACCGCCCTTTGGGCAACTTGGAACCCGGGACTAAATCAATGGCGCAGTCATATTGTCGATGTGGTGGAAGGGAATCAGCTTTCCTTTTGCAGAACACATCAGTGAAGTCCTGGTAGGGTACCTGCAAAAAGTCTGTACTAGGCTGTAGGATTCTAAACTACAGGGTCAAGCAAGACGAGGAACACTCGGGACTCCAACGAGTAATCTCTCCACTTTTCCAGTCAATAAGGGGATTATGATAGTGAAGCCAGGGATACCCCAATATCAAAGGAGCAGAGGGACAAGTAATAAGATAGATGGAGAGCTCCTCCGTATGGAGGACTCCTACAGACAACCGAACCATTGGAGTCCTAGCGAGAATCCTTCCCCTAGGCAAGGGGTTACCATCCAAACCACATGTGGTGATGCTTGATCCTAACTTGATATGCGGAATATCAAGCATCTGAGCCAAATGTATATCCAGGAAATTACCAGCCGCACCACTGTCAAGAAAAGCTTTCAGGTCCATGGATCTCCCATGGAAGGTTAGACGTCCAGGGACTAATAAAGAATTTTCTGAAGAGGTAATCTGAAGACCCAAGCGCACCTCTTCACCTGCACTTAGGCTTTGGAGTTTCCCGGCTTGTTGGGACATGAACAAACTAAGTGACCTGGTTGACCACAATACATACACAGGCCTAGTGAGCGTCTTCTGGAGCATTCCTCCGGAGGCAAGCGGTAAGCGCCCAACTGCATGGGTTCAGAGGAATCGGGCAAAGTGTTATCGAAGCTAGCGAAAGCGTCCATAGGAGCAGAGGACTCCCGTTCAGACTTCCTTTCTCTGATCCGACGATCAATTTTTATAACAAGTTGCATCAAGTTCTCCAGCGTGTCGGATATCGGATACTGGACTAAGGAATCCTTAATCTGCTCGGTAAGTCCTAAGCGAAATTGACTTCGCAATGCTGGGTCGTTCCAGGCGCTATCAGTGGACCATCACCGAAATTCCGCACAATACTCTTCCGCGGAGCGACGTCCTTGCCTTAGCGTTCGGAGATGAGACTCAGCTGAGGCTACCCTGTCTGGGTCATCGTACAACAACCCCAGAGCTTGGAAAAAGGCATCCACTGACTGCAAGGCTGGGCTTGTTGAAGGCAAGGAGAAGGCCCAAGACTGAGGGTCACCCTGGAGCAAATAGATGATGATCCCTACCCTTTGTTGTTCAGAACCAGAGGAACGTGGTTTCAGACGAAAGTACAACTTGCAGCTCTCTTTGAAATTATGGAAGGCTGACCTGCTTCCAGAGAATCGGTCAGGCAAATTCATCTTAGGCTCTGGTGTGTCACCAGCGGGAACTTGCTGGAGCTGCAGGTCTCTGGAAGCCCCTTCTTGGACTACCAGGCGCTGGGATAAATTCTGCACCACCTGGGAAATCGCCTGTATCTCATTGGCCAGAATCTGGGCTGGGGACAGATTCGACTCCTCGCCGTCCATGGCCGTATGATACCAATCTTCCTGGCCGGTTATAATGTTAGGAACTCCCAAGCCAGTACAGTGAAACTCGGGGACTACTCTGAAGGCCCGGTGTTTGCTGGAGCCCCTAGTGGTGGGGACAGACTGGGCTGCGGGCCGACCGAGGGTCGAGTAACGTATACTGACTTAAAGGAGTACCCAGGAGTGGAGTGATTGGCGGGCTGTAGTTAAGAAGGATCCTAGGTCAAAGGGTCACAAGCACAGATGCAATATCCAGAGACAAGCGAAGGGTCAGACACACAGGCAGAGAAGCAAAATCCGAAATCCAGGCAAAAGGGTCAAGGTCAGAAGAGAAGGGTCACAGGTCCAAGAACAAGCATAGGTCAAAACACGGGTAGTCAAATCCAAGGTAGCAAGAACCAAACAGATAGCACAATCAGGCAGCAAGACTGAGGACAGAACGCTATAACCGGCAGTGAGGCTGCAGACCTCACTGCCTTAAATGTACAGATGAGCCAATCAGAGTCTAGCTCTGCAAATACTCCCAGGAGCTGACTGATGAATTAATTACAGTCTAATAGCCAGCAGGCAATTAGATCTCTCTGCCTCAGCAACGGTCGGGAGTTAGAGGGAAGGGACGTCCCGGTCGTCATGGTGACGGCCGGGACGCTGGGGCAGGCAGGAAGCGAGCCGCGACGGCTGTGAGTACCGCCTCGGCTTGTGACGTTTGGCAGCCATATCAGTTGGTCGTACTCCACATCGGCTCCTGCTTCCAGACCACGAAAACAGAGGTTAATTCGGGATATACCCTCTCTGAATTGCCCCAGTAGCCTAGAGTGCCACCCTGGTTACCCCAGGGGCCCAAAAAAGAAAAAATGAAATAAATAAAAATAATAAGCGTGTCCCGCTCCCGGGGTCTCCGCCACGCCAAGTATTAGCCGACACCTGGCTGCACAAACAACTCCCCACACAGCTCATTGGGGCTTATCTAAGAGGGGCTCCGCTGCCCACTGATCCCCACAGAGCTAGCCGTAGACAACATCATCCGGCCAGCGGGGCACGCACCTCGGAATCGATCTACTCACCCACAGGCCGGAGTCGCGGGCGCTGGAGAGGGAGAGGATGCCTCCGGTGGGCGGAGGGTCTGCATCGCAGGGCAGGCTTTGCTCGAAGAAGGAGCTGAACGGGGACTTGGGGGCCTGCTTCCGGTGAAGTCCCGGGTCTGGAGCTGTGACCTGCCCGGCGGACCCCACTACTTCCGGTTTTGCTGCATCACTTCCGGTCGGGACAAATCTCTCTGCGCTGGGCCTGCCATCCACGGGAGTGCCTTCATCTGGGCCCCGTGTGCTAGTCAGGAACCGAGGCCTCCCGCCGCCGGCTGTCAGTTGCCAGGCGCACCTCTCCCACCTATTTGTCAGGCAGCGGTGCAGGAAGACCCCCTCAGCAGCTGGTGAGAGACAAAGTGCTGGGCTATCAGTCCAGAGACCCTGCAGGAGACCCTGCACGGTGACCGCGGCTCCCTGAGGACAGAGGGCTGGTGCAATTGGGAAAGGTCCGGAGAAGCTAGCCATTGCTAGCACCCAAGCTCACAAGAGGCAGGTTAGTGCAAGAAGCTTATTACACGTGGCAGCTACACTACCTCGGCCCACCCTGCCTGCTTTCTTCAAGTACTGTGATATTTTTAAAGTATACAGGCTCCACACTGACATCAATAGCAGGCTCTCAGACCGTCCCTAAACAAAGGCTGTTCTGGGTTGCTGATCCACCCATTTTGTATCCTACCTATTATTGGAACCTACCCCAGACTCTTAGGGGTGAGTAATGACCCTGTAACCCCCTAAATGCTGACAGGGGGGAAGTCTTTTCTACACTGCTTTGCATACCCAGATCCACGTGAGTCCTCCTTCCTATGTGGGCCCGTCCATCGTAATTTACTCTACTAACCTGCTTGGGCATACCGCTCCTCCTGCTTAAAAGTCCAGCCTTTGAGGCTCCTCCACAATGCCTAAGAGAGGTAAGAAATCCCCTCCCTCAATATTTCTCGAAGCAATCAACCTCAACCCCGCATCGGTCGAGGACGGATTCCCCTCATACTTCTGCTGAATCTGACTCAGAGGAAGATGACACGTCCCCGATAACCAGACGGGACTTCCTAACGTTAATCAAAGAAATGAAAGAACTGAAATCTTCCATGCACTCAGAAGTGCAAGCTGCCCTCCACTCATTACGGGCGGAGGTAGCTTCAATTGGAACCCGTACTGACCAAGTTGAACAAAGATTGGAGACGGTGGTGTCCTCCCAGACAGGCATGGAGGAGGACATTGTGCGCCTACGTAGTGACTTGACATCTATCCAGGAACATCAAGAGGATATGGACAATCAGACGAGGAGAAAATCTGCGTCTGAAGGGCATTCCGGAAACGGTCGAATCTGCTCACCTGGACCAATACTTGAAAAAGCTTTTCTCCCAACTGGCCCCTGAGGTTCCGGAGGACCACTTACTATTGGACAGAGTCCATAGGGCCCTAAAGCCCAGATCGACCGACCAGAACCAGCCTAGAGATGTCATTCTACGACTTCATTTCTATACAATCAAGGAGATGGTCTTGCGCGGAGCCAGAAAATTGCACACTCTATCATTCGAGGGTCACAACATACAGATATTTCAGGACTTGTCACCGACCACTCTGGCCAGACGTCGGGAGCTCGCCCCAGTTATGCAAGTTCTACGAGATCCGTTATCGTTGGGGCTTCCCCTTCCGTTTGTTCCTTTGGCATCAGGAGCGTCAGATTTCTGCCCGCACACTCCCGGAGGCTCAGGCTCTTCTACAACGCTTAGGCCTTGCTCCCGAGCCCCCCCCGGGCGCCTCTCAATCATCTACCTCGGGCAATCAGGATACACATCCGCGGCCCCAAAGAGTTCCGGGAGGCGAATGATCCACAGTACAGAAATCTTCCACTCCTCGCAAGACCTCGTAATCTATCTCCCTGACTGTCTTATAGGGATGAGAAATTCCCCATCCAGAGAAGGTCCATCTGGAACAGGGCTATCGAGAGCCTTTCCTGACCGTTTAATGGCCACCCCTACTGGAGGCTATCTGAGGAACTATGCCTACCCAGGGACGAGCCCTCCGAAATGTTCATATGTTGCCTAATTTCTCATTGTATCATTTTACATGCCCTAGGCCTGCTGTCTCTGTCTCTGTTTATCCCTTTTTTTCTTTTTGTTCTTGCTCTCTCCGCTTACAGGTGGATCTCCATACCCATGGCCTTCTTGGAGCCACAGCGTAATGCCGCTATGGACCCCCCTCGGAAAGGCTGTACCTCTCCTACGACCACTGGCAGGCCTGTTTGTCTGACTTTAAGGTCTATTTAGACTTGCTATGTAATTGTTTTTCATTTAACTGTTGGATCTCTTTACACGTTTACATTGGTACATTTTGGCATTTGTAAGCATCCGCTTGCTATCATTGTTCCCCCTAGTTTGACAATGGTACATAGTTAATGTTTTTGTTTGCATTATGTGGTCCAATGTTACTGATATACCCTAGTCTGTCACCTCCCCCTTCCCGCACCCACACACATGGGCCCACTGAGTAGCAGATACCCACCTCCCGCCTCTCCCTCTTCCCCTCCCCTGTCAGCCATTTACCTTTCGCCCTCTCGATTGGTAAGTCCTAGCCACTTCCCCCATAGTGCTTGGTTGCTCTCAGTTGGTCCCCGGGTACCTAGGGTACTGCTCCTTCTGCCCCACCAGCACCCTGGACGGGCGTCCTGCACCACACCCGTCCTCCTACCCCCACTCTCCCGTCACACCTACAATGTTTCCCCAACCATGGTCGTCTTTGGTATCTACCCCTCCAGCAAATCAAAACTACAACTCACTATACATATTTTCTCCTCCTGACTCCTCCCCTTTGACTTTCTCATGACGCTCCGCCTGATATCTTTTAATGTTAAAGGTCTTAACTCTCCCCAAAAAAGGGGCAAACTTTACGCTTCTTTACAGGCCCTTAAGGGCGACCTAGTATTCCTACAGGAGACCCATTTTATTAAGCACTTGCACCCGGAACTTAAATCCAAAAGATTTCCCCTTTCTTATCATGCTTGTGACTCTGTCAAGAAGAGATGCGGGGTGGCAATCCTTCTCTCGCGTAACCTTGTCTTTGATCTCGCAGACACACACAGAGATAAAGAAGGTAGATATCTTATCCTAGTGGGTAAATTGAACAACCTCCCGTGCATGCTATTGAATATCTATGCCCCGAACCAAGATCAGCACAAATTCTTTAAACGCCTGGGAGTTACACTTTCTCAGGTTCGTAAGGAGAATTGATAGTAGGAGGAGACTTTAATGCGGTCCTTACCCCCATTTGGATAGATCTGCCCCCTCAGCTGCTCTTTCTGACGGGAGGGACAGGAGGAACTCCAGGGCGTTGCAAGATTTCATGAAACTGCACAATCTGTACGACACTTGGAGAATCTCTGACCCCTTGGCCTGAGACTATTCTTTCTATTCCTCAGTCCATAACACCTATTCCCGAATCGACATGGTCCTGCTCAGCCACGACCTGACCCTTAAACTCACTAACTCTCTTATCCACTCAATTACATAGTCTGACCATGCCCCAATTTCGGCGGACCTCTCCTCCCTAGTTTCTCGCTCCTCCACCTTCTCCTGGAGGCTCAACGAGTCCCTTCTCCACGACAAAACAGTAGCTCATATTAAATCCCTAATATCTGAATACTTCGAAACAAATGAATCTCCTGATATCTCACCCTCTACTCTCTGGAATGCTCATAAGGCGGTCATTAGAGGCCACCTAATGGCTTCTGCAGCAAACGCCAAAAGGGCTAGAGTGGCCGAGACTATACGTCTCTCCACGGCTCTCCACCAGTTGGAGGAACAACATAAATCTAATCATGACCCTGCTTTATTCGAACAGATGGCTTCTGTGAGGGGTGAACTTAACCTGCTTCTCTCCCACCGAGTGGCCAACAAGCTGAAATGGCTGAACCAACGCTTTTACGAAAAGGGTGATAAGGCGGACAGGCTCTTGGCCACTCGGCTGCGGACCAAAGTCTCGGCCCGTAATCTTATGGCTATTAGGGATTCCTCCGGAGCTCTGGTCTATGACCCAAAATAATCCACTCAGAATTCCAGAACTATTATCTAAAACTGTATAATCTCCCTCAGCCCCCCAACACCTCGGCCCATCGGGAACAGGCAGAGCGTATAGATAAGTTTCTGGAGGGCGCTCGCCTCCCGAGTCTTACTCCCCAGGCTGCAGATCATCTTAGTGAACTCATCTCCTTAGAGGAGGTAGTGCAGGTTATTAAGACTCAGAAAACAGGAAAGGCACCTGGTCCTGATGGGTTTTCGGCAGCCTACTATAAGAAATTTGCTGCTCTTCTAGCCCCTCAACTCTCCACTCTTTTTAACTCTATTCTAAAGGGCAAACCCTGGCCTAAAGAATCTCTGGAGGCTCGGATAACCCTGATCCACAAGGAGGGTAAAGAAGTCCATAATTGTGCTAGTTATCGCCCAATATCCCTCCTTAACAACGACTCGAAACTATATGCTAAGATCCTGGCCAATCGCTTAAACACTGTACTCCCCAAATTAGCTCATTATGATCAGGTGGGGTTTGTCCCTGGTAGACAGGCCAGGGATAACACGAGGAGAACTATTGACCTCATTCACATACTTAACACCAGGAAAACTCCCTCCATTATTTTATCCTTGGATGCCGAAAAGGCCTTTGACAGGATCTCCTGGCAGTTCATGACTCATACCCTCAAGCATTTCGGTCTGTCTGGGGATTTCTTGTCGGGGGTCCAGGCCTTGTATTCTCATCCCTCTGCTAAGGTTATGGTCAATGGTTCTGTTCTGATCCCGTTCCAATAAGCTGGTACCCGCCAAGAATGCCCACTCTCCCCTCTAATTTTCGCCCTGGTCATTGAGCCTTTGGCAGCCACTATCCGAGCCTCCCCAGATATCAGAGGAGTGGAGACAGGGTCTCTGGAGAGTAAGCTCTCACTGTTTGCTGACGATATACTCCTCACGCTCCAGCAGCCAAGAACATCTTTGCCCAACCTGTTTTGCCTCCTCTCGAGGTATGGCGACCTGTCCGGGTATAAAATCAATATAACAAAATCCGAAGCCCTATTTCTTAATGTCCCCTCACAGGACTGTTGTGACCTCACCTCCCATCTTCACTTTAGGTGGCAGACGAAAAAATTAAAATACCTGGGAGTATATATAACCACCTCATATGAATCCCTATATCAGGAGAACTACCCAGCTCTCTTTCACAAACTCAAATCAGACATCTTCTCCTGGCGAACCCTAATCATCTCGTGGCTGGGCAGGATCATTGCTGTAAAAATGACTGTTCTCCCTCAACTTCTCTACCTTTTCCAGACACTGCCTGTGAGAATACCCCTAACTGAAATTTACTCTATGCAGCAACACCTCTCTAAATTTGTCTGGCGGGGCAGGTCTCCCAGGCTTCGATTGGCACTACTCAAAAAACCTAAGGGTTACGGAGGCCGGGGTTTTCCCGACCTCAAGGCCTACTACTGGGCGGCCCAGCTTAGCTCAATAGTCTCCTCATTTGCTCCTCCGGCATCTCATGCATGGGCAGACTTGGAAGCTGCCTATATCTCCATACCCGGCCTATCTGGCCTTTGGGGAGTTCCCTCTGATATTCGGAAGGCCCTAACCAAACATTTTCCAACGCTGGAGTTTGCTGCTCGGACCGGGGAGACCTGCAAGGGCCATCTCTCTATCTTTCCTAACCCTCTGCACATTATACCCCTGTGGCATAACCCCACCTTCCCTCTGGGAATGTCCCGATCTTTCTCTCTGTCACTCACCGGAGTGTGAGTGCCTCCACTCTGGTACGTGGTTCTCCATCTTTCCCGCTCACACCTGTGTGGAACCGCGGCCGTCCGCCATTCTGTCGCACTGGGCATGCGCAGGTCCCTTTAACAACTACACCTGACCACTAATGTGATTGATGGATCAATCACCCCTTCCTACTTAAGGCACCTGCAGCCTTAGGTAGTGGCCTGATCTTGAAGTCTCACTCCCAGTGAACTTCTATAGGTGTGTGCAGTTTCCAAACTGCTTCCAGCTCTACTCCTGTGTGCAGTTTCCAAACTGCTTCCAGCTCTACTCCTGTGTGCAGTTTCCAAACTGCTTCCAACTCTACTCCTGTGTGCAGTTTCAAAACTGCTTCCAGCTCTACTCCTGTGTGCAGTTTCCAAACTGCTTCCAGCTCTACTCGTGCTTCAGCTTCCAAGCTGCTCCCTGCTCAACTCAGCGGCGGTTACCATACCGCTACAACGCTTCACTTCTCAGCTGATTCCGGACCTACACAATTGGGTATGCTCTACTGACTATTGACTATTGCCTATTGCTCGCATACCAGTTGTATCCATTGTTGTTTGCTGCACAGGGTACAATTACCCATATAGACTGTGTTACTGCATTGCTTTATTTAGGACAAGCTTTCACTCAAGCTACGATATCTCATCACACTACTACTTAGCGTTATTGTGCATATCTGCTGTGACCAGCTTCTCCTCACTGCAAGGCATCTACTCCATACAGACTATTCATTGTGCCTTCCATCTCTGCCTCACAAGACATTGCTCTACTAGCGCTGTTTCCATACAGCCACATTTTGCCTTTCAACTTCACTCTCCTGCACCTGGACAAGTCCTCATTCCTTCTCACAGCAGTGGTACAACTTGCTGCACGCAGACCACTGACTTCCCTGCTACCTAACCGCACCTGGACAAGTCCTCCTATCACAGCGGTGGTACAACTTGATATACGCAGACCACTGACTCTCCTATTACCTACCCGCACCTGGACCAGACTCCTCACCATAGCGGTGGTACAACTTGCTGAACGCAGACCACCGACTACCCTGCTACCTACCTGCACCAGCACTATTCTTCCCATCACTACAGTGGTACAACTTGCTGTACGCAGACCACTGACTCCTCCTCTACCTACCATCACCTATCCACGTCCACTCCTCGTGTCTTCATTATCTTCAGCCTCCAGTTTACTGCTCCAAGTTGCTGACTTTCCTCTAACCATAGCTGCAAGTCGCTGACTTCCTCAGACTATCTCTACTCTCCTGCTGTTGTGTCGCTCCAATCATTCACCTGTCTGCTTTGAGGTGCGTGCCATAACCCCGCCTCTCTAGCAGAGTTCCATCTGGTGAAACTCGGGTAAGCAACTCCTAAAGCCCGTGACACTCTCGGCTATAGACCAGGGCGGGATTCCGATTTGCGGGAAGCCTTCTTGAGCGAGGAAGGCCTATATCCTATGACGCCCTCTGTTCCAGAGTCCATAACTTTCACCACCCTTTCTACCAATATCTGCAGGTTCGGCACTTCCTCCTGTCACTCCTGTCGGACAATTCACCTCACTCCCCCTCCAAATTTGAATCTCTCTGCCTTTCTTCCCCTCTGCGAAGGGGTATGATCTCTTCCTTGTATAGTCTTCTACTGGAGAAATTGGTGCCTTCCGGGAACGCACATGAGAGGGAGTGGGAGAGGGATCTGGGCCCTCCCCCGGAGGAGGACTGCTGGGAGACCATCAGGCTGAATGTGGCTTCTAGCTCCATCTCCACATTAATCAAGGAAAATGCGTACAAAGTTTACTACAGGTGGTATCTCACACCTGACAGGCTCGCAAAGATGTACCAGTCAGCTTCTCCCGATTGCTTGAGAAATTGTGGTCATCGAGGCACCTTCGTGCATATTTGGTGGTCATGCCCTGTTATTTCCTCCTTCTGGGACAGGGTTTCGAGACTTCTTTCCTCCCTCCTCCAATGCCCTATTAGGAAGAACCCATGGTCCTTCCTACTCTGTTATCCTATACAAGACCTAGACACCCACTCTGCAAAACTTGCTTCACATGTCCTGGTAGCCGCTAGATGCCTGATTGCTAAATTTTGGAAAGAGGCGGACCCCCCCCGCATATCTTCTCTTAGATCATATATATGGTTCATTGCCAACATGGAAAAAATCACGTCGCTACTGCGAGACAAAGAAGATAAATTTCATCAAATTTGGGCCCCCTGGCTTTATGCCTAGGATCCCCGCAGTTTTCTCTTCCCCCAAATAATCTCCCCCTACACAATTCCAGATTACATCGACCCCCTTATTACTTTAAAATACTCCCATGCAGACCTGATAGCGCTCCCTTCTGAGGGTGAACATGCTTTTCTTAGTATACCCCATGAGACGGCCATTTCCTCCCCCCCCTTGCCTACCCTAAACCCCCTTCTATGCCCACTTCCTTTCCCTCCCGCCCCTTACCCATTACTATCTTGTTATACTGCAATACACTTTACTGTTTTGTGAGTGACATTGTTGGATATCTACTCTGCTCTGTGATTATTTTAATCAAACTGCTTGTTGTTCTATGTTTATGTCATTCATACTTTATTATGCAATAAAATTTTGAGTTTAAAAAAAAATTTACATAATTTTCACATGCAGCCCCTAACCAAATCCTGCCACTTCTGCCTCAGTAACATTACGAAAAATCCATCCCTTCCTCTCTCAGTAAGCAACCAAAATCCTGGTCCATTTACTCATCATTTCCTGTCTCGACTATTGCAACCTCCTTCTCACTGGCCTTCCACGATCTCGCATTGCTGACCTTCAATCCATAGAGAATGCTGCCACTAGGCTCATCTTCCCTTCCCATCGCACATCTTCCACTTCTCCTCTGCATAAATCCCTTCATTTTCTCCCTATCCATTTCAGAATTAAGTTCAAGCTCCTTACTCTCAGTTACAAAGTCCTTACCAACACTTCTCCCCCTTACATCTCTGACCTTGTCTCGAGGCACATACCTACCTGACCCCACCACTCCGCCTCTGACCTCCACCTCAATTAACCTCTCATTACCTCCTCCCATGCTCGCCTCCAAGACTTCTACCATGCTGCCTCTAATCTTTGGAACTTCCTACCCTGTCTCACTCGACTCTCCCCCAACCTTCAGTCCTTCAAATGCTCGCTCAATACTCACCTTTTCAAGCTCACCTATCCTACCACCTCCTAACCATTATATCGATCCCCTCCTCTTCCTCACCTGTCAGCTCCATTTTCTCTTACCTCCTTTTGAATGTAATCCCTCATGGGCAGGGTCCTCTTTACCTATTGTCCCATGTCTATCTACTGTCCCTCATACATCATATCACGTCTTTTGCTGCATTCGGTGTGAGTTCTCATAGCATTACACTCATCTTTGCTACTTACATGTGGGGTCGCATGGTGGAGTCTGTATGTTCTCCCCATGTTTGTGTGGGTTTCCTCTGGGTGCTCCAGTTTCCTCCCACACTCCAAAGACATACTGGTTGGCTGCTATCAAATTGGCCCTAGTCTCTGTCTGAGTGTGTGTGTAAGGAAATTTACTCTGTAAGCTCCAATGGGCAGGGACAGATGTGAATGAGGTCTCTGTACAGCGCTATGGAATTAGTGGCGCTATATAATTAAATGGTGATGATGATGTTGATCTGTGCTACTTACATGTATTACCTCATCTATTTGTTACTTGCTTCTGTACCCGGCGCAATAGAATCTGTGGCACCTTACAAATAACTAAATAAATAAATCAAAATAAAATATAACTATTTTAAGGAGAAGGGATATGAAGATTCTATTCTTGATACAGCCAGAGAAAGGACTAGGAATATAGAGAGGTGAGAGGTGCTAAATAGGCGTAATAAGTTGGAGAAGATCAATATTTGTCCTAATATGGCCTTTATTACTCAATACAGTGGAATGTCTAAACAACTTGAAAAAATAATTGCTAAACATTGGCATGTATTAACTAAAGATCATTATATGCTTAAATTACTTCCTGCCAGACCACATTTACTTTATAGACGTGCAGCGAATCTAAAGAATAAACTGGACCAGTAGTAGGTCCTTCAACTGTAGGAAAGATCCTGACCAAGGGATTTTATAGGTGTGGGACCTGTGTGACCTGCAAAAATATTAGTAATAACAGTAAAATAATGGAGTTTGAGGATCAGAACCAAACGTTTAAGATTAACCAGTTTATCAGATGTAATTCTAGTTATGTGATCTATTTGCTGGAATGTCATTGTGGCATGTTTTATGTTGGGAAGACTTCTTGTCCTCTTAAAAAACGGATATACGAACATCTTCACAACATAAAAATGGGATACGAACTTCACTATGTCTCACAACACTTTAAGCTTAATCATAAGTGTTCAGTTTCTGGTATTAAGATTTTTTTGGGCATAGATATTATCCAAAGGAATTGGAAAAATAGGGATCTAGATAGTCTCCTATCTAGAAAGGAGATGTTCTTGATCTATAAATAAAATTGTTTATTTCCTGATGGTCTTAATAAGGATTTTGAGTTAAAATGTTTTTTTAAAATGACATTTTAATATATTTTTATTTTTGATTAATTATTGACAATTTGTTTTTTTGTTTTTTTCTGAGCAGCAACAAATATTGAAAAGAAGGAACGATTGGACTCACCACACCCATCACTTTATATGGAATTCATTAAATGTATTATATTTATTCAGAAGTAAATGATTTGTGTATGGATATAGTTGAATTTGAAATATGGAGTTAACGATATATGATAACGTAGATGGATTCATTGTATCCTATTCTATTGACGAGTGTCCCTGGATGCGTGATTTCGGGTGATCCAGGATGTAGCTCATCTGACATCGAGGCTTGATGTGGACAAAGGAGCATTCCCCTTTTGATTTCCAGGATGAGGCATAGTTTATTTATGTGGGGGATTTGAAACGCTCGCCTAAACATGATGATTTGTTTTTATTAATTTGAACTCACTCTTTGGTTGAATCTCCATATTTCGAGTTGAAATAGTGCTAACAGTAACCCTTGTTTGGTAGTCAAAGCGCGTCGGTGAATGGACCTTTGGAGCGCAAATTGCTCATTTTGGACATTAACATAATTTACAGAGGACTTGCTTGCAGATTATCCAGACAGATCAGCTAGCATCTACAAGCACGTTAGTATGGTACGAGATCAGCTAGCATCTACAAACGCGTTAGTTAAGTACGAGATCAGCTAGCATCTACAAGCGCGTTAGTATGGTACGAGATCAGCTAGCATCTACAAGCATGTTAGTATGGTACGAGATCAGCTAGCATCTACAAGCGCGTTAGTATGGTACGAGATCAGCTAGCATCTACAAGCGCGTTAGTATGGTACGAGATCAGCTAGCATCTACAAGCACGTTAGTATGGTACGAGATCAGCTAGCATCTACAAGCGCGTTAGTATGGTACGAGATCAGCTAGCATCTACAAACGCGTTACTATGGTACGAGATCAGCTAGCATCTACAAGCGCGTTAGTATAGTACGAGATCAGCTAGCATCTACAAGCGCGTTAGTATAGTAGGAGATCAGCTAGCATCTACAAGCGCGTTAGTATAGTACGAGATCAGCTAGCATCTACAAGCGCGTTAGTATGGTACGAGATCAGCTAGCATCTACAAGCGTGTTAGTATGGTGCGAGATCAGCTAGCATCTACAAGCGCGTTAGTATGGTACGAGATCAGCTAGCATCTACAAGCATGTTAGTATAGTACGAGATCAGCTAGCATCTACAAGCGCGTTAGTATGGTATGAGTTCAGCTAGCATCTACAAGCGCGTTAGTATGGTACGAGATCAGCTAGCATCTACATGCGCGTTAGTATGGTACGAGATCAGCTAGCATCTACAAGCGCGTTAGAATGGTACGAGATCAGCTAGCATCTACAAGCGCGTTAGTATGGTACGAGATCAGCTAGCATCTACAAGCGCGTTAGAATAGTATGAGATCAGCTAGCATCTACAAGCACGTTAGTATAGTATGAGATCAGCTAGCATCTACAAGCGCGTTAGTATGGTACGAGATCAGCTAGCATCTACAAGCGTGTTAGTATGGTACGAGATCAGCTAGCATCTACAAGCGCGTTAGTATGGTACGAGATCAGCTAGCATCTACAAGCGCGTTATTATAGTACGAGATCAGCTAGCATCTACAAGCGCGTTAGTATAGTAGGAGATCAGCTAGCATCTACAAGCGCGTTAGTATAGTAGGAGATCAGCTAGCATCTACAAGCGCGTTAGTATAGTATGAGATCAGCTAGCATCTACAAGCGCGTTAGTATGGTACGAGATCAGCTAGCATCTACAAGCATGTTAGTATAGTACAAGATCAGCTAGCATCTACAAGCGCGTTAGTATGGTACGAGATCAGCTAGCATCTACAAGCGCGTTAGTATGGTACGAGATCAGCTAGCATCTACATGCGCGTTAGTATAGTACGAGATCAGCTAGCATCTACAAGCGCGTTAGTATGGTACGAGATCAGCTAGCATCTACAAGCGCGTTAGTATAGTACGAGATCAGCTAGCATCTACAAGCGCGTTAGTATAGTATGAGATCAGCTAGCATCTACAAGCGCGTTAGTATGGTACGAGATCAGCTAGCATCTACAAGCGTGTTAGTATAGTACGAGATCAGCTAGCATCTACAAGCGCGTTAGTATGGTATGAGATCAGCTAGCATCTACAAGCGCGTTAGTATGGTACGAGATCAGCTAGCATCTACAAGCGCGTTAGTATGGTACGAGATCAGCTAGCATCTACAAGCGCTTTAGTATAGTACGAGATCAGCTAGCATCTACAAGCGCGTTATTATAGTACGAGATCAGCTAGCATCTACAAGCGCGTTATTATAGTATGAGATCAGCTAGCATCTACAAGCGCGTTAGTATAGTAGGAGATCAGCTAGCATCTACAAGCGCGTTAGTATAGTAGATCAGCTAGCATCTACAAGCGCGTTAGTATAGTATGAGATCAGCTAGCATCTACAAGCCCGTTAGTATGGTACGAGATCAGCTAGCATCTACAAGCGCGTTAGTATGGCACGAGACCAGCTAGCATCTACAAACGCGTTAGTATGGTACGAGATCAGCTAGCATCTACAAGCGCGTTAGTATGGTACGAGATCAGCTAGCTACTACAAGCGCGTTAGTATGGTACGAGATCAGCTAGCATCTACAAGCACGTTAGTATGGTAAGAGATCAGCTAGCATCTACAAGCGTGTTAGTATAGTACGAGATCAGCTAGCATCTACAAGCGCGTTAGATGGTATGAGATCAGCTAGCATCTACAAGCGCGTTAGTATGGTACGAGATCAGCTAGCATCTACAAGCGCGTTAGTATAGTATGAGATCAGCTAGCATCTACAAGCGCGTTAGTATGGTACGAGATCAGCTAGCATCTACAAGCATGTTAGTATAGTACGAGATCAGCTAGCATCTACAAGCGCGTTATTATAGTACGAGATCAGCTAGCATCTACAAGCGCGTTAGTATAGTAGGAGATCAGCTAGCATCTACAAGCGCGTTAGTATAGTAGATCAGCTAGCATCTACAAGCGCGTTAGTATAGTATGAGATCAGCTAGCATCTACAAGCGCGTTAGTATGGTACGAGATCAGCTAGCATCTACAAGCGCGTTAGTATGGTACGAGATCAGCTAGCATCTACAAGCGCGTTAGTATGGTACGAGATCAGCTAGCATCTACAAGCGCGTTAGTATGGTACGAGATCAGCTAGCATCTACAAACGCGTTAGTATGGTACGAGATCAGCTAGCATCTACAAACGCGTTAGTATGGTACGAGATCAGCTAGCATCTACAAGCGTGTTAGTATGGTACGAGATCAGCTAGCATCTACAAGTGCGTTAGTATGGTATGAGACCAGCTAGCATCTACAAACGCGTTAGTATGGTACGAGATCAGCTAGCATCTACAAGCGCGTTAGTATGGTACGAGATCAGCTAGCATCTACAAGCGCGTTAGTATGGTACGAGACCAGCTAGCATCTACAAGCGCGTTAGTATGGTACGAGATCAGCTAGCATCTACAAGCGCGTTAGTATGGTACGAGATCAGCCAGCATCTACAAGCGCGTTAGTATGGTACGAGATCAGCTAGCATCTACAAGCGCGTTAGTATGGTACGAGATCAGCTAGCATCTACAAGCGCGTTAGTATGGTACGAGATCAGCTAGCATCTACAAGCGCGTTAGTATGGTACGAGATCAGCTAGCTACTACAAGCGCGTTAGTATGGTACGAGACCAGCTAGCATCTACAAACGCGTTAGTATGGTACGAGATCAGCTAGCATCTACAAGCGCGTTAGTATGGTACGAGATCAGCTAGCATCTACAAGCGCGTTAGTATGGTACGAGACCAGCTAGCATCTACAAGCGCGTTAGTATGGTACGAGATCAGCTAGCATCTACAAGCGCGTTAGTATGGTACGAGATCAGCCAGCATCTACAAGCGCGTTAGTATGGTACGAGATCAGCTAGCATCTACAAGCGCGTTAGTATGGTACGAGATCAGCTAGCATCTACAAGCGCGTTAGTATGGTACGAGATCAGCTAGCATCTACAAGCGCGTTAGTATGGTACGAGATCAGCTAGCTACTACAAGCGCGTTAGTATGGTACGAGATCAGCTAGCATCTACAAGCACGTTAGTATGGTACGAGATCAGCTAGCATCTACAAGCGTGTTAGTATAGTACGAGATCAGCTAGCATCTACAAGCGCGTTAGATGGTACGAGATCAGCTAGCATCTACAAGCGCGTTAGTATGGTACGAGATCAGCTAGCATCTACAAGCGCGTTAGTATGGTACGAGATCAGCTAGCATCTACAAGCGCGTTAGTATAGTACGAGATCAGCTAGCATCTACAAGCGCGTTATTATAGTACGAGATCAGCTAGCATCTACAAGCGCGTTAGTATAGTAGGAGATCAGCTAGCATCTACAAGCGCGTTAGTATAGTAGGAGATCAGCTAGCATCTACAAGCGCGTTAGTATAGTATGAGATCAGCTAGCATCTACAAGCGCGTTAGTATGGTACGAGATCAGCTAGCATCTACAAGCGCGTTAGTATGGTACGAGATCAGCTAGCATCTACAAGCGCGTTAGTATGGTATGAGATCAGCTAGCATCTACAAGCGCGTTAGTATGGTACGAGATCAGCTAGCATCTACAAGCGCGTTAGTATGGTACGAGATCAGCTAGCATCTACAAGCGCGTTAGTATGGTACGAGATCAGCTAGCATCTACAAATGCGTTAGTATGGTACGAGATCAGCTAGCATCTACAAGCGCGTTAGTATGGTACGAGATCAGCTAGCATCTACAAGCGTGTTAGTATGGTACGAGATCAGCTAGCATCTACAAGCCCGTTAGTATGGTACGAGACCAGCTAGCATCTACAAACGCGTTTGTATGGTACGAGATCAGCTAGCATCTACAAGCGCGTTAGTATGGTACGAGATCAGCCAGCATCTACAAGCGTGTTAGTATGGTACGAGATCAGCTAGCATCTACAAGCGCGTTAGTATGGTACGAGATCAGCTAGCATCTACAAGCGCGTTAGTATGGTACGAGATCAGCTAGCATCTACATGCGCGTTAGTATAGTATGAGATCAGCTAGCATCTACAAGCGCGTTAGTATGGTACGAGATCAGATAGCATCTACAAGCGCGTTAGTATAGTACGAGATCAGCTAGCATCTACAAGCGCGTTAGTATGGTACGAGATCAGCTAGCATCTACAAGCGCGTTAGTATAGTACGAGATCAGCTAGCATCTACAAGCGCGTTAGTATAGTATGAGATCAGCTAGCATCTACAAGCGCGTTAGTATGGTACGAGATCAGCTAGCATCTACAAGCGTGTTAGTATGGTACGAGATCAGCTAGCATCTACAAGCGCGTTAGTATGGTATGAGATCAGCTAGCATCTACAAGCGCGTTAGTATGGTACGAGATCAGCTAGCATCTACAAGCGCGTTAGTATGGTACGAGATCAGCTAGCATCTACAAGCGCGTTAGTATAGTACGAGATCAGCTAGCATCTACAAGCGCGTTATTATAGTACGAGATCAGCTAGCATCTACAAGCGCGTTAGTATAGTAGGAGATCAGCTAGCATCTACAAGCGCGTTAGTATAGTAGATCAGCTAGCATCTACAAGCGCGTTAGTATAGTATGAGATCAGCTAGCATCTACAAGCGCGTTAGTATGGTACGAGATCAGCTAGCATCTACAAGCGCGTTAGTATGGTACGAGATCAGCTAGCATCTACAAGCGCGTTAGTATGGTACGAGATCAGCTAGCATCTACAAACGCGTTAGTATGGTACGAGATCAGCTAGCATCTACAAACGCGTTAGTATGGTACGAGATCAGCTAGCATCTACAAACGCGTTAGTATGGTACGAGATCAGCTAGCATCTACAAGCGTGTTAGTATGGTACGAGATCAGCTAGCATCTACAAGCGCGTTAGTATGGTAGGAGATCAGCTAGCATCTACAAGCGCGTTAGTATGGTAGGAGATCAGCTAGCATCTACAAGCGCGTTAGTATGGTAGGAGATCAGCTAGCATCTACAAGCGCGTTAGTATGGTACGAGATCAGCTAGCATCTACAAGCGCGTTAGTATGGTACGAGATCAGCTAGCATCTACAAGCCCGTTAGTATGGTACGAGACCAGCTAGCATCTACAAACGCGTTAGTATGGTACGAGATCAGCTAGCATCTACAAGCGCGTTAGTATGGTACGAGATCAGCTAGCATCTACAAGCGCGTTAGTATAGTACGAGATCAGCTAGCATCTACAAGCGCGTTAGTATAGTACGAGATCAGCTAGCATCTACAAGCGCGTTAGTATGGTACGAGATCAGCTAGCTACTACAAGCGCGTTAGTATGGTACGAGATCAGCTAGCATCTACAAGAGCGTTAGTATGGTACGAGATCAGCTAGCATCTACAAGCGCGTTAGTATGGTACGAGATCAGCTAGCATCTACAAGCGCGTTAGTATAGTACGAGATCAGCTAGCATCTACAAGCGCGTTAGTATGGTACGAGATCAGCTAGCATCTACAAGCGCGTTAGTATGGTACGAGATCAGCTAGCATCTACAAGCGTGTTAGGATAGTACGAGATCAGCTAGCATCTACAAGCGCGTTAGTATAGTACGAGATCAGCTAGCATCTACAAGCGCGTTAATATAGTACGAGATCAGCTAGCATCTACAAGCGCGTTAGCATGGTACGAGATCAGCTAGCATCTACAAGCGCGTTAGGGTAGTACGAGATCAGCTAGCATCTACAAGCGCGTTAGCATGGTACGAGATCAGCTAGCATCTACAAGCGCGTTAGTATGGTACGAGATCAGCTAGCATCTACAAGCGCGTTAGCATGGTACGAGATCAGCTAGCATCTACAAGCGCGTTAGTATGGTACGAGATCAGCTAGCATCTACAAGCACGTTAGTATGGTACGAGATCAGCTAGCATCTACAAGCGCGTTAGGATAGTACGAGATCAGCTAGCATCTACAAGCGCGTTAGTATGGTATGAGATCAGCTAGCATCTACAAACGCGTTAGTATGGTACGAGATAAGCTAGCATCTACAAGCGCGTTAGTATGGTATGAGATCAGCTAGCATCTACAAGCGCGTTAGTATGGTACGAGATCAGCTAGCATCTACAAGCGCGTTAGTATGGTACGAGATCAGCTAGCATCTACAAACGCGTTAGGGTAGTACGAGATCAGCTAGCATCTACAAGCGCGTTAGTATGGTACGAGATCAGCTAGCATCTACAAGCGCGTTAGTATGATACGAGATCAGCTAGCATCTACAAGCGCGTTAGTATAGTACGAGATCAGCTAGCATCTACAAGCGCGTTAGCATGGTACGAGATCAGCTAGCGACTACAAGCGCGTTAGTATGGTACGAGATCAGCTAGCATCTACAAGCGCGTTAGTATGGTACGAGATCAGCTAGCATCTACAAACGCGTTAGTATGGTACGAGATCAGCTAGCATCTACAAGCGCGTTAGTATGGTACGAGATCAGCTAGCATCTACAAGCGCGTTAGTATGGTACGAGATCAGCTAGCATCTACAAGCGCGTTAGTATAGTACGAGATCAGCTAGCATCTACAAGCGCGTTAGTATAGTACGAGATCAGCTAGCATCTACAAGCGCGTTAGCATGGTACGAGATCAGCTAGCGACTACAAGCGCGTTAGTATAGTACGAGATCAGCTAGCATTTACAAGCGCGTTAGTATAGTACGAGATCAGCTAGCATCTACAAGCGCATTAGTATGGTACGAGATCAGCTAGCGACTACAAGCGTGTTAGTATGGTACGAGATCAGCTAGCATCTACAAGCGCATTAGTATGGTACGAGATCAGCTAGCGACTACAAGCGTGTTAGTATGGTACGAGACCAGCTAGCATCTACAAGCGCATTAGTATGGTACGAACAACTGCATTTCCATTTTGATGTGTGATCTGTTTTACCTTTGTAGATAATTATATGTGTATTTTAATTAGAGATGCTCACTGACCCCTGAGTTTTGGTTTTGGCTATGGATCTGGATTACCTTCGTGTTCTGGTTTTGGTTTTGTTTGGTTTTGTTTCGCAATTTTTTAAACAAATTTTAATTTTTTTGGCTAAAATAGCATAATTTTGGTATTATTTTGTACCTACATTATTATAAACCTCACTAACACTAATTTGCAGTCATTTCTTATTACACCTATTAGTGCAAATTCAGAAATATATAGAGCTGGTATATTATAATTTCGGTGCCAGAAAATAGCTTTTCTACAAGAGGGGAATATCTGATACCCCAAACACTTGTAGTGTAAATTAGGAAAAATGCCTCCTACTACTCTCTTCCTGCTCTATTCCTGCGACCTAACCCTTCTCTCTCCCCCTCTCTCAAATGGCACTGGATCGCTATGGAAGCGGTTATTTATTCAGTCTAAAAATCGCGAGATTCGAGGTCCGACGACGTCACGGTGACGTTTTGCCTCATTTTGGAATCCAAATAGACGGGAGAGTACCGAGTCGAGTCGGCTCGGGATTTGGATTCCTGAAGCTCGGGCGAATTCGGTTCTCGGGGAATCAAGACCGCCCATCTCTAGATTTAATTCATTAAAATATAAGTATAAAAACATATTACGCTAGATCCATCATAATTTCTATTTGCATGATATCCCTGAATATTATTGGAGTCGGCTTTCTCATATTCCGGGGAACAAGATTATTGGAATTTCGCTAAAAGTACCCGCTATGTGAACATAAAAAGAATTCATCCTGTAAGTTTATTTGTTTGGGGGGAAAGAATTTGATGTATAAGGAGAGACCAAACTACGCTTGATATCATCCTCCTGTACACAGAGGTGGATCATACGGAATTCTTCACAAGATTTATCAGCACCATATAATATGAACAATAAGTGTCTTTGAGGTGTACGAAGAGACTAATCACGTACCGTTTAATTAGAAGTAGAGTTTTATTCTATAAAATATTGTGGGGATTTATGGTTTAAGTGGAGGTGATTATCCACCATTCTGATTCTGTTTCTTGGGGAAACAATGGTGCTGAATTGAATCTCAAATTTAACTTTATTTGGTATTTCTGACCTCTGGCTGGTCACTGTACTCAGCTAGTCTGTCTGCTTCCCTGGACTGCCTCGTGCCTGTATAAGTGTCATGTTCCTCGCTCCCGGCTCCATCTCTTCTCCTCACTCTCCCCCAGCCATGTATAAGTGTCATATTCCTCACTCCCGGCTCCATCTCTTCTCCACACTCTCCCCCAGTCATGTATAAGTGTCATATTCCTCACTCCTGGCTCCATCTCTTCTCCTCACTCTCCCCCAGCCATGTATAAGTGTCATATTCCTCACTCCCGGCTCCATCTCTTCTCCACACTCTCCCCCAGTCATGTATAAGTGTCATATTCCTCACTCCCGGCTCCATCTCTTCTCCACACTCTCCCCCAGCCATGTATAAGTGTCATATTCCTCACTCCTGGCTCCATCTCTTCTCCTAACTCTCCCCCAGCCATGTATAAGTGTCATATTCCTCACTCCCGGCTCCATCTCTTCTCCACACTTTCCCCCAGCCATGTATAAGTGTCATATTCCTCACTCCCGGCTCCATCTCTTCTCCTCACTCTCCCCCAGCCATGTTCCCTTGTCAGATACCTTATCCCAGTTCCCAGATACCATTCTCCAGGTCAGGTATAAGTGTTACATTCTTTACTCCTAATTCCACCTCTTGCCTCTCACTCCCCCCAGCCATATATAAGCATCAGATTCCTAACCCCCAGTTTTCATCTGTTGCCCCTCATCTCTCACCTCTAGAATTAGGTTTTATTATCATTTCAATCTCCATCATTCTAGCACATGCAGGAAGTACTGACAGGATTAGAAGACAGAGCACAACTGAGGGGACACTCACCATGCTGGAACAGATGTTCCAATTTTTCACTTAGACTCACACTCAGGTTTCCAAGCTTGGAGTTGAGGCTCCGTTCTGTCCTGTTTACTCCATTGTCTGTTGTAGAAAGAAAGTCAATGTTTATTCTCTGCCCCTCTCCTCAGTGAGCATCACCCTGGTGTAGTGGGGGTGGAAATGTAGTGTGAGTGTGAATATAGTGTGAATGTGGATATATTCTAAATGTGTATGCAGTGTGAATTCAAATATATATATATATGTGGCAAGAGCACACTTCTAGTGAAACACACTGGAACAACTTCTGGCTTTTACTTGGTTTTAAGGTCAGGATAGTAAAGGTATTTGACAACACACAGATTTCACACACTTTCTTGTGACCCTAAACACTAACTAGAAAAAGACCAGCTCCCTGAACACCAGCCAACTTCCCCAGTGTTGGTCACCCTGAACAGTGAATTAAACAAGGTTATTTTACCTGACACAGATCCCATAGCTCTAGCTTGATGGACACATGACACACCCACCTTCCCTGTAAGAGGGAACTCCCATCAGCTGTTCTGTTTGCTCTGACTTCAATCACACCCTATCAGTCTGCTGTAAGTTAAATCAAACTTGAAACTTTTATTTGTCACACATATGTCTTCAACCTGTTTATCTTTAATCTAGGTGCATTGCTGTACAGATTTGTTACTCTGCTTGCGTGCTTTCTCTGCATATTGCCATCTGAATGCCTCTTTGTTGCTATATATATATATATATATATATATATATATATATATATATATATATGGTATCATGGAGTTAGACGCAGGTTCAAACACACGTATACATACAGCATTCTCTCCCACTCTCCCGTAGTGTCCGGGAGACTCCTGGATTCTGAGTAGGTCTCCTGGACTTTTTCGCAGCCTGTCCAGTTCCTATAGCACAATAACAAGATTCACACTTCACCTCCCTTCTGGGGTCTCCCGGAGGGAAGAGTAAGCAGTTGGTCAGCAGGAGTCACATTATGTGCTGATGAGGGTATGAAAGGGGCATTGTTATCTTCTGCTGCTGGATTTCTGTGTTTGACCCTGGCTTTGTTCACTGGACCTTGCTGTTGGATCTCTGCCTGCACTTCAACTCCTGGCCTGTTTATTGACTTTGTGTCCTGTTTGTCTTGTTTTGTATGTGTGTTGCTCCATAGTTGTGAGTCTCCTTGACTCTAATTCACTCACTATTAATAACAACTATACACATCAAGTCCAGGGGCATCCGAGTACCAGTGAGCAGTGTGGTGCTGGAAGAGACGGCTGTTAATGGTGGAAAACATCCTGCACCATAGGTTGTGTATAGGGGTTATCAGTTGCTATAGTGGGGTTCTATTGTGGGGACCTCTAGCAGTTACTACTGGTCCCAGCAAGTCCTGGCATGCCTATAGTGTGACTACGACAGCAGCATATCCTGGGTGCCAGGGCCCGCTATGGCTTGTAGTTCCAAAAACACTATAAAATAAAGGGCTGGTTTTCCTAGGGAGGGGGCACATGATTTTGCAGCCCTCATATCCCATAGGGAATATTGCTCCAGGCTGAATGGGTTGGTCCCGGCTGTCAGTATGGGAGGGGGGCCCCAAGCTGTTGCTTCCCCTGCTATAGTATCACTAGCCCAGACTTGTGTTGGTTTGGATGCCATTATGTCAACATTATTTACATAAATTGTATCCAACTGTACTTCAGGCCCATAGTCTCCAACTACAATGTGAGTGTAGATGTAGTGTAAGGATCGGGGTATAGTGTGTAGATGTAGTGTGAGTGTAGATGTACTGTGAGCATTGATGTAGTGTGGGGTTTGGGGTATAGAGTGTAGATGTAGTGAGTGGGGTATAAAGATAAAAGTTGAGTGTTAACGTAACATAATGGATGAGGAGTGTGAGTGTGACGCACTCACTGGTCATGATGACAACGAGGATGAAGATGATGATTAGGAGGAGACCAACACAGAGGGATAGTAGAGCGTAGACCAGATAGGGGGGCTTTGGGATGTTTCTGCTCATGAGACCTGTGGAGAACAGATAGAGAGGAGAAGGATGAGCCCACTGGTCCCAGTATAAAGGGAACAATCCCCTTTACAATATAACATAAACACAGTTAAAAAAATACATTTTAACACAGTATACAAAACAAAAATCTTCCATCAAGTAATCCATTGGGAATGTTTAATCCTGGTAATCTAATGGAAATAAAATATATTAACATATTATGTGATCTGCTAAATTGGGTCTTTAAACAGATTCCCTAATATAAATATTTGGCTTAACACTGATTGGCCGCTGGTGGAAAAAAGAGATCTGGACTAGGAAGATGAAGTCTTAAATTATTACATGTATAATCTAGATTATATCTACTGTAAGTGTGCTAGACTAGTTATTACATGTATAATCTAGATTATATCTACTATAAGTGTGCTAGAGTAGTTATTACATGTATAATCTAGATTATATCTACTGTAAGTGTGCTAGACTAGTTATTACAAGTGTAATCTAGATTATATCTGCTATAAGTGTGCTAGACTAGTTATTACAAGTGTAATCTAGATTATATCTGCTGTAAGTGTGCTAGACTAATTATTACATGTATAATCTAGATTATATCTGCTGTAAGTGTGCTAGACTAGTTAATACAAATGTAATCTAGATTAAATCTGATGTAAGTGTGCTAGACTAGTTATTACATGTGTAATCTAGATTATATCTGCTGTAAGTGTGCTAGACTAGTTATTACTAGGGATGTGCACCGGCGACTTTTGAGGTCTCGTGTTTTGTGTTTTGGATCCGGATTTTCGTTATTTTTGAGGTTCGGATTTGTCTCGCAAAACACTTGACGAAAGGTCTCGGTTCGGATTTAAGGTTTTGGATTCGGATTTTTTTGCAAAAAAACATAAAAAGTTTAAAAATCAAGTTTTTGGGCTTATTTTCACTCCTAGGCTATTATTAACCTCAATAACATTCAATAACAAGCATTTCCACTAATTTACAGTGTATTCTGAACACCTCACAATATAGTTATTAGTCCAAAACGTTGCAACAAGGTATCTTTCTGGACTGCGTAGAGGAGTGGGTCACCACAATATATATTAAAAACCCTGAACTTTTATGATTCGCACCAATAAATGTACCTGGACTGCGTAGAGGAGTGGGTCACCACAATATATATTAAAAACCCTGAACTTTTATGAATCGCACCAATAAATGTACCTGGACTGCGTAGAGGAGTGGGTCACCACAATATATTAAAAACCCTGAACTTTTATGATTCGCACCAATAATTGTACCTGGACTGCGTAGAGGAGTGGGTCACCACAATATATATTAAAAACCCAGAACTTTTATGAATCGCACCAATAAATGTACCTGGACTGCGTAGAGGAGTGGGTCACCACAATATATATTAAAAACCCTGAACTTTTATGATTCGCACCAATAAATGTACCTGGACTGCGTAGAGTAGTGGGTCACCACAATATCTTAAAAACCCAGAACTTTTATGAATCGCACCAATAAATGTACCTGGACTGCGTAGAGGAGTGGGTCACCACAATATCTTAAAAACCCAGAACTTTTATGAATCGCACCAATAAATGTACCTGGACTGCGTAGAGGAGTGGGTCACCACAATATATATTAAAAACCCTGAACTTTTATGATTCGCACCAATAAATGTACCTGGACTGCGTAGAGGAGTGGGTCACCACAATATCTTAAAAACCCAGAACTTTTATGAATCGCACCAATAAATGTACCTGGACTGCGTAGAGGAGTGGGTCACCACAATATATTAAAAACCCTGAACTTTTATGAATCCCACCAATAAATGTACCTGGACTGCGTAGAGGAGTGGGTCACCACAATATATATTAAAAACCCTGAACTTTTATGATTCGCACCAATAAATGTACCTGGACTGCGTAGAGGAGTGGGTCACCACAATATCTTAAAAACCCAGAACTTTTATGAATCGCACCAATAAATGTACCTGGACTGCGTAGAGGAGTGGGTCACCACAATATATATTAAAAACCCTGAACTTTTATGATTCGCACCAATAAATGTACCTGGACTGCGTAGAGGAGTGGGTCACCACAATATCTTAAAAACCCAGAACTTTTATGAATCGCACCAATAAATGTACCTGGACTGCGTAGAGGAGTGGGTCACCACAATATATATTAAAAACCCTGAACTTTTATGATTCGCACCAATAAATGTACCTGGACTGCGTAGAGGAGTGGGTCACCACAATATCTTAAAAACCCAGAACTTTTATGAATCGCACCAATAAATGTACCTGGACTGCGTAGAGGAGTGGGTCACCACAATATATTAAAAACCCTGAACTTTTATGAATCCCACCAATAAATGTACCTGGACTGCGTAGAGGAGTGGGTCACCACAATATATATTAAAAACCCTGAACTTTTATGATTCGCACCAATAAATGTACCTGGACTGCGTAGAGGAGTGGGTCACCACAATATCTTAAAAACCCAGAACTTTTATGAATCGCACCAATAAATGTACCTGGACTGCGTAGAGGAGTGGGTCACCACAATATATATTAAAAACCCTGAACTTTTATGATTCGCACCAATAAATGTACCTGGACTGCGTAGAGGAGTGGGTCACCACAATATATATTAAAAACCCTGAACTTTTATGATTCGCACCAATAAATGTACCTGGACTGCGTAGAGGAGTGGGTCACCACAATATATTAAAAACCCAGAACTTTTATGAATCGCACCAATAAATGTACCTGGACTGCGTAGAGGAGTGGGTCACCACAATATATATTAAAAACCCTGAACTTTTATGAATCGCACCAATAAATGTACCTGGACTGCGTAGAGGAGTGGGTCACCACAATATATTAAAAACCCTGAACTTTTATGAATCGCACCAATAAATGTACCTGGACTGCGTGGAAGAGTGGGTCACCACAATATCTTAAAAACCCAGAACTTTTATGAATCGCACCAATAAATGTACCTGGACTGCGTAGAGGAGTGGGCACTGGGCACCACAATAAAATATATAAAAAACCTTCAACAGATCTGCATTACACTACACATACGGCTGCTCCTCCATCCTCTCCATCATATACATGTTGGAGTTTTAGCGTGTGACAACCTCTTGTTTTTGATAATGTCAGTGCATTTTGAATATTTTTCAATTTGCCCCACACCACTGAATGTACTTTATCTATGATACGCATCTATCTATCTTGACTGCGTAGTGTGGTGGCCCCGGTACACAATTTGGTACAGAGGCCACAATATAATTAAAAAACCCTCCACGTGTCAGAATTCCACCAAACAAGTATCTGGACTGCATAGTGGGGTGGCCCCGGTACCCAATTTGATACCGGGGCCACAATACCTCCTCCAAACATGGTACAGACAATTCGTCATTGAGATCCCAGACAGACAGGGTCAAAGTGTTATTGTTTGACTTTGTAAACCCAAAAAACTGTCCCTGTTGCACATAGTCGTGCAATGAAGACTGACTTTTTCATTTAAAGGCACGATCTTTCAAGTGTAGTGTTTGTAAGTCTAAGTCATATTATACTTTTGGTAAAATTGGTTTATTTTGTTCCTCTTTATGGTAATTAGTAATAGAATTAAAGTATGAAATAGAATTAAAGTATGAAATAGAATTAAAGTATGAAATAGAATTAAAGTATGAAATAGAATTAAAGTATTAAATAGAATTAAAGTATTAAATAGAATTAAAGTATGAAATAGAGTGGTATATAGAGTTGTAGTGTGGTATAGATAGAGTGGTCCACACAATATAATAATAATAAAACCCTCAACTGGTCTGAATTCCACCAAACAAGTATCTGGACTGCGTAGTGTGGTGGCCCCGGTACACAATTTGGTACCGAGGCCACAATATAATTAAAAAATTGGGCATCAACTGTCACCGTTGTTTAATATCTGATACACCTAAATATGGACTGCACAGTGGAGTGGCCCCGGTAGTAAATTTGGTGCCGGGGCCACAATACCTCCTCCAACTTCCAAGTGTAGTGTTTATAAAGACAGACAGCGTCGAAGTGTTATTAGTTGACTTTCTTAACCCTAAAATTGTCCCTGTTGCAAATATTCGTGCAATGGACAGTTACTTTTTTATTGAAAGACTCAAGCTTTCAAGTGTAGTGTTTATAAAATATAAACAACAATACAGTAGTTTTAGAGCACGTCAATACCTCTTGTTTTAAATTATGACACGGCATTTTACTTTTGGTTTAATTTCTTGTATTTTTTTAAATTTGGTTTAACTTTTTGAACATGGCAAACGACTGTTGATTGGTCATATAATGAAAAAAAAAAAGGTCCAAGATGGAATTGTCCTTGGGCCCTCACACCCACCCTTATGTTGTTGAAATAGGACATGCACACTTTAACAAACCAATCATTTCAGCGACAGGGCCTACCAAACAACTTTGGCTGAAATGATTGGTTTGTTTGGGCCCCCACACCAAAAAAGCTATTCATCTCTCCCTGTACAGACTAAACAGGCTCTACTGAGGCAAGATGTCGTCCTCATCCTCAACCTCTGATTCCTCTCCCCCTACAGTGTGTACTTCCTCCTCATCACACATTATCAATTCGTCCCCGCTGGACTCCACAACCACAGGTCCCTCTGTAGTATCTGGAGGGCAGTGCTGTACTTCATTGAGGAATTGATTATTCATTTTTATAAACATCATTTTTTCAACGTTGTGAGGAAGCAACCTCCTTCGCCGCTCACTGACCAGGTTCCCCGCTGCACTAAAAACTCTTTCCGAGTACACACTGGAGGGGGGACAACTCAGGTAAAATAGAGCCAGTTTGTACAGGGGCTTCCAAACTGCCTTTTTTTCCTGCCAGTAACAATATGGACTGTCTGACATGTCTACTTGGATGGTGTCAGCAAAGTAATCATCCACAATTTTTTCTATTGTGACAGCATCCAATGCAGCGAGAGTAGACATGTCTGCAATGGTTGGCAGGTCCTTCAGTCCGGACCAGATGTTATCAGCATCCCCGCCAGTGCCTCTTTTGGGAAAACTGAGCTTTTTCCTCGCAGCCATAGATGTGGAAGAAAATGAGGGTGGAGCTGTTGGCATGTCACGGTCCTCTTCAGAGGACAATCTCCTGACCAGCAGGTCTTTGCACCGCTGTAGACTTGTGTCCGCCGGAAACAGAGACACAACATACGCTTTAAACCGAGGATCGAGCACGGTGGCCAGAATGTATTCCTCTGACTTTAAAAGAGTGACCACCCTCGGATCCTGGCAAAGCGTACGAAGGGCTACATCCACAAGAGCTACATGCTTGGTGTAATCGCAATGGCTTACCAGCTCCTCCCTCACTTTCTCAAGCTGCTTCTGCAACAGCCTGATCAGGGGAATGACCTGACTCAAGCTGGCAGTGTCGGAACTGACTTCTCGTGTGGCAAGTTCAAATGGCTGCAGAACCTTGCACAACACGGAAATCAGTCTCCACTGCGCTTGACTGAGGCGCATCCCCACTCCTTTGCCTATGTCGTAGGTGGCTGTGTAGGCCTGAATGGCCTTTTGCTGCTCCTCCATCCTCTGCAGCATATAGAGGGTGGAGTTCCAGCGCGTCACAACCTCTTGTTTGAGGTGATGGCAGGGCAGGTTCATGCTTTTTTGATGTGCCTCTAGTCTGCGGTAGGCACTGGCTGAATGCCGAAAGTGTCCAGCAATTTTGCGCGCCACCGCAAGCATATCCTGCACACCCCTGTCACTCTTGAGGTAATGCTGCACCACCAAATTAATGGTGTGGGCAAAACATGGGACGTGCTGGAAATTGCCCATATTTAATGCCCGCACAATGTTACTGGCATTGTCTGACACCACAAATCCCCATGAGAGTCTAAGTGGGGTAAGCCACTGGGAGATAATTTCCCTCATTTTCTCTAATATGTTGTCAGCGTTGTGCCTCTTATTAAAGCCTGTAATGCACAATGTTGCCTGCCTTTGCATGAGCAGCCATTTTGTAGATGCTGCTACTGATGCAGCTGTTGCTGTTGCTGCGGAAGGGGATGCATCTACCCAGTGGGCTGTCACAGTCATATAGTCCTTCGTTTGCCCAGAACCACTTGTCCACATGTCCGTGGTTAAGTGGACAGTGGGTACAACCGCATTTTTAAGAGCACTGAGGACACTTGATCGTACTTCTCTGTACATTTTTGGTATCGCCTGCCTAGTGAAGTGGAATCTCGAGGGGATTTGGTACCGGGGACACAATACCTCCATCAACCCTCTAAATCCCACTCCACTGATGGCGGACACCGGGCGCACGTCTAACACCAACATTGCAGTTACAGCCGCAGTTATACGCTTTGCAATAGGGTGACTACTATCGTATTTTGTGGTCATGGCAAACGACTGTTGGACGGTCAATTGTTTTGTGAAAGACTTAGCGGTCTTACGACTTCCCCTCTGGGAAGATGACCGACTAACAGCAGCAACAGCAGCAGTGGCAGTAGTAGGCGTACCGCTGCAGGATTCCTCGGATGAATCCCGTATTGAGGAGGACTCAGTCTGGCTGCTGACTTGGGCTGCAGGACTGAATCTGATGGAGATTGTGGAGGAAGTTGACGAGGAGGGTGTTGCTGGTGTGTATCCAACTGGACCACGGGATTTAGGTGTCCCTGTACCGATGAGGGTCCTAGCCCCAGTTCCTGAACTAACCACTGAACTATGAAGGTTATTCAGGTGACGTATAAGGGAGGATGTTCCTAGGTGGGCAAGATCCTTACCCCTGCTTATTTGAGCTTTACATAAGCTACATATGGCCATACATTGGTTGTCTGGATTTGGATAAAAATAACTCCAGACCGAAGAGGTGCATTTTTTGGTCTTCTGACCAGGCATGACGATGGGCTTTTTCATCCCATGGACATCAGCTGTTTCCCCCCCTGGTGCCTCATTTACAATAACCACATCACCATCCTCATCATCAAGTTCCTCCACAGCGCCAGCTACATCATCAATAGCCTCCTCCCGAGCCACCTCTTCCCGTACAGTGATGGGAAGGTCAGGCTTGACAACCACCAACATCCTTGGACTCGCCTTGTGGATTTGTGATAATTTCTCTTTAGAAGGCAGAGTTGTTTGCTGTTTTGTTGCTGACAGCATAACTCTCTTCAATTTTTTGTAGGGGGGGGAGGAGGAGGAGGGCTAAGATCCGTGGGTGAAGCTGAACCACTAGTCATGAACACGGGCCAGGGCCTAAGCCGTTCCTTGCCACTCCGTGTCGTAAATGGCATATTGGCAACTTTACGTTTCTCCTCAGATGATTTTAAGTTTCTCTTTTTGCTACTTTTTCTTAACTTGGGCTTTTTGGATTTTACATGCCCGGTACTACGAGATTGGGCATCGGGCTTGGAAGACGACGTTGATGGCATTTCATCGTCTATGTCATGACTAGTGGCAGCAGCTTCAGCATTAGGAGGAAGTGGGTCTTGATCTTTCCCTACTTTATCCTCCAAATTTTTGGTCTCCATTATATGTAGCACAAGATACTGCAGAATGTGTGAACTTGGTAATATTGCAGTACCAATGGACTTATACTGCTGGATTGGTTTTGCAAATTTGGTTATAATTATTATATATTTTTTTTTTTTTAAATTTTTTATTTTTTTTTACTTTTTTTTTATTTTTAAAAAACTTGGGAATAGTGGGGAAATAACTATGCCCTTAGAAGCACAGAGCACAGGACACAGCACCACTGGACTGAACAGGACACGGCACAGGACCCAGCAGCACTACGGAACTCAGCAGGACAGAGCACAGGACACAGCACCACTGGACTGATACTGCAGAATGTGTGAACTTGGTAATATTGCAGTACCAATGGACTTATACTGCTGGATTGGTTTTGCAAATTTGGTTATAATTATTATATATTTTTTTTTTTTTTAAATTTTTTTTTTTTTTTACTTTTTTTTTATTTTTTAAAAACTTGGGAATAATGGGGAAATAACTATGCCCTTAGAAGCACAGAGCACAGGACACAGCACCACTGGACTGAACAGGACACGGCACAGGACCCAGCAGCACTACGGAACTCAGCAGGACAGAGCACAGGACACAGCACCACTGGACTGATACTGCAGAATGTGTAAACTTTGTAATATTGCAGTACCACTGGACTTTTACTGCTGAATGTGTGAACTTGGTAATATTGCAGTACCAATGGGCTTATACTGCAGGATTGGTTGTGCAAATTTTGTGGTAATTAAAAAAAATTAAAGTAGTTTTTGGTATTTTTTAAAAAAACTTTTTTTTATTTTTTTAAACACAGGGGAATATTGGGGAAATAACTATGCCCTTAGAAGCACAGAGCACAGGACACAGCACCACTGGACTGAACAGGACACAGCACAGGACCCAGCAGCACCACTGACCTCAGAAGGACAGAGCACAGCACACAGCACCACTGGACTGATACTGCAGAACACAGCACAGCACAGCACAGCACAGCACAGCACAGCACAGAACTAAACAGCACAGAACTAAACAGCACAGAACTAAACAGCACAGAACTAAACAGCACAGAACTAAACAGCACAGAGGACCACCTATCACACCCTCCCTCTACCCTGATCAATGCCCGAGTGAAGATGGCGGCGACTAGCGGGGAATTTATAGGATCCGAGTATTGCGAGATCCGACAACGGGATTATGAGTCAGAGCCTCAGTTTCACTTTTGAATTTGGCGCCAATACCCGGATCTGTCTCGGATCCGACTCGGATCCGCAACGTTCGGGTGGGCTCGGATTTCATAAATCCGAGTGCGCTCATCCCTAGTTATTACATGTATAAACTAGATTATATCTACTGTAAGTGTGCTAGAGTAGTTATTACATGTATAATCTAGATTATATCTGATGTAAGTGTGCTAGACTAGTTATTACATGTATAATCTAGATTATATCTACTGTAAGTGTGCTAGACTAGTTATTACAAGTGTAATCTAGATTATATCTGCTGTAAGTGTGCTAGACTAATTATTACATGTATAATCTAGATTATATCTACTGTAAGTGTGCTAGACTAGTTATTACATGTATAATCTAGATTATATCTACTGTAAATGTGCTAGACTAGTTATTACAAGTGTAATCTAGATTATATCTGCTGTAAGTGTGCTAGACTAGTTATTACATGTATAATCTAGATTATATCTACTGTAAGTGTGCTAGACTAGTTATTACAAGTGTAATCTAGATTATATCTGCTGTAAGTGTGCTAGACTAGTTATTACAAGTGTAATCTAGATTATATCTGCTGTAAGTGTGCTAGACTAATTATTACATGTATAATCGAGATTATATCTACTGTAAGTGTGCTAGACTAGTTATTACAAGTGTAATCTAGATTATATCTGCTGTAAATGTGCTAGACTAGTTATTACATGTGTGTTCTAGATTATGTCTACTATAAATGTGCTAGACTAATTATTGCATTTATAATCTAGATTATATCTGCTGTAAGTGTGCAAGACTAGTTATTACATGTGTAATATAGATTATATCTACTATAAGTGTGCTAGACTAGTTATTACAAGTGTAATCTAGATTAAATCTGATGTAAGTGTGCTAGACTAGTTATTACATGTGTAATCTAGATTATATCTGCTGTAAATGTGCTAGACTAGTTATTACATGTATAATCTAGATTATATCTGCTGTAAGTGTGCTAGACTAGTTATTACATGTATAATCTAGATTATATCTACTGTAAGTGTGCTAGACTAGTTATTACAAGTGTAATCTAGATTATATCTGCTGTAAGTGTGCTAGACTAATTATTACATGTATAATCTAGATTATATCTACTGTAAGTGTGCTAGACTAGTTATTACATGTATAATCTAGATTATATCTACTATAAGTGTGCTAGACTAGTTATTACAAGTGTAATCTAGATTATATCTACTATAAGCGTGCTAGACTAGCTATTACAAGTGTAATCTAGATTACATTTAGATCATATCTACCAAACAATGAGTTAGAATAGTTGCTAAATGAATTTTCTAGAATATAGTTACTATTACTGCGTTAGAATAGCTATTAGATACATGTTCTAGTTTATATTTACTATTATGATTTAAGATAGTTATTACATGCGGGTTCTAGATTATATTATTATCTTTGACTTATAAGGTGCCACAAAGGGTCCGCAGAGCCGTACATTACATATACAGGAAACAGAGACCCAAGACACAACATGATACAAAAATATATACAAACACAGGTGACAGGGTGAAGCAAATCAGATTATTTCTGAGACAGATAGTGAAAGGGATGGTAGAAATCAGCGAGAAGAAGGACGAAGCTTAAGAAAACAGGGAAAACAGGGCTAGCGAAGCAGGCCAAGAGGTACAGAGGGTGAAGGAACAGTAGAAGGAGCACACAAGGAAAGAGGGCCCTGCTCATGACAGCTTATATCCTAAAGGGAAGGGGGAGACACAAATAAGGTGGTACTAACTTTGGGAGAGAGCCAGGACAAGGAAGTTAGGAGGAGGACTGATAGACTTGAATAAAGAAATGAGTCTCAAGGGCACGCTTGAAGCCTTTGAGAGTAGATGCTAACCTGATGGAACGTGGAAGATTGTTCCACAGCTGGGGAGCAGCCCGGGCAAAGTCCTGAAGACGAGAGTGAGAAGAGGTGATCAGTGATGTAGTGAGGCGGCGGTCACAGGCAGAGCGGAGGGGGTGGGTAGGGCGGGTAGGAGTGTAGGTAGAGATTGGAGATGTAGGGAGGGGAAAATTGATTATGAGCTTTAACGGTGAGGGTGAGGAGTTTAAATTTAATTCTGTAGGCCATGGGGAGCCAATGTAGTGACTGTTGGAGGGAGACTGCAGAGACAGAGCGGCAGGAGAGAAAAATGAGGCGGGCAGCAGCATTGAGGATAGACTTAAGAGGGTCAAGGCGAGATCAGGTAGGCCAGAGAGAAGGAGGTTACAGTAGTCAAGGCGAGAGATACCTAGCGAGTGAACAAGGGTTTTTGTAGCTTCTGTGGTGAGACCGGGACTATATATATATACTGCACCCCACCACTGCCTGCCGGATGATAACTATATACATACTGCAACCCACCACTGCCTGCCGGATCATAACTATATATATACTGCACCCCACCACTGCCTGCCGGATGATAACTATATACATACTGCACCCCACCACTGCCTGCCGGATCATAACTATATACATACTGCACCCCACCACTGCCTGCCGGATCATAACTATATACATACTGCACCCACCACTGCCTGCCGGATCATAACTATATATATACTGCACCCCACCACTGCCTGCCAAATCATAACTATATATATACACTGCACCCCACCACTGCCTGCCGGATCATAACTATATATATACTGCACCCCACCACTGACTGCTGGATCATAACTATATATATACTGCACCCCACCACTGCCTGCCGGATCATAACTATATACATACTGCACCCCACCACTGCCTGCCGGATCATAACTATATATATACTGCACCCCACCACTGCCTGCCAAATCATAACTATATATATACTGCACCCCACCACTGCCTGCCAAATCATAACTATATATATACTGCACCCCACCACTGCCTGCCGGATCATAACTATATATATACTGCACCCCACCACTGCCTGCCGGATGATAACTATATACATACCGCACCCCACCACTGCCTGCCGGATCATAACTATATATATATACTGCACCCCACCACTGCCTGCCGGATGATAACTATATACATACCGCACCCCACCACTGCCTGCCAAATCATAACTATATATATACTGCACTCTACCACTGCCTGCCGGATCATAACTATATACATACTGCACTCCACCCCTGCCTGCCGGATCATAACTATATATATACTGCACTCCACCACTGCCTGCCGGATCATAACTATATACATATAGCACTCCACCACTGCCTGCCAAATCATAACTATATATATACTGCGCCCCACCACTGCCTGCCAGATCATACATACATTACCACACCACTGCCTGTGAAATCATACATACATACATACTGTACCCCACCACTGCCTGCCAGATCATACATATATACTGCACCCCACTACTGCTTGTGAGATCTTACATAAATACATACTGCACCCCACCACTGTCTGCCAGAACAGACATATATACTGCAACCCACCATTGCCTGTGAGATCATGTATACATGTTGCACCACCCCACTTTCTGCCAGATCATACATACATACATACATACATACTACATCCCACCACTGCCTGCCAGAACAGACATATATACTGCACCCCACTACTGCCTGCCAGATCATACATACCTGCTGCACCCCACCACTGCCTGCCAGAACAGACATATATACTGCACCCCACTACTGCCTGTGAGATCTTACATAAATACATACTGCACCCCACTACTGCCTGCCAGATCATACATATATACTGCAACCCACCATTGCCTGCCAGATCATATATACCTGCTGCACCCCACCACTGTTTGCCAGAACAGATATATATACTGCAACCCACCATTGCCTGTGAGATCATATATGCATGTTGCACCCCACCACTGTCTGCCAGATCATACATACATACATACTACTCCCCACCACTGTCTGCCAGAACAGACATATATACTGCACCCCACCACTGTCTGCCAGATCATACATACATACATACTACTCCCCACCACTGTCTGCCAGAACAGACATATATACTGCACCCCACCACTGTCTGCCAGATCATACATACATACATACATACCTGCTGCACCCCACCACTGCCTGCCAGAACAGACATATATACTGCACCCCACTACTGCCTGCCAGATCATACATACCTGCTGCACCCCACCACTGCCTGCCAGAACAGACATATTTACTGCACCCCACTACTGCCTGCCAGAACAGACATATATTTTTTAAATCAGATAAAATTTTATTGCATTTTATTCTTGTTTTTACACTTTAACAGCAAAAAAAAAAAGCCCAAAACATTAGGCTAAAACAATAACTACAGCCCACACAGTGTTACAAGCAGTGTCAAATATTCATGCACAGTAGATTCAAAATGCATCAGTATTCAGATTTTCAAATCAGGGAATACACATCATCTAAAATTTCAAGATACAATAAGATAATAACACAGTAGTACTAATATAAAATACAATCGTTGACCTTAATAACAAAGGAGGTGGCCGGATGTCTGCATTAGGAGAGCTCCACCTCCCCCAATCCTTCTGTGACATATGGGGATATCCTCCATCTGTACCATATTCTTTCATATTTATCCACTAGGTTCCTGCTGGTGTACATGAACCTTTCATGGCCGACTGTATCATTAACAAGGTCAATCCAGCTACTCACAGTCGGGCCTTCCGGTGCCATCCACTTCCTAGCTATGACCACTTTTGCCAACATAAGTAACGTATTAATGAGCAGTCTAATAAGCCTACGGAAGTTTTTGTTCAAGCCCAAACCAAATATACATCGTTTTGGCGTCAAGACAGATACTCCCACCTCCAATCGTTTAATACAATCCTCCACCTCTCCCCAAAAGCATGAAACCAATGGACACTCCCAGAGCATATGCCAAAGTTCCCTTTCTCACTCCCACACTTAGGACACAGGACCACCTGACCCCTATTAATTTTAGAAAGCCGAAGAGGGGTAAGATATGCTCTGTGCAGCAGAAAAAACTGAACTTGACGAAATTTAACTGATGCAGTGACCTCTTTCGGACTACACAACACCATATCCCATGCCTTATCACTAATCCACCTGACATCACCCTCCCACCTGCATCGCAGCTCCGGCAAGCCCCCTATACCAGATCCTTCCACCAATAATGAATACAGAAATTAAATTTGCCGCCTCTGGCCCAACCTTGACAGTTGAACCCTCAAAGATTCTGCATTGAAACTCGGGGCAGCTCCCCGAAACTGCGAGGCAAGAACATGTCTTAACTGCAAATACCTATAAAAGTAACCCCTAGGTAACTCATGTAATCCCTGTAGTTGCTCAAATGAATATAGTATCCCATTCTGATACAATTGTCCAATATGTATTATATTATAAATTCGCCAGGCTCCAGCTCCCTCCATCCTAACCAGTTCTCCAAAGTCCAAATTATCCCAAAGTAGAGTGCATGGGTCCAAGTCCAGTCCACCCCCAATCCGGGATGAAAATCGCCATACCTTTTGGCCTGTATCAATAAAGGAGGATCACCCCCAACCTTTCTACCATTCAAAAGAAACTGCACCCGTGTATGTTTAGAACCTGTCCTAGAGACTAGAAAATCATGCAAATCTACACCCATCCGCGCCCTGGAACCATACCTCAATATGTGTCAGCTGAGAGGCAAAATAATAAAGCCGCAGATTCGGCAAAGCCAAACCCCCAACTCTCGAGAACGATATAAAGTGGTAAGCTTAACTCTTGCCCTCCTGCCTGCCCACACCAAAGAAGCCATGAGACGCTTAATATAACGAAATGAGGGATATATATCGACGACTGCTGCAAAACATTCAGAAACTTTGGTTGAATTATCATTTTGACCAGATTAACTCTGCCTGTGACCGTTAATGGCAGCTGCTTCCATACCCCGATCCAGCTCTTAAGATAGTCAATCTGAAGCTGGACATTACGCTGGATATATTGACACACATCATTAGAAATCCAGATACCAAGATATTTAAATACTGGAGTCCATTTAAGAGGAGTCTGCAGGACCTGACCTATAGGGCAAGCACCCTTAATCAGAGTCACACTAGATTTATCCCAGTTGATCAAAAGCCCCGAGTACCTACCAAACACCGAGACCACGCGGAGTAACCTTGGTAATGACTTATTAGGATATGACAGAAAAAGCAGCATATCGTCTACGTAAAGGTCAATCTTGTCCGTCTTGCAGCCCATCTTCAACCCAGTAATGTCTGACTGCATCCTAACAACACATGCCAGTGGCTCTATGGCCAAGGCAAATAGGGTGGGAGACAGAGAGCAACCCTGTCTTGTACTTCTAGCCATACCAAACTGACGGGACACGAAGCCATTTACACAGACTCTAGCTGTGGGACAAGAATACAGTAATCGTACCCATTGAACAAAAACCGTCCCAAACCCAAATTTCAATAGCACCGCCCACAAGTACCTCCACTACACAGAGTCAAACGCCCTAGCAGCATCTAACGACACCACCACTGCCTCCTCCTCCGCAGGGTGGGGCAACTGCAGATGACAAAAGAGCCTACGCAAATTTATGGCTGTAGATTTTCCCGGCATAAAACCAGTTTGGTCAGAGTGCAATCACCCGACTCAAGCATGATGCCAAAATTTTTGCCAATATCTTTATATCCGTTGTCAGTAACGATATAGGTCTGCATAATTCCTGAAACAAGGGATCCTTTCCCGTTTTAGGGATAAGGACTATAAGAGCTTCAGACATAGACGGAGATACAGACCCCATATCTTGCAACCGTGGCACAAAAAACCCCAAATGCTTCTTATACAACTCTATGGGTATCCCATCTATGCCCGGAGCCCTGCCATTTGGAAACGAGGATATCGCAGCTACAATCTCCTCATCAGTGATTGACAGGTCCAAACTTTCTCTAGAACAGACATATATGCTGCACCCCACCCACTTCTTGTGAGATGATACATACATACTGCAACCCACCACTTTCTGCCAGATCATACATACATACATACATACATACTGCACCCCACTACTGCCTGCCAGATCACACAAACATACATACTGCATCCCACCACGGTCTGCCATATCATACATATATACTGCACCCCACCACTGCGTGTGAGATCATACATACATGTTGCACCCCACCATTGCCTGCCAGAACAGACACATATACTACACCCCACCACTGCCTGCCAAATCATACATACATACATACATACATACTGCACCCCACTACTGCCTGCCAGATCACACAAACATACATACTGCATCCCACCACGGTCTGCCATATCCTACATATATACTGCACCCCACCACTTCCTGTGAGATGATACATACTTACATACTGTACCCCATCACTTCCTGTAAGATGATACATACATACATACTGCACCCCACCCCTGCCTGCCAGAACAGACATATATACTTCACCCCACCACTGCCTTTGAGATCAAACATGTTGCACCCCATCACTGTCTGCAAGATCATACATACATACTGCACCACACCACTGCCTGCCAGATCTTACATACATACATACTACACACCACCACTTCCTGCTAGATCATACATACATACATACTGCACCCCACCACTTCCTACCAGATCATACATACATGTTGCACCCCACCACTGCCTGCCAGATCCTACATACATACTGCACCCCACCACTGCGTGTGAGATCATAAATACATGTTGCACCCCACCACTGTCTGCCAGATCATACATACATACTGCACCCCACCACTGCCTGCCAGATCCTACATACATACTGCACCCCACCACTGCGTGTGAGATCATAAATACATGTTGCACCCCACCACTGTCTGCCAGATCATACATACATACATACATACATACATACATACTGCACTCCACCACTGCCTGCCAGATCATACATATATACTGCATCCCACCACTGCCTATGAGATCTACATACATACTGCACCCCACCACTGCCTGACGTACAGTCTAAGGACTAGATTTACTAAGCTGCGGGTTTGAAAAAATGGGGATGTTGCCTATAGCAACCAATCAGATTCTAGCTGTCATTTTGTAGAATGTACTAAATAAATGAAAGCTAGAATCTGATTGGTTGCTATAGGCAACCAACATCCCCACTTTTTTAAACCTGTAGCTTAGTAAATCTAGCCCTACGTGTAAGAGATGTCTGGGGTGTGACGTGTTTGTGCTTTTCTACACTAAGTGGGTTTTCTCACAAAGTGTTTGGAAATGCACAGTTAAACAACACAGTTGGACAAACATTGGACAACATCTGAATACTCCCAGGAATAAGCTGCATCTGCTGCAGCCTAACTCTGCTACTGCTCTATCTATGCAGAACACTGCAAATAGGCATTTATTTAACTCCCTTAACTCTGTGGCTTTTACTCTTAAATCACAATGTTTAACACATTTCTTTTACTACTCTACTTTCATGGCATTATCTTTAGGACTGTATCATCCTTCACCCTTTCTGTCCACATTGCCCCTTCATTACTCCACTCACCCCTAGTTAACACTCATGAACTTTTGTCCAATTGATTTTCTCTAACTGGAACAGCCTCCTTCTCTCACCAGAAGATGCAAGGTCACACACTTTACAATCATCTTTCCTATCTTCCTCTCTGCTTCTATTAGTTGGTGATATATCGTTCTAATCCAGGTCCCCCACACTCCTCCACCACACATACAGCAGAACGCTACTGAAATCCAGCAAACCTCAAATGCATCACCTGTCTCACTTTTCATCCATAGTCCTTTAAATGTGCAATTTGGAATGCACGCTCTGTTTGTAACAAACTTACCGCCATACACCTTTTCCTTTCAAACAACCTCAACCTTAAGGCAATAACAGAAACATGGCTCACACAATCAGACACGGTCTCACCTGCAGCCCTTTCACATGGTGGTCTCTATTTCACTCACACCCCCAGACTGGGAGGTTAGACAAGGAGGGGGGGTTGGACTACTTCTCTCCCCACAGTGCACATTCACAGTTCTACCAAATGTCCCATCACTCACGGTCACATCTTTTGAAGTATATGCTGTCTGGGTTTTTAATCCATTCTCTATGCGTATCGCTGTGATCTATCGCCCCCCTGGACTGACAATTTCTTAAACATTTCTCTGCATGGCTCCCTCACTTCTTATCTTCTGACATCCCCACCATCATCATGGGTGATTTCTACATCCTCATTGCTAATCCACTTTCCAATGCTGCCTCAATACTGTTCCCTCTAACCTCCTCACTTGACCTCTCACAATGGATTGAATCCGCCACTCATCAGGATGGCCACTGTCTGGATCTTGTTTTCTCTAGACTATGTACAGTTTCTGATTTCCATAACACACCTTTCCCCATCATGGATCATCACCTTATCAACTACACGCTCACTCTTAGTATATTAACTTCTCTGCTGTTAAACTCTACAAAGCCTCCTCATATTCCCAGAAATCTTAACTCTATTAATCTTTAACAGTTTTACATCTCTCTCCAACACCTTCATTACCCAATCTCTACATATTCCTCCGCTGATAGGGCAGTTCCATTTCATCAGCCCTAACAACACCCATTGATCGAATGGCTCCAGTGAATAGTTATACTTCTCTGGATGTCAACGTGGCACACTGCAGTACGCGAAACTTTCAAAAATCTTCCCAAAGATTAGAACATCACTGGTGTAAATCTCCAACCTCTAATGATTTCCTCACATATACTGCTATCTATCAGGTTTATGTAAATGCTCTGGACACTGCTAAACAAACATAGTTCCAATCTCTCAGGCTCTTCTCAACTCTGACAAATAGGTGTTTAGAAGCTAGCTGGAGAGTGATGGAGCTGTCCCAGTTACTGCTCTAAGGTCTACGTGATGGCTCTCTGTCCTGATTTGGGATTAACTTATATGTATTACTATACACAGAAAGGCTCTTTTGTTTACTCTTGTTAAGTTATTTAGTCTTTTTTTTATATTTTTTAAAATACAGTATTTTATCATCTTGGATATTTGCATAGGTGCGAGCTCTTACCCACATCACAGTACCGGCCCAGGGGTACAAGGCTGTGAATAGACCTGGTAGGTGTAACCTGCAGTGTATTTCTGAGCTAAACTATATGCATGAAATACTTAATGATCTGTTCATCCTGCCCTCTAGTTCTGCCCTTTACAACAGGTTTTCCTATAAGAAGCAGTGCTTAGCTTTCATGCATCATTCTGACGCAGCGGAGTATTAGTTATAGGCATTCAGACTCAGCACCAAACCTTTACCCTTATCTTCTGTCTCTTTAATCGTCCTCAGTAGATTCTCCAGTCTTTCTAGTACATTGTGATCACTCATATTGACGTACACGTCTTCCTCGTCTTCCTGATTAGCAGTTTCTAAAGAAAATTAGAGACAATAATTACGAACCACAAAATATGACGACACAGGGGCAGAACAGTGCATCACCCAGCACCACAGCAGAATTTGGGTAGGGTCTCTGGGATGTCACACTGACCTCCAGACCCTATTCTGAGAATGCCCAGTGTGACACATGCCACTGGTCAGAAGAGGGTTCTACTCTGTTCATTTGAAAGCAGTTGGAGCCTCCATATTTATATCTCCTGTGTGACCAGACCAATCCTTGCAATTTCTGTTACTTGACACAATAACACCAACACATTTACCTGTCCTCATTTCCATATCATTGGTCTTCCTCATTTCTCTGCGTGTGGATCTGTTGTGTTCTGTGCTGTGCACTTTAGGAACTTACACTGTACTAAAGTTATACAGTAAAACTTTTTATCAACTTCTATTTCCTCAAAATGTGATAAGCGGAGTGAAAAGCAGAACTCAATGTCTTACATTTAGATATTGTGATAAATTGGGTGGTGACAAAATGGTTACGTGCACCCATTATATTAACCATTTCTCCTGTTAGGGCTTTATGTAGATGTTTGCATCACTTTGGGGAATGTAATATTTTTTTTAATAATTGCAGCCCCAGTTAGGATGTAACTGTCTACATATTTATAATTGGAATGTACAAATAAAGGATTAACCTGTGATGATACCGGGCTTAGTGTATTGCTCTGTGCTATCAAAAGTTCAATAATCACCCAGTCCTGGTTAGGTAAGCCAGGTAGAGCTGCAGGGTAATCACACACGAGGTGTTGTCCAGGGCTCTGCTAATACCTGAAGCACCAACCGTGCACACTACAGTCTGTGGCATAGTTGCTTGGATACCAGTAAGTAGTAGTTGAGAGCTGCAAAGGGATTCAAGGGCGACAAGGGTACTGGCATGGGGTCGGTGCGTTTACCCTTCAGGCAGTACAGAATAGTGGTCCATGTTCCACAAGGGAGCTCACAGACAGATGACTCCAGGATTAGGCTAGGATTATGGTCCACCTAGATGTGAGATAAGTGTGAAACAAGAGAAGGCCATTGTACCAGCTGAAATTGGGTCCGTATGCCCTCTCAGAGGTACTAAGGGAGGTGACAGCAGAACAGAACCCTGCCGCAGATACTGATAAGGGCTCGGAAGCCCTTGGAGCAGAATGCGTGTAGTGGGTCCCAGCCCCAGCGTCTATGAAGAGAACCCAAATAAGGAATTGTGACACCTGCAATATGTTGGAGCTAGGGCCCAGCTACAGATCAGCCTGGCAGCGGGTCTGTGCACCCAGCCAGCAGAGTGAGATTTTGGGACAAGGCCCTAAAATATGAGAAAGAGTAGTGGGTCTCAGCCCCGAAGATTACGCAATGGTGGCTTGTAACTCCACAGCATGTAGAGTGGGTCCCAGCCCCAAAGAGTACACTGTAGTGGTTCATAGCCCAACTGCCAGTCAAGTGGGTCCCAGCCCCACATCGTTTAGAGTGGGTATCAGCCCCACCATAACACCCCAGAAAAAGTGACAGAATTGTTATAGGTCCTCCGGAAAGATGGCGGTTCTAGATGAATGCACTCCAGTAAGGCTGCAGTGTGTGGAGTTATCACCTTCACCAATAAGTAATAAGTACCCTTATCCCTGGGAGCACTTCTTCAATGTCTAGGCAGAGAGAAAAGGAGCCTACATCTGGGAGCAGATGAGAGCCCTCATGGATGCATTCTTCCTGTGCCAAAAGGCTGCTATAGACCGAGGTCTGACCGAAGAACTTGGGTGGAAGATGCTCATTAAATCAGTCACATGTAAGTTTTGCCAGCTGACTCAAGAGATCCAAGTTTCTGTTATACAAAATCCAAGCCCGCTGAGTCAGTGATCAAAGGAAAAAACAGCTGAAACAGTGTTGAATCCCAGCCCTCATATCCAGCAGTCCAGCTAGGCTACCAAGTGGTCTGTTGCTTGCACAGAAGCAAATGAACAGCAAGAATACTGGAAATCAACCCCAATAGATCCTTTGGAATGGATGGACTGGATTACACTAGTTAACTGAATGTCAACTGTGTGGTGTTCCTTATTGTTATCAGGATCGTAGGGCAATCATCCAGGACATCAAACGTATCAAGAAAATCCAGTCAAGGCTTTCAGATGAGTCTCCTGGAGCAGCTGTAATGCTTAGAAGAGTGTTTTGAACTGGCACAAGAAGAGGCATCAGATTGTGGACAGCTCAATAGCCCAATCTGGCAAGACCAGTGCCGAAGGTTGGATGCCGAAAGACATGGAGGTCATCCCCAGGGAAAAGATGCCCCATCCAGCTGATGATGTTATGGGGTAAGCTACAGGGAGTCAGCTACTTGCTCCCAAGCCAACCCAGCTGGGGAAGGACCGCATCAAAGTGGATGCTGGTAACAAGGCTTCTAAAGAGAAGAGTGTGCAACCAGCTAAACCGCTAGCTTTGATGCTGACCTTGACCAGGAGGAGGCTAAGAAGCGCCGCCTGCAACCCCTTTCCTCCTTTCTGGTGGAAAATCATAGTGAAACTCTAAGTGACTAGTCTGAGCTGTGTTACAACTGGCTATTTGCAGGATGAGGACTTGTCAAGTGAATACCAACCACTGGCTGCCCTGTATATTACACAGGGGGAAGCAGACATCAAACAGGTGGATGGCAGGAGGCACCACCTGCAGCAGCTTCATCCCTCAGACAGTGAGGAAGCAACTTTTCCGGAAGAGGATATGATGTCCCCCTGCCAACACAGCCACCTGTTCCAGACCAAGGTGATTTACAGATCCACACCACTAACAAAATGGTGGAGTTCACAGAGGCCACAGCCTACCCCTATTATCTTCAACATATTTGAGGGAGCTTCTGGGTCAGCATCCCTAGGCATTTACTACCCAGTGATAGCTGAAGTCAGGCTAGCATTGAGGCCTCGGTCTCAGCCCTGGCAGGAAAGGGAAAATTGGTCCTTGGTTCCTTGAAATACTGCCTTCGTCCTGATCTACTCTCTCTAGGTCTTGGGGATCTGTGTGTCTGTCAAAAGCAGAGGACTGCTGCCTTGCTGTAGCCAGTAGAAGATGGATAGACAGCCCCCCCTTAGAGTGGCTAAGAAACCGGTTAGGTGTTTTCATTATACCCTGTATATTGTCTGTGCCGACTGTAGTGATATTTGTTGCAGGTTATTATTTAAATATGTGTATTGCTGTCTGGTGCCCTAAATCTAATACACCCTTTGGGTGGACATCTACAATATTACATCTACCTTCCTAGATTTAGCATTGTAACCTGCTGGTAAATATGACCACCAGCCCACTGTGTGACTCACCAACAAGAGACCAAAAAGAGGTACCCCCATCTCCACTCTTTTTTGGCTTTTAAGCAGGATGGAAAATTAACCTATCCTAGACTGTTGTAAAGATATTAATCAGCATCAAGTGTACAGAAAATATAATAGGGAATGTAACAAGCAATTTGGACAATATGGAACCACATTAATGTGGCTTGCTACAAGTAAACTTTATCCCCAAAGTCCAATGTCTCTGGCCTAAGCCACTGAACTGACATTCTGGGGTCTCATCTGGGTCCGTGGCTATTTTTGGCCACAGTCTACAGTTTGTTAGTTCCCGAGCGGTGTAGCAGGGAATTAGGTCAAACAAATCCCATGGTGAAAGGGGCTACTTGATTGGACAAGCGGCAAGGGAAACAATGCATGTTAATATGTCTGGTGACACTGCCTGAGTCACAGCCTGTGCAGTCCCTGGGCACCACTGGGGCAAAGTTCAATAGTTCCATTTCTTTCCTCATTGGCATATGTACAGGGAACCTGCAACACCAAGAAAAGTCATAGAGAGAAACAGGGTTATCAATCACCATCCTCCATTGTCCTTTACAATCCACAAACATCCAACAATATTCTGTAGTAACATCACTTTGCTCAGGGTGAACTGTGGGTTGTCTTGGTGTCTCCTGGGCTGTCCTTGACAAATCTTCTTATACTCTGTGATTTGTAACCATTCCTGTCGTATACCTCACTTCCATCACTTCTGTTACATCAGGATAGTGGGTACCTTCCGCCACCCCCACTTGTACAAATAAAATCTGTCCAGGGGTCTCCAGGTTGCCCGGTGATACTGATCCATCCTAACCTGAAGCTCCCTCAGGAGGTGGTAGTCATCATAATGACACTGATCCATCCTCACCTGAAGCTCCCTCAGGCGATGGTAGTCATCATAATGACACTGATCCATCCTCACCTGAAGCTCCCTCAGGCGATGGTAGTCATCATAATGACACTGATCCATCCTCACCTGAAGCTCCCTCAGGCGGTGGTAGTCATCATAATGACACTGATGACGCCAACAATCACTACGCCGACAGAAACATTCCGATTTGAAGAATGTCTATAAAGAGAATATACAGACTTACCATAATAATGACAGTGTACATCAGTAACATGCTTCCGCTATACACCGAAGGCTGTCAATGCCGGCAGTTTGTATTTACATCACTTAGTATAGTGACTTGCAGTTTTCTGTATTTAGAGCTACAATGCTAACAGCCAAAGATTTAGGATTACGATTAGGGTTTTATATTACGCACGGCTGCTGGCATTGCCGCTCTAAATTGGCACAGGGGACGTCTTTCCCTTTAAAAGAACTGTCAGGAGTTCGCCTAGCTATGACTAATTAAAAAGATCATTTTAAAATAAACCTATAGATAATATAAGATAGCGGCATCACCTCCAGAGCACCAACTATTTTGAGGGGAGAACCACACTGTTTATCTTGAGTTAGCTGTTGTCAATACACAACTACTAGATCTAAAAGACATGCAGTTGAACTATAAACAGCTTTATTAGTAAGCCACATTACAGGGAGAAGATTATAATACATGCTATTAGCAACTTGATGGGCAGTATCTGGATTGATTGCCTATTAATAGCCAGCAGTTTTTTGATGGGCAGAATCTGGACAGATCATTAATATGCAAGCCTTATATCAGTGAATACAGTCATATGCATATCTAATCTTATTAGGATATAACAACCAAATTCCGTGCCTCATCATCATCAACATTTATTTATATAGCGCCAGCAAATTCCGTAGCGCTTTACAATTGGGAACAAACATTGATAAGACAATACTGGGTAATACATGCAGACAGAGAGGTAAGAGAACCCTGCTCACAAGCTTACAATCTATGGGACAATGGGAGTTAGAAACACAAGGACATGTGCTACATCATATTGCACAATGGACCAGCTAGAACGCAAAGGTAAAAGTATTGAGTGTGCTGTGTGTGTTGCAATGTTGGTCTGAGGGCTGTTGTCTTCCGTTAGCTGTGTAGAGGATGGTAATAGGGTAATCTTGGGAAATTAAGATGGTGGTTGAGGAATATCATAACCTTGTCTGAAGAGGTGGGTTTTCAGTGAACTCTGGAAGGTTTGAAGACTAGAGGAAAGTCTTATTGTGCATGGGAGGGAATTCCACAAAGTAGGTGCAGCCCGGAAAAAATCCTGTAACCGAGAATGGGAGGATGTGATGAGAGTGGAGGAAAGACGTAGATCTTGTGCAGAACAGAGGTGTCGAGTAGGGAGATATTTCGTGACCAGTGAGAAAATGTATGTCGGTGCAATTTTGTTGATGGCCTTGTATGTTAGTAGAACAATTTTATATTGGATTCGTTGAAATACAGACAGCCAATGTAGAGACTGACAGAGTGGCTGAGCAGAGGAAAAACGGTTAGTAAGGAAAATCAATCTAGCCTTTGAGTGCAAAATAGATTGTAGGGGTTCAAGTCTGACTTTGGGAAGACCAGTAAGGAGGGAATTGCAATAGTCGATGCGGGAGATGATGAATGCATGAATTAATGTTTTTGCGGTGTCTTGTGTCAGATATGTGCGTATTCTGGAGATGTTCTTTAGGTGTATGTAACATGATTTAGATATAAAGTTGATGTGGGGAATAAATGACAGTTGTGAATCAAGGATTACACCTAGGCAACGAGCTTGCGGGGTGGGATTTATGGTCATGTTATCAACAGAAATAGAAATGTCAGGCAGGAAGCTTCTGTTTTTGGGTGGGAATATTATTAATTCAGTTTTTAAAAGATTGAGTTTGAGTTGGTGAGAAGACATCCAAGATGAAATGGCAGAAAGACAGTCAGTAACGCGAGACAACGCAGATGGTGAAAGTTCAGGAGAGGATAGATAAATTTGTGTATCATCCGCATAGAGATAATACTGAAATCCAAAGGAGTTTATTAGTTTTCCAAGAGAAGTGGTGTAGATAGAGAATAGCAGAGGACCTAGGACTGAGCCTTGTGGTACTCCAACTGATAAAGGAAGCAGAGCAGAGGTGGATCCAGAGAAATGAACACTAAAAGAGCGATTAGATAGGTAGGATGAGAACCAGGATAGGACAGTGCCTTCAAGACCTAGGGATTGTAGCGTTTGTATGAGGAGAGAGTGGTCAACAGTGTCAAATGCAGCAGAGAGATCCAGGAGAATTAGAAGAGAGTAATGGTTATTATTTTTTGCTGTGATCAAATCATTGACAACCTTGGTCAGCGCAGTCTCTGTGGAGATGAGAAGAGAGTAGAAAATTCCTCTTCATTTGTGGGATCAAATGAAGAGAGAGTGTCAGAGGGTGCTACAAAGGAATTGAGCCGATTTCTTGTCAAGGGAGATAATACCATTTCAAGCCTGATCTTATCAATTTTGTCCATGAAATAAGAAACAAGATCCTGTGCACTGATGTTAGTTGGAGGATTTGGGGCAGGAGGATTCAGAAGAGAGTTAAATGTGTGAAAGAGGCGTTTGGGGTTAGAAGCCTGAGCATAGATGAGAGAATGGAAGTATGCTTTTTTAGCAGTGTCCAGAGCATTTCTATAGGAGTGGTAGATATCAGTATATGTGATGAAATCATTAGAGGCACAAGATTTACGCCAGTGACGTTCTGCTTTACGAGAAAGTTTTTGTAGAGTTCGTGTTACTGTAGTGTGCCATGGTTGGCAACGAATTCTACGCAAAGTATGTAGTGTCGCTGGAGCCACTTGATCCAGGGCAATTGCTAGGGTTTGATAAAAATGGGATACTGCCCGATGAGGGGAGGAGAATGTAGAAATTGGGGAGTGAAGGTGTTGGAGAGAGGTGGAAAACTGTTGAAAATCAATAGAGTTGAAATTCCTGCGGTTGTGAGGAGGCTTGGAAGAGTTTGACACTAGGGAGAGTATTATTATTATTATTATCGTTTATTTGTAGGGCGCCACAAGGTTTCCGCAGTGCCGCACACAGTAGAAACTATACAGACTATACAGTAGACTATACAGGGTAGAACAGTACAGAAAAACACACAAAGTGCCAGTATTATTATTATTATTATTAATATTTATTTATAAGGCGCTACAAGGCATCCGCAGCGCCGTACAGAAACAAACAAAATCACAATACAATGGGAGACAGCACAGTACAGTAAACACAGCAACTCAGTACGCTCAATGCACAGCTAGAGAGGGCGGGGAAGGGGGAGGCAGGATCCGAAAACGACGGGGCCCAAGAAGGGGGGCGCGGAAGACAGGGAGACCCCCAGGGGGGAGGAGGGAGCGAAAGTGGACGTGGGGTGGAGAACCTTTGAGGAGGAGGGCTAAGTAGCTGGAGAGCAGAGTTAGAAGTGGTGGAAACAGGTGGAGAGATGGCCCTGCTCAGAGGAGCGTACAATCTAAGGGGAGGGGTGGACAGACAGAGAGATGCAGGGGAGAGAGGGAGAGTAGGGGGAGAGAGGCAGAAGATAAGGTAGGAAGTTAAGTGGGAGACAGAAAGGCTTTAAGAAAAAGGTGGGTTTTTAGGGCCCGTTTGAAGCTGGACAGATTAGGGGAAGTTCTGATGGAGGGAGGGAGCTTGTTCCAGTGGAGGGGGGCAGCGCGGGCGAAGTCTTGGATACGCGCGTGGGAGGAGGTTATAAGGGGGGAAGAGAGGCGACGGTCAGAGGCAGAACGGAGAGGGCGGGATGGAGCATGAATAGAGAGGAGGGTGGAGATGTAGGGCGCAGTGGAGTTGGCGAGGGCCTTGTAGGTGAGTGTGAGGAGCTTAAAGAGGATTCTGAAGGGGAATGGGAGCCAGTGAAGGGCTAGGTAGAGGGGGGAGACAAAAGAGGAGCGGCGAGAGAGGAAAATAAGCCTAGCTGCAGCGTTAAGGACGGATCGAAGGGGATCGAGATGAGAGTGGGGGAGGCCAGTGAGTAGGAGGTTGCAGTAGTCCAGGCGGGAGATGATCAGAGAGTGGATAAGGCATTTGGTGGCATCTTGGGAGAGGAAGGGCCGGATGTGAGCGATGTTGCGCAGCTGGAAGCGGCAGGATTTAGCAGTACTTCAGAAACTCCGGGCGGGGAGATACAGTAGAGACGGAGCAGAAGAACAGGTATGGAGACTGGAGGGAAGAGGGCCCTGCTCATTCGAGCTTACATCCTAAGGGAGGGTAAACAAAGTCAGGCACAAAAGGGAGCCAGTGAATCAAAGGAGAGAGAGAAGAGGGGTCAGGGGAGGATGAGCAGAAGAGATGAGAGGTTAAATGGATGGTTGGTAGGCCTTAAGGAACACGTGAGTTTTAAGTGCCCGTTTGAAGGAGCACAGATTGGGAGAGAGACGGATGGAGCGAGGGAGGTCGTTCCAGTGAAGGGGGGCAGCACGGGAGAAGTCTTGGATTCGAGAGTGGGAAGAGGTGATCAGTGTGGAGGAGAGGCGGCGATCATTGTCCGAGCACAGGGAGCCGGCAGGAGTGTGAATGGAGAGGAGGTTAGAGATATAAGGGGCAGTAGACTGGGAGAGAGCCTTGTAAGTGGTGGTAAGGAGTTTAAATAGGATTCTGTAAAGATTCTGTAAAGAACTGGGGGTGAGCGAGTAGCTAATAAGGTGATGATCTGAGAGGGGGAAAGGAGTGTTAAGGAAATGAGAAACTGAGCATATTCTAGAGAAAACAAGATCAAGACAGTGACCATCCTGATGAGTAGCGTATTCAATCCACAGAGAGAGTAGTTTGGAAGCAGCATTGGAACGTGGATTAGAAATAGGGATGTTGAAATCACCCATGATGATGGTGGGGATATCAGTGGATAAGAGCCACTCAGAGAAGTGTTCAAGAAATTGTTGGTGTGGTCCATGGGGGGCGATAGATGACAGCAACACGCATAGAGAATGGGTTAAAAATCCTAACAGCATGTACTTCAACACATGTGAACATGAGTGATGGGACACTTGGTAGAACTGTGAATGTGCACTGTGAGGAGATAAGTAGTCCAACCCCCCTTCCTTGTCTGCCTCCCGGTCTGGGGGTGTGGGTGAAATGGAGACCACCATGTGAAAGGGCTGCAGGTGAGGCCGTGTCTGATTGCGTGAGCCATGTTTCTGTTATTGCTAGAAGGTTGAGTTTGTTTGAGAGGAAGAGATCATGAATGGAAGTAAGTTTGTTACAAACAGAACGTGCTTTCCAAAGGGCACATTTAAAGGACTTTGGAAGAGAGAGGAGACAGGTGATGCGTTTGAGGTTTGCTGGATTTCTGTAGTGTTCAGATATATGTGTGTGGGAGAATTGAGGGGGACCTGGATTAGGGGATATATCACCAGCTAATAGAAGCAGGGAGGAAGAAAGGTAGGAAAGATTATTGTAAGATGTGTGTTTTTTAGTTTCTGGTGGCAGGGTGCGGCTGTTAAAGTTATTGAATTTAAATAGGAAAACAGTTCATGAGTGTTCACTAGAGGTGAGTGAAGTAATGAAGGGGGCAATGTGGACAGAGGTGTGTGTTGGAGGATGGGTGAGGGATGATATAGTCCTAAAGATAATTCCATGAATGAGAGAGAAAAATATTTTGGCAAGCACTGGGATTTATGAGTCAAATAGCAAAAAAGAGGGAATTAAGGAATTACCTAATTACAATGTCCAGTGTAATAAGATAAGTAGTGCAGAGCTATGCTGCAGCAAATGTAGTTTATCCATGGATGTCTGGATAGTATAGAGTAATGATGTGGGAGCCATGTGGGGGAATGGGTGGAAGTGTTGAATGGAGAGTAATAAAGATCAGGTGATTAAATAGCTGAGTTTTTGCGTCATGTGAGAGGAGAGTGGTTCAAATTCAGTATCATTTCTTCCTACTTGTGATGGCAGACAAGGCATTAAGTAGAACTGAGAGCACAGTGATAAGATAGGGGACTGAAATAACTGTAGCACGGGTAGGGAGTGGCTGAGCAAGTAGTACAGCAGTCTGATTAAACAGAGTGGATTTTGCAGTAAAAACAAACTGACAGATAAAACAAACTTTCATGAGATGAGAAGAAAATAAGATCAGAGTCCAAAACAGTCCTCATGCTAAATGGAGCTTGTAGCCAGGGTGAGATGAAAACATCAGAGGTGGAATATGGAGTTTCAAGTGAATACTGACAGTTGTCCTTGTGTAGCTGAGTTAATAGGCAGAATGTTCTTCTCCTGTTTCCTCCTGTTTCCTCCGTTATAACTCCAAATTATGCTGTTTAAATTTTTTGTTTTACACTTGTATCTATACACTTAGAGCTATACACACTAACTAACCAGCCATCACTGGCTTTGCAGCCATTCTACAATGAATATATCTGGTTAACAGACACATGTGATCAGTGTTCTTCAATCAAGCCCACAATAACCCCCCCCCCCAACCAACACTAGCCATAAAAGGTTTAAACAAACAAGTAGTGAAAGGACAACTTGCAATAAGGCTGTAGTAGTAATTACCATTAGAAATAAAATTGCATTGTCTTAATTTCAGAAATTTTCGAGCATACAATACAACCAATGTCTTTTATTTATATTTGGCAGCAAAATGAAGACAATATAGGGGATTATATAATATTTATTGTATGACAGATATTACTAGTTCAAGGATCCAACAATCTTTATTGTTCATATAAATTTAATTTTAACAACTTACTATATGTAAGACATAGCGAGGCTTGGCAGCAAGTACTGCCAATTGTAATCCCGTTTATTCAGCACAGTGTATCACTATCACTTTTTGTTTTTAATTATTTCGCTATTGATAATATACCGGTTATCATGGGAATATATTTTTAAATTTTATTGAATAAAGTGATTTGTTTTATTAATAATTATTAATCATAGAGTGCCCCTAGTTTCCATGTTTCTCTCATTTTTTCTCCAAGGTTTGAGCTTCTCCACTTTAATACCTGTGCAGCATGAAAACAAGAGCTAGAACCAGAACCAGAAGGAAGTTCAGCAGGTAGGGTGACAGCAGTGCTGGACCAGTAAAGCTGTAGCTCCAGCGGCTCACAGATAACAGAAAACTCTGTCATTCATGTAACTCTATCATAATCAGCTACAGCATGTTTATTAAAGGGTTAACAATGACACCTTAAAACTAGAATACAGCATAAAGGGAAACATATATATATCAGTCCCATGAAGGCAATCACTGGGGTTTCCTGCTTGGGTACCACCGGACTATGTCTGAGGATGCTCCAGGGATTGGCTTAAAGATACCTGTATTCCCCTATGTGTTGTCTCATAGTTTTACAGTGTCATTGTTAACCCTTTCATGTACATGCTATCGCCCTGTTATTCTTATATAAATTACATATTTTGGTGAAAAAACATCTTCCACATCTGTGGTATTAGGGCGAGAAGTAGGCTGAAAGGGATCCTGGTGAGCGCTGATTTGGGGCAGGAGCCGTTGCTGGTGAACTCTGGGTACACTCTGGGGGTTTGTGTGGTTAGGTAGCCTATAGGTGCCCCGGTAATGTGACAGGATAAAATAATTTACTTTATAGCAGAGCAGCACTGAGTGTTAGTGTAACAGAACGATGTAATTTACATTTATGATAAATATCTGAAAATGTCAATTTTATAGAACAGAGATTCTTGAAGAGAGAAAACAGGAAGTCACTAGAAGGGGAAATAAAGTTAAAAAGTATATTTAACACTCAGTTTGAAAAGCAAAAAAAGAAAGGATGTTGTGTTTCTATTACCCCTCACCAAGGTTCCCGTTATTGCTCTTGTTGTGGGTGTGGGTGCAGAATACTGAAGAAAATGTTGTAAGATAAGATAAATATGTGCAGAGCAATTGGAAACATCTTGGTTCCAAAGAACGTCCAAGTTCTTATTTCAGATGGCTGCAATTTTTTAGGTGATTTTCAAAGGGAAGAAGAACCAATGGGACTGAATGAAAACCAGTCCCCACACACATATGTGACAGTTCTATAGTATGTGTAATAACAGTGGTATCATAAGTCTGGGCACTAGTGGGTCATGCCCCAAGCTCTGCAGAATGAGGGCAGATCATATTCCTAGAAGCGTCCTAGCAATCTACCTGCAGGGCTCACAGTGGTATTACTAAAGACACCCCCAGCCATAGTACAAGGGGCAGCAGGACGGGACAGCAGCAGCAGCACATACCAGACCAGAGAGGACACATCAGGTTATAATGTGAGGTGATCATGTGATGCTCACATCCTGTCCTGAGACCACCTCTATTCCAGGTTCTGCCACCATCCAGTGCCCGAGCTACACAGCGATACAGCGATGGACGGTGATGATTGGTGGCCTATATACACATTATATCCTCCAGTTCTCACATGGTGTATATACATTGTATACATTGCACATTGTATAGTCATATATAGAGACATATTAGGATTGCTGTAGCCCTATTTGATCGTATCAATGCAAAATGAAGATATACGGGATATTATACAATCTCTATTGTACAACAAATATTACCAATTCAAGGATACAACAATCTTTATTATTCATATACATTTTTATAGCAATTTATCATATGTAAGACATAGCGAGGCTTGGTAGCAAGTACTGCCAATTGTAATCACATATATTCAGCACAATGTATCACTATCACTTTTTGTTTTTAATTATTTTGCTATTGATTTCTTGTGGCTGAAGTGCTTGGTTTGTTTGGGCCCCCACAAAACAAGGTAACAATGGCCTTAAGCCACCTAAGGTAAGAGTGGTGTTAATGAACTCTACTGTGGCAAGATGTTGTTGTCATCATCCTCAGCCTCATCCTCACCCTCATCAGTGTGTACATAATCCTCACACATTATTATTTCATCACCGCTGGAATCCACCATTACAGAACTCTCTGTACTTTGATGTAGTTGGCGGGAAAGGCCTTCCTCGTGGAACTTGAAGTTCATTTTTATGAACATCGTCTTTTCCACATTTTGAGGGAGTAGCCTCCTATGGCGATCGCTGACAAGGTTCCCGGCTGTGCAGAAAACTCTTTCTGAGTACACACTGGAGGGTGGGCAGCTTAGGCAGTGCAAAGCGAGTTGGTACATGGGTCTCCAAATTCCCTTTTTTTCCTCCCAGTATGTAAAGGGAATGTCTGATGTGTCTATTTCTATGCCGTCGTGGAAATAATCCTCCACCATCCTTTGGATGTTGATAGTAGGACCAGGTGGAGTTACGGCAGAGGTTTCACGCTTTCTGGTCAATTCTTTTAGACCAGACCAGATGTCAAAATTTGGTGCAGTGTCATCTGCATCATCCCTGGTTCTCTTGGGAAAGTTAAGTTTTTTCCTAGCAGCAGTTGAGTGAGAAACTGAAGGAGGAGACGCCATCCTGTCACATAACACTTGAGCTGTCATCTTGCTCACCAGGAGCTCCTTGCATCTCTTCAGATCTGGGTCAGTTGGAAACAAAGAGAAGACATAGCTCTTAAACCGAGGATCAAGCAAAGTCGCCAAAATGTAGTGATCCAATTTCAAGATCTACAAGTTTTACATACCTAGCGGAATTGCTTTGTTTAATCTCCTCCTTCAATTTGTCAAGCTGCTTTTCCAAAAGTCTAATTAAGGGAATAAATTGACTTAAGATCGCAGTGTCTGAACTCACTTCACAGGTGACTACTTCAAATGGTTTCAGAACCTTGCACAACACAGAACGTATTCCCCACTACGCTTGTCTAAAATACATCCCCCCCTCCTTTCCCAATGTCATGGCTTGTGGAGTAAGCGTGGATGGCTTTTCGCTGTTCCTCCATATGCAGAAGCATATATACAGGGTGTAATTTCACCTTGTCACCACCTCTTGCTTCAGTTGGTGGCAGGGCAAATTAAATTGTTCTTGCAGCTGCTGCAATCTCCTACATGCTGTTGCCGAATGCTGGAAATGTACAGATATTTTACAGGCCACAGACAGCATCTCCTCCATGTTCCTGTCATCTTTTCAAAAGCTCTGCACCACCAAGTTTATTGTGTGAGTAAAACGGGGAATGTGATGGAATTCACCCAGCTGTAATGCTCTCACAATATTGGTTGCATTATCATAAATGACATATCCTGAGGAGAGTCCAAGCGGGATAAGCCATGTTACAATGACATCCCTTAGCTTTTTATAGCAGATTGTCAGCTGTGTGCCTCTTAGTGAAGCCGGTGATAGACAGAGTAGCCTGCCTCTGACAAATGTGACATACTTGGGTGCATGCTGCTGCTGTTCCTGCTGGTGAAGGTGAATCACCAACCCAATGGGCTGTCACAGTCATATAATCTTTAGTTTGCCCAGTTCCGCTTGTCCACATATCTGTGGTTAAGTGTACAGTGGGTAGAATGGCATTTTGCAGCCCAATAATAACCATTTTACGAACCTTCTGGTAGAGGTGAGGAATAACTTTTCTACTGAAAACATGTCGTGATGGAATTTGGTAACGTGGACACAAGTCCTCAAGTAATTGTCTAAAACCAGCTGCATTAATAGCGGATATTGGAAGTAGATCTAATACGAGCATAGTCGCCATGTTGTCTGTGATCCGCTTTGTGACTGGGTACCAGTCAATTGTTGTAAACTACTAGTAGTCTTCTACTTGGTCTGCTTCTGGGATGACGATTCACCCCCAGCAGCAGCAACAGCAGCAGCAGTGGGACTAACTCTCAAGAATTCATCAGAGGAATCAAGGATAGTGCAGGAGTCATCTAACCTTACCAACTTGGATGCAGGACTAACTCTGATCGCTACTGAGGATATTGATGAGGACAGTGTTGTGGGTGTAGATTGCAGGCGTCGGGATGTAGGTGAGAGAAGGGCCCTAGCTGATGATGGACTGCTTGTTGTTGTTTTTTTACCATAACTTTCTGATTTTCCCAACACCTTGCCATGAACTCGCGTCAAATGGCGTAACATGGATGAAGTTCCTAGATATTTAAGGTCCCTCACAAGTCGACTGACTGTGGCTTTACATACACTACAAATGGCTATACAACTGTTGTCAGGATTTGGGTAGAAATAATTCCACACATAAGAAGTGGCTTTTTAGGTCTTATGTCCAGGCATGACAATGACCTTCTTCTTATCACGTGCCAGAACTGCTTCCACTGGTGCAGGACTTACACAAACAACATCATCCTCATCAACATCCTCATTAGCACCCTCATCAGCTACACAAATATTCCCCTCATCCTGTTCCAATTCCAAAGTGGCATCCTCAATTAGTGTATCACCGGCTACACTCGGGCTGTTCAGGCACACATCTGCAGAAAGGTTCAAAGGGACCTTCTTCATGGGTACACTATCAGAATGGTCACGATTACACATAGTACTCGTGCATGTTCTCTCCTCAGGGATTGGTGTCATTTCTGAATCTAAGCATACATTTTCCTCTAACGCCTTACTGTTTTCTTGCAGCTCGACTTTTACACGTAACAGTATTTTTGCACCACTTTTGGAGTCCGAATTACTTGACCTTACAAGAAGATGCCTCAGTAACAATTTTAGATCTCACACTCATAGAGAAAGCCGAAGGCCTCATTCTTTCTTTGTCACTGCGTGCGGCTTTTGGTGTCTCGTGTTTTGTGTTTTGGAGTCGGATTTTTTTTGAAAAAAGCATAAAAAGTTCAAAAATCAAGTTTTTGGGCTTATTTTCACTCCTACGCTATTATTAACCTCATTAACATTCAATAACAATCATTTCCACTAATTTACAGTGTATTCTGAACACCTCACAATATAGTTATTAGTCCAAAATGTTGCAACGAGGTATCTTTCTGGACTGCGTAGTGGAATGGTCCCCACAATATAATAAGAAAACCATCAACTGGTCTTAATCGCACCAAAAAATGTACCTGGACTGCGTAGTGGAGTGGGTCACCACAATATAATTTAAAAACCCTGAACTTGTATGATTCGCACCAATAAATGTATCTGGACTGCGTAGAGGAGTGGGTCACCACAATATAATTTAAAAACCCTGAACTTGTATGATTTGCACCAATAAATGTATCTGGACTGCGTAGAGGAGTGGTCACCACAATATAATTAATAAAAAACCCTCCACGGGTCTGCATTTCCAAAAAAAATATTCTGGACTGTGTAGTGGGGTGGCCCCGGTAGTAAATTTGATACCTGGGCCACAATACCTCCTCCAAGTTCCAAGTGTAGTGTTTATAACATATTAACACTACACTAATTCTAGCACGTCAAACCCTCTTGTTTTAAATAATGACAGGGCATTTAACTTTTGATTAAATTTTTTGAATTTGTTGACATTTTCTTTTAATTTTTGAACATGGCAAACGACTGTTGAATGGTCACATAATGCCAAAAAAATAGTTGCAAGATGGAATTGTCCTTGGGCCCTCCCACCCACCCTTATGTTGTTGAAATAGGACATGCACACTTTAACAAACCAATCATTTCAGCGACAGGGCCTACCAAACAACTGTGGCTGAAATGATTGGTTTGTTTGGGCCCCCACACCAAAATAACAATTCATCTCTCCCTGTACAAACTAAACAGGCTCTACTGAGGAAAGATGTCGTCCTCATCCTCAACCTCTGATTCCTCTCCCCCTACAGTGTGTACTTCCTCCTCCTCACACATTATCAATTCGTCCCCGCTGGACTCCACAACCACAGGTCCCTCTGTACTATCTGGAGGGCAGTGCTGTACTTCATTGAGGAATTGATTATTCATTTTTATAAACATCATTTTTTCAACGTTGTGAGGAAGCAACCTCCTTCGCCGCTCACTGACCAGGTTCCCCGCTGCACTAAAAACTCTTTCCGAGTACACACTGGAGGGGGGACAACACAGTTAAAAAATAGAGCCAGTTTGTACAGGGGCTTCCAAACTGCCTTTTTTTCCTGCCAGTAACAATATGGACTGTCTGACATGTCTATTTGGATGGTGTCAGCAAAATAATCCTCCATCATTTTTTCAATTGTGACAGCATCCAATGCAGCGACAGTAGACATGTCTGCAATGGTTGGCAGGTCCTTCAGTCCGGACCAGATGTTATTAGCATCCCCGCCAGCGGCTCTTTTAGGAAAACTGAGCTTTTTCCTCGCAGCCATAGATGTGGAAGAAAATGAGGGTGGAGCTGTTGGCATGTCACGGCCCTTTTCAGAGGACAATCTCCTGACCAGAAGGTCTTTGCACCGCTGTAGACTTGTGTCCGCCGGAAACAGAGACACAACATACGCTTTAAACCGAGGATCGAGCACGATGGCCAGAATGTATTCCTCTGACTTTAAAAGAGTGACCACCCTCGGATCCTGGCAAAGCGCACGAAGGGCTTCATCCACAAGAGCTACATGCTTTGTTGGATCGCAATTCTTTACCAGCTCCTCCCTCACTTTCTCCAGCTGCTTCTGCAACAGCCTAATCAGGGGAATGACCTGACTCAAGCTGGCAGTGTCGGAACTGACTTCTCGTGTGGCAAGTTCAAACGGCTGGAGAACCTTGCACAACACGGAAATCAGTCTCCACTGCGCTTGACTCAGGCGCATCCCCACTCCTTTTCCTATGTCGTAGGTGGCGGTGTAGGCCTGAATGGCCTTTTGCTGCTCCTCCATCCTCTGCAGCATATAGAGGGTGGAGTTCCAGCGCGTCACAACATCTTGTTTACTTTTTAAGTAGTTGGGTCAAAATGACGTAAGATGTATTTAGACCCCTTCACCATCACATTGTGCCCCTTTATCATATCACTCTGTGTCCCCCTCTTCGCCATCTCACACCCTGTGTCCCCCTCTTCGCCATCTCACTCTGACCCCCCTTCAGCGCCTCTCTCGGCCCCCCTCCTTCAGCGTCTCTCTCTCTGTCCCCCTCCTTTAATGTCTCTCTGCCCTCCTCCTTCAGCGTCTCTCTCCCTCTCCTTCAGCGTCTCTCTCTGCCCTCCTCCTTCAGCGTCTCTCTGTCCACTTCAGCGTCTATCTGCCCCCTTCAACGTCTATCTGTCCCCTTCAGCGTCTCTCTGTCCCCTTCAGCCTCTATCTGTCCCCTTCAGCGTCTATCTGTCCCCTTCAGCCTCTCTCTGTCCCCTTCAGCGTCTATCTGTCCCCTTCAGCGTCTATCTGTCCCCTTCAGCGTCTCTCTGCCCCCTTCAGCGTCTCTCTGTCCCCTTCAGCCTCTCTCTGTCCCCTTCAGCCTCTCTCTGTCCCCTTCAGCGTCTCTCTGTCCCCTTCAGCCTCTCTCTGTCCCCTTCAGCGTCTATCTGTCCCCTTCAGCCTCTCTCTGTCCCCTTCAGCGTCTATCTGTCCCCTTCAGCGTCTCTCTGCCCCCTTCAGCGTCTCTCTGTCCCCTTCAGCCTCTCTCTGTCCCCTTCAGCCTCTCTCTGTCCCCTTCAGCCTCTATCTGTCCCCTTCAGCGTCTATCTGTCCCCTTCAGCCTCTCTCTGTCCCCTTCAGCCTCTCTCTGTCCCCTTCAGCGTCTATCTGTCCCCTTCAGCGTCTCTCTGTCCCCTTCAGCGTCTCTCTGTCCCCTTCAGCCTCTCTCTGTCCCCTTCAGCCTCTCTCTGTCCCCTTCAGCGTCTCTCTGTCCCCTTCAGCGTCTCTCAGTGCCCCCTTCACTTACGTTCTTCCCTGACGTCTTCTCTGCTGCTGCTCACTGAGACTGCCGGACATGATGAGGTCACGCCCCCGGCAGTCAGTGGGGAGGAGGATCCGGCGCTGGATGATGGGTAAGTTGTTTTTTTTTGTTTGTTTTTTCTATTTTCTTTTTTTTTTCTAGGCGATCGCGGCACCCCTGTGACAGCGCCGCGGCACCCCAGGGAGCCGCGGCGCACAGTTTGGGAACCGCCGCCCTACACTGTTTGGTGCAAATTCATAAGAGAAGCCTGCAAGGACTAGTATATTTGAATTTCAGCAATGACAATTAGCAATAGAGCTTTCCTTAACAATGCTACCACCCTCCTCTTTCAATTCTGTAAGTTTGTCTGCACAACTGCTCTACACCCTATCCTACCCCTTCTGTATCCCTCTCTCAAATGGCGCTAAATTGCCGTGGAGGTCGGTATTTATAGATTCCAAAACTCGCAAGATCCGAGATCCGCCGATGTCACAATGACGTTTTGCCTCGTTTTGGAATACGAAAAAGCGCGAAAGTACCGACGAATCCCCTAAGTTCGGGTGTCTTCGGTTTCCGAGGAACCGAGCCTAAGCATCTCTATTAGGTAGCCTATAGGTGGCCCAGTAACGTGACAGGGGAAAATAATTTACTTTATAGCAGAGCAGCACTGAGTGTTAGTGTAACACTGAACGATGTAATTTACATTTATGATAAATATCTGAAAAAGTCAATTTTGGTGAATAGAGATTCTTGAAGAGAGAAAACAGGAAGCCAATAGAAGGGGAAATAAAGTTGAAAAGTATATTTAGCACTCAGTTTGAAAAGCAAAAAAAGAAAGGATGTTGTGGTTCTATTACCCCTCACCAAGGTTACCGTTATTGCTCTTGTTGTGGGTGTGGATGCAGATTTCTGAAGAAAATGTTGAAAGCTAAGATAAATATGGGCAGAGCTATTGGAATCGCCTCTCCTCCACCCTGGTCACCTCTTCCCACTCCAGAATCCAGGACTTCTCCCGTGCAGCCCCTCTTCACTGGAATGACCTCCCTCGCTCTATCCGTCTCTCTCCCAATCCGAGCTCCTTCAAACGGGCACTTAAAACTCACCTGTTCCTTAAAGCCTACCAACCATCCACTTAACCCATTATCCCCTCTCTCCTCCCGGTCCCATTCTCCCTCCCATATACGTCAACTGACTCCCTTTGTGCCTGAGTCTTGTTCACCCTCCCTTAGGATGTAAGCTCATTTGAGCAGGGCCCTCTTCCCTCCTGTCTCCATACCTGTTCTTCTGCTCCGTCCTTACTACATTAGCCTGCCTGGAGCCTCTGAAGTTTTGGTATTTATTGTTTATTGTACAGTAATAACTTACTCTGTATAGTCTACTGTTTGTGCAGTGTACGGCGCTGCGGAACCCTTGTGGCGCCTAACAAATAAAGGATAATAATAATAACTAATAATTGCAAACATCTTGGTTCCAAAGACCGTCCAAGTTCATATTTCAGATGGCTGCAATTTTTTAGGTGATTTTCACAGGGAAGAAGAACCAATGGGACTGAATGAAAACCAGTCCCCACACACATATGTGACGGTTCTATAGTATGTGTAATAGCAGTGGTATCATAAGTCTGGGCACTATGGGACATGCCCTAATCTCTGCAGAATGGGGACAGATCATATTCCTAGATGCGTCCTAGCAATCTACCTGCAGGGCTCACAGTGGTATTACTAAAGACACCCCCAGCCATAGTACAAGGGGCAGCAGGACCGTACAGCAGCAGCAGCACATACCAGACCAGAGAGGACACCCCAGAGTATGTGAGGTGATAATGTGATGCTCACATCCTGTCCTGATACCACCTCTATTCCAGGTTCTGCCACCATCCAGTGCCCGAGCTACACAGCGATACAGCGATGGCCAGTGATGATTGGTGACCTATATACACATTTTATCCTCCAGTTCTCACATGGTGTATAGACAATGTTACATTGCACATAGTATAGTGATATATAGAGACATATTAGGATTGCTGCAGCCCTATTTGATCCTATATCAATGCAAAGCAAGTGCAAAGGATAAGTAACAGAATGGACGGTTTATTGGATAATGTGGAAACGTGAGCAAAGTAGATAATAAATTGTTGTATGGAGCAAATTAATATTGGGATAGGAAAAATGTGAGGGAGAAGTATTGTTATACAAGGTTCAGGTGATGGAGATAATATGTGTAAAGGTAGAATAATTGTATCCTACATTAATAAGTGACAACATGTTACAAAGGGCTGTGCAATAGGAGAACATGTAACAGATCTATTACACACAGTGGTATAATCCCACATTGGCCATATCCATCTAAGCAGCACTTGGATGACAATGTGGGTGTGTTAGTCGGTAGATGACCATAGGTCAACACAGGTTGGCAGTGGTCATCTGCTACCTCGGTCTTCAGGCATGTCTGAGAGTTATCAGATCAATCAGTTTTAGGTACTGTGTTTATTTTGAGAAAAGGCATATGGTAATATCAGGCTACACGCGTGGTAATATTGGGCAGCAAAAATATTGAGCAGGCTACTCAAATGGAGATATCAGGCTTCACTGACTTCAGAAAGGAGACGTGAATCATTGAAAGGATCCACCAGGAAGGTAGTAGTCATAGCCTGTACACTACCAGACTGATATCCTGTTGATTGGGAACGGATCAATGTATCTAGGCAGCCCACTTGTACACGTACATCTTCAGGGCAATATTTCATGTGGAAATCTCTTCCACAAACCTTTTTTGGCTAAATTACCACCATCTTAAACCACTCCTGCAGCCTCTTCAACAGTCCCTGGAGAACCCACACAATCTTGTCTGCAGAGGAAACCCCAGAAAGAGTGTGAAAAAACAGTATGACCACTGGGTAGAAAATGTGGTTAAAGTTGAAGGGGAATTCCCCCATGAAATCCTGCGCCTGGATGTACCATGAGACCTCTGTCCATGCAAATAAGTGGGACCAGTCATACTGAGCATCTGAGATAATCACCATACTGCTTGGAGGATTGGTTATCACGCAACTTCTGTCTAAATTGACTGAAAATGATACCTGGATGAGAAGTGGAGTGAAATTCCCAGCCCTTCGCAGAAGACCCATCATAAACTGAACTCCACGGTAAGAGATGAATTCAAACAACATTCTGTGCACCCAGAAGACAACTTTGCTGAATTTCAGGGAGGGTTTGAGTGCTGGTGGAATTTGTTTCAAGGCTGTGATGTGGATTTGCTTGGAAAATTATTCCACTACCATCAGGATTTTGGAATCACATTGGAAGCTGAGGAGGTTGGTGATAACATGGTTCCATGGCCTCTGTGGAATGGGTAAGTCCATAAGGAGTCTAGCAGACAGATTCTGTGGCACTTTGATGCATGCACAGACAGTGCAGTATTGGAAAGGACATTAAATTCTTATTTACGGTTGGTCACCAGAATTCCAGCAGTTTCAAACCAAGTATTTCCCATACCCAGTCAAACATGAGTAGTGTTCCCATTGTAGGACCTACAGCTGGCAGTTGGGTGAACAAACCTTTTGACTTCAGGTACTTCGGTCACCTTGGTGAATGTTGCCATTTCAATATGGATCATATACTGCAACTCAGAAGAGATAGACAATCCTACAATCAAGCCTTGAAGTATAATGGCTTAGGTTTACATGATGGATTGTTCAAAGAGAACTGCAGGGACGGTGCATCAGGTTCGAAGTTGCAGGATCCAGACCAGTATGTTATGATGAATTTGAACCTGGTTATGGCTAACCCTAACCCTGGATAGATTATGTTGCAAGTTCTTGTGGTCTGTGGGGATAGAGTGGCAAAATCTGCCCCCCTCCAAAAGATTACTTCATTAGTGAGGGCCATGATGGTCGCCAGCAACTCTGTTTGACAGGTCACAGCTGACCTCGTGGGTTTAACCTGTTTGAAAAGGAGATGTAGGGGTGAAGGACATCTTTACTGACAGTCTGGGAGAGTATTACTCCCCCTCTCCTTGGATGCATGAACTTTGGTTGTATTGATTTTGTTACTTACTAAATGGATAGAAATCACAGTTAAACAGCACAGACGATCTCTCTGCAAGTTTCTCAACATATGAATCAATTTCCCCTCCGCATATCACTCTCAAACTAATGGCCAAGTCGAGAGGTTCAACCAGGATCCATGAGACATTCATCAAAAGCTATACCTTCTCTACTTTAATTTTTGCGACTTTCTACCCTTGGTTGAGTTCACTCATAATGATCTGTTACACAAGTCTACCTCTGAAACATCTTTCTCCATTTTGTATGGTCTCCATCCCCTCTTCCCCAAGTTCTCCACCCTATGCTCCTCTGCTGTTCCTGTTGTTGTTGCTCTGTGTCACTCACCGGACCGTGAGTGCCTCTACTCTGGTGCGAGGCCCTCCATCTTTTCTACCTACACCTGTGTGGAATCGTGGCCGCTCACTATCCTGCCATCTGCGCATGTGCAGGTCTCGCTATTAACTTCACCTGTCCATGGAGGTGATTGACAGATCAATCACCTCACCCTATTTAAGGCACCTGCAACCCTAGGTAGGGGCCTGATCTTGAAGTCTCATTCCCAGTGAACTTCTATAGGTGTGTGCAGATCCCAAACTGCTTCCAGCTTTACTCATTTGTACAGTTTCCAAACTGTGTGCAGATTGTTCTTACTACAGCTTCCACGCTGCTCCCTTGTTCAACTCAGCGGCGGTTCCCATACCGCTACAACGCTATCATCCCGCTGATCGTGTCACAGCTTCCATGCTGCTCCTGGCTCCACTCAGCAGAGGTCCTCTTACCGTTCCAACGCTGACTCCCTGCTGATCGTGTTACAGCTTCCACGCTGCTTCCCTGCTCAACTCAGCGGCGGTTCCCATACCGCTACAACGCTTCACCTCTCAGCTGATTCCAGATCTACACAACTGGGTATGCTCTACTAACTATTGACTATTATCTATTCTGCTCACATACCAGTTGCATCCATTGTTGTTTGTTGTGCAGGGTACAGGTACCCATATAGACTGTGTTTCCGCATTGTTCCAGTTAGGACTAGCTGTCACTCAAGCTCGTTACCTACTCACGCTACTACTTGGCGTCATTGTGCATAAACTGCTGTGTTCAGCTTCTCTCCACTGCAAGGCATCAACTATATATACAGACTATTCATTGTGCCTTCCAAGACATTGCTCTACTCGCGCTGTTTCGATACAGCCACAGTTTGCCTTTCAACTTCACTCTCCTGCACCTGGACAAGTCCTCACTCCTTCACACAGCAGTGGTACAACTTGCTGCACGCAGACCACTGACTTCCCTGCTACATACCTGCACCTGGACAAGTCCTCCTATCACAGTGGTGGTACAACTTGCTCCTCGCAGACCACTGACTTTCCTATTACCTACCTACACCTGGACCCGTTTCCTCACCATAGCGGTGGTACAACTTGCTGCACACAGACCACCGACTACCCTGCTACCTACCTGCACCAATCCTATTCTTCCCATCAGAGCAGTGGTACAACTTGCTGTACGCAGACCACTGACTCCTCCTCTACCTATCATCACCGATCCACGTCCACTCCTCGTGTCTACATTATCTCCAGTTTCCAGTTTACAACTCCAAGTCGTTGATTGCCTCAGACTATCTCTACTCTCCTGCTGTTGTGTCACTCCAATCATTCACCTGCCTGCTTTGAGGTGCGTGCCATATCCCCGCCTCTCCAGCAGAGTGCCATCTGGTGAAACTCGGGTAGCAACTCCTAGTGCCCGTGACACACTGCTGCACAACTTTTCCTCCACTTGGACCCAAGTCCTCAAATGCTTCAAAAAACCTCCAACTGACACAATTTTTTTACGGACAAGAAACGCAGAGCTGCATTTTTGTCACCATTTCTTGCAACACTGAAGGTTGGAGACAGACTATAGCTCTCCACTAAGAACATCTAGCTGAAGGTCCCCATCAGGAAATTCGCTCCTAGGTTCATTGGTTTTTTCAAGATCCTTTGAGTCATTAACCCAATATCCTTCAAATTAAAACTCACAACTTCTCTCCGCATTGTCAACACTTTTCATATCTCCATGTTAAAACCTCTAGCGATCATTCACTTTTCATCCACTTCAACTCCCCCCTTTCATAATCAGTGACAAATTGAGGACTTTGAAGCAAGCCAGAATCTTGATTCTAAGAGGCTTGTGGGGGCATCCAGTGCTTAGTGGACTGGTAAGGATATGGCCCGGATGAACACTCTTGGGTCAACTTTTCTGGTCTTCATACTCCAGCCCTCCTAAAGAAATGTCACACCAAATTTCCTAATAAGCCAAGTTTAAGGTGTTCAGTGCCCACCTTTAAAAGGGTGGTTCTGTCACGTATGGAATCCACAGACCAGCCTGCCAGGGTCCGGTATGCTTACCTGGCAGTCACTGCTGCTTCTGCCGGCACTGAGACGCCATATCCATACAGTGACAGGCACAATCTTGGATTCGGGTCTGCGCATGCACAGACCCATCTTGTATCTTCTCTGGGATCCAGCCATAGACTGATTAGTTGTTCCTCCCACTCGCCTCTCTCTGGCATTTAAGGCAGCTTTGCCTCTCCCAAATTACCAGATCTTCTTACCTTTCAGCCTGCTCAGTTAAGAATTAGTTGGCTCCCTGGATTGGAATGGCAGCCCTTTCACATGGTGGTATCCATTTCACCCACACCCCCAGACCAGAAGGCAGACAAGGAGGTGAGGTTGGACTACTTCTCTCCCCACAGTGCACATTCACAGTTCTACCAAGTATCCCTTCACTCACATTCACATCTTTTGAAGTACATGCTGTTAAGATTTTTAACCCATTCTCTATACGTGTTGCTTTCATCTATCGCCCCCCTGGACCACACCAACAATTTATTTAACACTTCTCTGCATGGCTCCCTCACTTCTCATCCTCTGACATCCCCACCATCATCATGAGTGACTTCAACATTCCTATTGCTAATACATGCTCCAATGCTGCTTCCAAACTACTCTCTCTAACATCCTCACTTGACCTCTCCCAGTGGATTGAATCCGCTACTCATCAGAATGGCCACTGTCTTGATCTTGTTTTCTCTAGAATATGCTCAGTTTTTCATTTTCTTAACACTCCTTTCCCCCTCTCGGGTCATCACCTTATTAGCTACTCGCTAACCCCCAGTTCTTTATCCTCCGCAGTGTTAAAGTCTTCCAAGCCTCCTCAGAACCGCAGGAATATCAACTCTATTGATCTTCAATTCTTTTCTTATCTCTTCAACACCATCTCTCCCCAATTTCTACATTCTCCTCCCCTGATCAGCAAGTCCACCATTTTCACCAAACCCTAGCAACTGACCTTGATCAAGTGGCTCCAGCGACACTACATTCTCCGCGTAGACTTCGTTGCCAACTGTGGCACACTAAAGTAACATAAACTTTACAAAAACTCTCTCATAAAGCAGAACGTTACTGACATAAATCTTGTACCTCTAATGATTTCATCACATATACTGGTATCTACCACTCCTATAGAAATTCTCTGGACACTGCAAAACAAACATACTTCCAATATCTTATCTATGCTCATGGTATCATCTCCCTCGACAAGCAACCAACTTGATTACTTTGTCGCACCCTCTGACACTCTCTCTTCATTTGATCCAACAAATGAAGAGGAAGTTTCTACTCTCTTCTCATCTTCCTACTCTACCTCCTGTCCTCTTGATCCCATTCCCTCACAAATTGGTAGGTCCCTGTCATCTGTGCTTATTCCACCTCTAACTAAAATCTTTAATCTATTTCTGTCTACTGGTATTTTTCTATTACTATTCAAGCATGCAGTGTTTACTCCTATTATAAAAAAACAAAATTCTGACCCAAACTCTCACTCAAATTACCGCCCTATCTCTCAGCTCCCATGCCCATCCAAGCTTCTCAAGAGGATAGCCTACACTCGTCTCACACACTTTCTTACAGCAAACAACCTACTGGATTCCCTTCAGTCAGGCTTTCACTCTCAACACTCCACAGAGACTGCACTGACCATGGTTGTCAATGATTTTATCACAGCAAAAAGTGAAGGCCAATACTTTCTTTTAATTCTCCTGGATCTCTCTGCTGCATTTGACACTGTTGACCACTCTCTCCTCATACAAACGCTACAATCCCTAGGTCTTGAAGGCATTGTCCTATCCTGGTTCTCATCCTACCTATCTAATCACTCATTCACTGTTAATTTCTCTGGATCCACCTCTGCTCTGCTTCCTTTATCAGTTGGAGACCACAAGGCTCAGTCCTAGGTCCTCTTCTATTCTCTATCCACACCACTTCTCTTGGAAAACTAATATGGATTTCAGTATCATCTCTATACGGATGAAACACAAATCTATCTTTCCTCTCCTGATCTTTCACCATCTGTGTTGTCTCGCGTTACTGACTGTCTTTCTGCCATTTCATCTTGAATGTCTTCTAGAAAACTCAAACTCAATCTTTCAAAAACTGAATTAATGATATTCCCACCCAAAAACTGAAGCTTCCTGCCTGACATTTCTATTTTTGTTGATAACATGACCATAAATTCCAACCCGCAAGCTCGTTGCCTAAGTGTAATCCTTGATTCACAACTATCATTTACTCCCCACATCAAAACCCAAATTTCCAGAATACGCACATATCTCACACAAGACACTGCAAAAACCGTAATTCATGCACTCATCATCTCCCGCATCGACTATTGCAATTACCTCCTTACTGGTCTTCCCAAAATCAGACTTGAACCCCTACAATCTATTTTGCACGCAGCGAGTATTATTGATTTTACACTGCTGAGCCACTCTGTCAGTCTCTACATTGGTTGCTTGTATATCAAGAAATCCAATATAAAATTATTCTACTAACATACAAGGCCGTCAACAAAATTGCACCGACATTCATCTCCACACTTGTCTCAAAATATCTCCCATCTCGATGCCTCCGTTCTGCACAAGATCTATGTCTTGCTTCCACTCTCATCACATACTCCCATTCCCAGTTACAGGACTTTTTTCGGGCTGCACCCATTTTATGGAATTCCCTAGCTCGCACATTAAGACTTTCCTCTAGTCTTCAAACATCTAAGCGTTCTCGGAAAACCCACCTCTTCAGAAAAGCTCATTATATTCTTCAACCAGAATCTCCCTCTAACCAACATTCATATGTGCTGATCACACAGCCCACTGAATACTTTTTACTTTTGCATTCTAGCTGGTCCAATGTGCAATATGATAAAGCACATGCCCCTTTGTTTCAAACTCCCATTGTTACATAGATTGTAAGCTTACGAGCAGGGCCCTCTTACCTCTCTGTCTGTATGTATTACCCAGTATTGTCTAATGTTTGTTCCCAATTGTAAAGTCCTACGGAATTTGCTGGTGCTGTATAAATAAATGATGATGATGATGATGATTTATCTGTCACACTTGGAAAACAAAGCATCTCAGCTTAACCCAACAATCCAGGCATCTGTCAAGCTCAGAAATCTAGAGTCCCCAGCTTCACAACTTAACCCGGCAATCCAGACTTCCTACACCTGCAGTCACCCATAATACCTGGGTAACCAGAGTTTCCAGCTTTCCATTTATTCTGGTCTTTCGTATACCTGTTCTATCTCTAATTCTTCACCATCTCCAACCGGTCTTGCTTGTTGCCTGCCTGGAGAACCGCGACCTGCGGGGTTGAAGTAGCCAAGACCAAACCCCTTGCAGAGGTCACTGGTGAATTTCTTCACCCTGGTATGTAAGATTAGATTGTAAGATTCACAAAGAAAGATCTGCCTGAATCATGTCCTCTGATTGTACAACTCTGCAATCTTCCTACTTGATTTCCTATGAAACCAGAGCCTACTCAAAGCATTGCCTTATCGGGCGGCTTTTCGGGGTCGAAGGATACAAGGGCCACCAGTGTGGTGATCAGATCACTATATTGCTTCTAAAATTAATTAAAAATTAAAATACTTAAGCACCTGTGTTGGGTGGCTTTATGTTTTGCACCAATGCCACATTTCTACCATTATTCCTGGGGAGGGAGACACGTATTTCTGGCACTCGTCCCATGGAGGAGTCAGAGATACATTGGAGATACATTGGACTAACCCACGGACTATTGTAATACTCGCAGTCAGTGTTAGTCATGCGCAGCACCTCTTCCACAGGGTGGAGATAGGCCTAGTGCAGAGGCAGAGCAGGCCCTTAGTGTCCAAGCATGGTGTGGAATAGATCAAATGTAGGTGAAAGTTAGTTTAAGGAGATGGAATCAGCGCTGTTTAATTTAATAAAATGCCCCATGGAATGCTGCTACTGCTGCATATAAATCACTGTTATAATGTTACTATATGACCCTCTATTATTCTGTATATCTTCAGGACAGGCTGGACTCAATCTCTGAACATTGGAGTATATTGTTGGATATTGATATTAGCAGCAGAACAGACTGTGTCACAGAGGAGCCAACGTCCGGGTATACAATCTTTAAGATCTGTTTTTGTGTTGCTGTTCAGATAAATGGCATTCTGCAATGCATTTTGCATAATTGTTAGTCTTGTAATAGATCTGAGATAACAACATTGTCAAATCATTTCGCTCTGTGGCGTGGTTGGAGGTAGAATTCTGGATAGAACAAAAATGAAAGTGGAATGTCCGCACGGAAAACCAATATATGTTGGCATAACGTGCTGAATTCTGCACCCAATTGGAGAATTAGATGCTTATTGCATGGAACATTTCCGAATCTTTCTTCCTCTCTAGTGGTAACCATCTGAATTTACTGTATGGGGCTCACAACATATCCAAGTGTCTGTCAGTTTATTCCTCTGTTATATTTCTTTATTTTCTTCCCAGGAAGGAAAGGGACTGTCTAACATTTCCCTATAAACTACCTCTTGAAAGGAATCCTTCACCATCCTTTGCATGTTTATACTCGTATTGGATGGAGTTTTGGGCAAAGTGACACATTTTTTTGAAAAATCCTTCAAACCAGCCCAGATGTTAAATTGTTCTGGTCTGCCCCCTGCGTCTTCCCTGCTTCTTTTTTGGAAATGTAATTTTTTACCTGCAGCAGCAGCTTGAGAAAGTGAAGGAGGACAACTTGTCAAGCCAAGGCCCAGTTCAGCGGACAACTTGCTGAGCAATAGCTCCTTGCAAAAGTTCACATCTCGCTCATTTACAAGTAAAGACTCAATGTAGGTTTTAAACCTTGGATCAAGCACAGTGGCCAAAACGTACTGATCCGAGTTCAAGATCTTAATAACTCGAGGATCATTGTGAAGCGAATTAAGTACTTGATTGACAAGGCCAACATACTTTGCTGAATTGCTTGCTTTCAGCTCCTCCTTCATTTTCTCAAGCTGCTTTTTCAATAGTCTAATTAAAGTAATGACTTGGCTCAAACTAGAAGAGTCTGCACTCACCTCACACGTCACAACTTCAAATGGTTTCAGCACCTTGCACAGGACTGAAAGGATTCCCCACTGTGCAAGAGTGAAATACATCCCCCCTCCTTTCCCAATGTCATGGCTTGTGCAATATGCTTGGATGGCTTTGCGCTGTTCCTCCATCCTCTGAAGCATGTACAGGGTGGAATTCCACCTAGTTACCACCTCTTGCTTAAGTTGGTGGCAGGGCAAGTTAAACTGCTCATGGAGCTGCTGTAACCTCCTACATGCTGTGGCTGAATGCCTGAAATGGCCTGAAATTTTACGGGCCACCGAAAGCATCTCCTGCACCTCACGGTTATTTCGTAGGAAGCTCTGCACCACCAAGTTGATGGTGTGAGCAAAACAGGGAATGTGCTGGAAATCACCCAGCTGTAATGCTCGCACTATATTGTTGGCGTTATCAGAAATGACATATCCTGGGGAGAGTCCAAGTGGTATAAGCCATGTATCAATCACATCTCTTAGTTTGTGTAACAAATTGTCAGCTGTATGCCTGTTAGTGAAGCCGGTGATACAAAGAGTGGCCTGCCTGTGACAAATGTTACGTAGTGGTGTACATGCTGCTGCTGTTCCTGCTGGTGAAGGTGAATGACCAACCCAGTGGGCTGTCACAGTCATATAGTCTTTGGTTTGGCTACTTCCACTTGTCCACATATCTGTGGTTAAGTGGACAGTGGGCAGAATGGCATTTTTCAGCGCAATCTCTACATTTTTACACACTTTTTGGTATAGTTGTGGAATTGCTTTACGGGATGTCGAAGTCAGCAAATTGGATAAAGTCATTTCAATTAAAATCAAGCAAACTTGGTTGTCTTTGTCTGAAAAGATGTGTATGGCACGCTACAGCGTGGAAGGGCGTACGCAGCCACAACACGTGGCATTAACAGTATTTACGCTTTTAGATACATTCGCACCAACACACACATTTGTAAAATAGTACACATTAATGGTAGTTGCAACACATAGTTATTTATGTTGAAATATAGTAGTGTTTATGTGTAATATTATAAGTTATATGCATATCAGTAAAACATATGGTACAGGTTGAAGGAATCATGTCATGTGAGGTATCATATTAATCCCCTTTACTTTTGCGACTGTCCGGTTCACTCTGCGAAGGGATCACAGAGTGCATACGCAAGTTATTAATGTTAGGGAATTATGGACTATTAAGACTATGAATCTTGGCGGGAAGATCGGAGCATATCCCCTGGAGAGATGACCCCCACCTTTGGATTCTTTAGGTGGAACTAGCCAATGATCGACATCCCCCTGGGCCTTCCTGAAACCTGGACCAATAGAAGCAAGCTATACCATCTGCATTGTTTACTGTATCTCTGTGTGCATATAAGCAGCAGCTCCTCATCTAGTGTTCAGTCACCTTGAACACAGACTTCAGACCTGAATGACTGTACACTGGATCCAGAGTGCCTGCGATAAGTAACGGCTGTACTTATTATTATTTCGCTTGAATATATTCTGCTACTTTTTGAGAATAAATCTTTGTGCGTTGGAAACACAAATCGAGATTTGACAATCGTTATTGGATAGCGACAAAACACTCATAACAGGGAGAAATGGTGTCGCGATGGAATTCTGTAACGCAGACACAAAACCTAAATTAACTGTGAAAAACCAGCTGCATTTTTTGTGTATATTGGACGCAGATCTAACACTAACATTGCAGCCATGGCGTCTGTGATTTGCTTGGCGACTGGGTGACTGCTGTCATATTTGCTATCCCTAGCAAATGATTGTTTCACAGTTAATTGCTGAAATGTAGGACTGCTTTTCTTGACCTGCCTCTGGGATGACGATTCACCCCCAGCAGCAGCAACAGCAGCAGCAGCAGTGGGACTAACGCTTTCTTCAGAGGAATCAATAATAGTGCAGGAGTCATCCAGCCTTAATAAGTGGGATGCCGGGCTAACTCCGAGCGCTACTGAGGATATTGATGAGGATGGTGTGGTGGGTGTATTTTGTAGCCGTCGGGATGTCGGTGACCGGAGGGTCTTAGCTGATGATGGAGTGCTTGTATTTTTTTTTGGAAGAACTTTCAGCTTTTCCCAACACTTTGCCATGAACTCTCGTTAAATGGCGTAACATAGACGAGGTTCCAAGATGGTTAAGGTCCCTCCCTCGACTGACTGTGGCTTGACATACACTACAAATGGCTACACAATTGTTGACTGGATTGGGGTAGAAATAATTCCACACATAAGAAGTGGATTTTTTTGTTTTATGCCCAGGCATGACAATGGCCTTTTTCTTGTCACGTGCCAGAACTGCTGCCACTGGTGCAGGACTTACACAAACAACCTCATCCTCATCAACATCCTCATTAGCACCCTCGTCGCCTACACAAATCTTCGCCTCATCCTCTTCTAATTCCAAAGTGGCATCCTCAATTTGGGTATCACCGGCTACACTCGGGCTATTAAGGCACACATCAGCAGAATGCTCACGATTAGACATACCACTGTTGGATGGACTCTCCACAGGGATTGTTGTCATTTGTGAATCAGAACAAACATTCTCCTCTAATGCCTTACTGTTATCTTACAGCTCGGCTTTGACGCGTAAAAATAGTTGTGCACCAATTGTAGGCTGGGTAACTTTTTGGGATCTGCCACTAATAGCCAAAGGTGAAGGCCTCATTCTCTCTTTGCCACTGTGTGTGTAGAATGGCATGTTGGCAATTTTTTTTTTATCGGCACTTAACTTTTGCTCAGTAACATTTCTTTTTCGCTTCAACATAGTAATTTTTTTTAGGGTTTTTGTTTTTTGGACTGATTTAGAAACACTGTGTAGTTTGATATCGCCTTCCCCAGATGACGTACTGGGAACACTAACATCAGGAATGGTGACAGAACCTGGTTGCTCATTCTGATCATATGTGGACTGCTTTGAATCCATTCTGAGCGCAAAGCACTTGTAGTGGTAAAAATTATTTGGTAAGATACTGCTGACAGATAGTAATTTTGACAGCCAGAAATATTTATGCACAATTATGAGGGACACCCCAAAAGCACTGAGGAGTGCTAAAAATTATTTGGTAGATACTGCTGACAGATAGTAATTTTGACAGCCAGAAATATTTATGCACAATTATGGGGGACACCCCAAAAGCACTGGGGAGTGCCAAATATTGAAAAAAAAAACCTCTATCCTCCTATCTTCTCTAGCAATTTTTGTTACAGCAATTGGAATCAGAAAATTGGATTCTCTGTCCCTGCTCTAATCAGTCTGTGACTACACCCTGCTCTCTCCCTCTGTCAAATGGCGATGGATTGCTGTGGAGGCAGGTATTTATAATCTTGAAGTATCGCGAGAACCGAGCCCCGAGATCTGACGACGTCACGATGACATTCGGCCTCGATTTGGATTCGGAACGTGCAGGAGAGTAACGAGCTACTCAGCTCGGTACTCGGATACCCAAAGTTTTGGTGGGTTCGGTTCTCGGGGAACCGGACCCGCCCATCTCTAATTTAAACTCATGTATTGTATATGTGCAGAGTGTACTGCCTCTATTTCTGACATTAAGATCTCATGTTTTGTAATAACTAGTAGAGATGGGCGGATACCGAACCCACCGGAACTTCGGGGTTTCAAGTACCGAGCCGAGTCGGCTCAGTACTCTCGCGCATATTCGGATTCCAAAACGTGGCAAAACGTCATTGTGAAGTCGTCAGATCTTGCATCTTGCGAGTTTTAGAATGAATAAATAGCCGTATCCACGGCAATCTAGCGCCTTTTGAGAGAGGGACCGAGAAGGGTTAGGTTGCAGGAATAGAGCAGTATAGGCATTTTTCCTAATTTACACTACAAAGTGTTTGGAGTCTCATATCCCCCCTTCTAAAAAAGCTGTATTTGCTGAGTGCTGAAATTGTAAGATAGCACTGTATGTTTCTGAATTTGCACTACAAAGTGTTTGGGGTCTCATTAAAATGGATTCACAGTAGTACACATATGAGCGGGAACAGGTAAAGCCTATGTAAAAGTACATAGTCTTTTAAAGTCAGGGAAAAAATCCAACAAAAAAACACCTTTTACCGTGTTGAAGAGAAAAAGAGCTGTAATAGAGGAAAAGTCAACTGCCGACAATTTTTTTTTTGCCAACATGCCATTCTACACATGCAGTGGCAAAGAAAGAATGAGCCCTTCGCCTTTCTCTATTAGTGCAAGATCTAAAAATGTTACTGAGGCATCTTCTTGTAAGGTCACTCGTGACCAAGCAAGACCAAGTAATATGGATTCCAAAAGTGGTGCACAACTACTGTTACGTGTGAAAGCCGAGCTGGAAGAAAACAGTAAGACATTAGAGGAAAATGTATGCTCAGAATGAGAAATGACACCAATCCCTGAGGAGAGTCCATCCACCAGTGGTATGTCTAATTGTAAGCATTCTGTTAGTGTACCCATAAAGAAGGGCCCTTTCAGCATTTCTGCTGATGTGTACCTGAACAGCCCGAGTGTAGCCTGTGATACACCAATTGAGGATGCCACTTTGGATTTGGAAGATGATGAGGGGGATATTTGTGTAGCCGACGAGGGCGCTAATGAGGATGTTGATGAGGATGAGATTGTTTCTGTAAGTCCTGCACCTGTGGAAGCAGTTCCGGCACCTGACAAGAAGAAGGCCATTGTCATGCCTGGGCATAAGACCAAAAAAGCCACCTCATATGTGTGGAATTATTTCTACCCAATTCCTGACAACAGTTGTATAGCCATACATGGGCAAATGCAGGATTTCTAGACCCATGCCGCCAGTGGGCATGACAAGCATGCATGGGGGCTTGGCTATAATTTTAGACAGTGCTTGGCTGCTCTCCAACTCTTCCTATCCCCATAATATACATGGTCAATGCTGCATGCACTGCTGTTAGGTGCACGCAGCTCTCTTTTTTTCAAGCAGAGTCCAGCCACCTCAATTATACAGTGCCCCAGACTTGGAGGGGGGTTTCCAGGCACTAGGACACCCCCCTCCATTTGCCTATGCCATATATAGCGTATGTAAAGCCACGGTCAGTCGAGGGAGGGACCTTAACCATCTTGGAACCTCATCCATGTTACGCTATTTGATGAGAGTTCATGGCAAGGTGTTGGGAAAAGCTGAAAGTTATGGCAAAAAAAAAAACAAGCACTCCATCATTAGCTAGGACCATTCTCTCACCTACATCCCGACGTCTGCAATCTACACCCACAAAACCGTCCTTATCAATATCTTCAGTAGCGATCGGAGTTAGTCCTGCATCAAACTTGGTAAGGTTCAATGACTCCTGCACTATAACTGATTCCTCTGAAGAATCCTTGAGCATTAGTCCCACTGCTACTGCTGCTGCTGCTGTTGTTGCTGCTGCTGGGGGTGAATCTTCCTCTCATAAGAAGCCCAAGAAGAAGAGCACTAGTACTTTACAACAATTAACTGTGAAACAATTTTGCTAGAGGAAGCAAATATGACAGCAGTCACCCAGTCGCAAAGCAGATCACAGACGCCATGGCTACTATGCTAGTGTTAGATCTGCGTCCAATATCCACAATAAACGCAGCTGGTTTTTCACAGTTAATTGATGTTTTGTGTCCTCTTTACAAAATACCATCGCAACACAATTTTTCACGAAAAGCTATTCCGCAACTGTACCAAAACATTGGTAAAAATGTACTAATTGGGCTCAAAAATGCCATTCTGCCCACTGTACACTTAACCACAGATATGTGGACAAGTGGAAGAGGCCAAATCAAAGGCTATATGACTGTGACAGCTCACTGGGTTGGTCATTCACCCTCACAAACAGGAACAGCAGCAGCATGTACACCACTACGTAACATTTGTCACAGGCAGGCTACTCTTTGTATCACCGGCTTCACTAACAGGCATACAGATGACAATTTGTTACCCAAACTAAGATATGTGATTGATACATGGCCTATACCACTTGGACTCTCCCCAGGATATGTTATTTCTGATAACACCAACAATATTGTGCGAGCATTACAGCTGGGTGAATTCCATCACATTCCCTGTTTTGCTCACACAATAAACTTGGTGGTGCAGAGCGTCTTGAAAAATAACCGTGAGGTGCAGGAGATGCTTTCGATGGCCCGTAATATTTCAGGACATTTCCGGCATTCTACCACAGCATGTAGGAGATTGCAGCAGCTCCAAGAACAATTTTATTTGCCCTGCCACCAACTTAAGCAAGAGGTGTTATCAAGGTGGAATTCCACCCTGTACATGCTTCAGAGGATGGAGGAACAGCGCAAAGCCATACAAGCGTATTGCACAAGCCATGACATTGGGAAAGGAGGGGGATGTATTTCACTCTTGCACAGTGGGGAATCTTTCTGTGCTGTGCAAGGTGCTGAAACCATTTGAAGTTGTGACGTGTGACATGAGTGCAGACTCTGCTAGCTTGAGCCAAGTCATTCCCTTATTTCGACTATTGGAAAAACAGCTTGACAAACTGAAGGAGGAGATGAAAGAAAGTAATTCCGCAAATTGTGTTGGCCTTGTAGATCAAGTACTTAATTCGCTTCGCAATGATCCAAGAGTTATTAAAATCTTGAAGTCAGATCACTAAGTTTTGGCCACTGTGCTTGATCCAAGGTTTAAGACCTACATTGAGTCTTTACTTGTAAATGACCGAGATGTGAACATTTGCAAGGAGCTATTGGTCAGCAAGTTGACCACTGAACTGGGCCTTGGCTTGACTACGTGTCCTCCTTCAGTTTCTCAAGTAGCTGCTGCTCGTAAAAAATAAAATTTTCAAAAAAGAAGCAGGGATGACGCAGATGGCAGACCACAACAGTTTCATATCTGGGCTGATTTGAAAGATTTTACCAAAAAAAGTGTGGCCTTGCCCATAACTCCATCCAATCCTACTATTAACATGCAAAGGATGGTGGAGGATTATTTTCAAGGCGTAATTGATAATGAAATATCAGACAGTCCCTTTCCTTACTGGGAAGAAAAACAAGCCATTTGGAAACCCATGTACAAACTTGCTTTGCAATACCTAAGATGCCCACCCGCCAGTGTGTACTCAGAAAGAGTATTCAGCACATCCGGGAACCTTGTCAGTGATCGACATAGAAGGTAACTTCCTAAAAATGTGGGAAAGATGATGTTCATCAAAATGAACTACATCTTCCACGAGGAAGGCCTTTACCGGCAAATACATCCAAGTACTGACACTTCTCTAATGGCGGATTCCAGCGGAGAGGAATTAATAGTCTGTGATGATGATGATGTACACACTGATGAGGGTGAGGATGATGCTGAAGATGATGACGACATCATCTTGACAGTGTAGAATTCACTTCACAGCACTGTAGGTCTAACATGCCTTTAGACCATTGATAGCTGGTTTAGGGAGGGCCTAGCAGGGATTAAACTGTAAACAGAATTTGTACTAATAGGTGTAGGGTGTAATATACACCCAAAGAGAAAAGGTGCTTTGGTCATTTTTATTTATCTACAAGTCATTGCAGCCTTTTTTTTTCGTAATTTTCACTATAAGTGTAGGGTGTAATATACACCCAAATAGAAAAGGTGCTTTGGTCATTTTGATTAATAGCGTCCTTAAAGCAGTTCATTGGGGCTGATTGTAAGCTCATTGATGAACTGGCTTTTTACTTTGAATTTCAATAGCTCTTTTTAGTGCGTTGTTTGGCACCCTGAATTGGTGTGTGTCGGATAAAAGCACGCATCCGGGGGGTCAGCGCTCGTTGCCGTGTATTAGCTGTAGAATTACCTCACTTATCCAGGAAACAGGTGAAGCGTTTGTAGCAATGTTTCCTAGATGTGGTAGGAACTGCCGTGTGTTTGAGTCATTGCTCTGTCGCTTACCATCCAGCCAGATCACTGTAGTATTTGTCTAAAAGTGTATGAAAAGCATATTGTGACCTGTGAGATGGTAAAAATTGAATGGAAATCACTGGAATTTAGTGTTAGTGAGGTTAATAATAATGTAGGTACAAAATAACACCTACATTTTGTTATTTTAGCCCAAAAAATTGAATTTTGTAAAAAATGGCTAAACAAAACCAAAACCAAAAGCAAAACCCAAAGGTCATCCAGATCCAAAACCAAAACCAAAACACAGGGGTCAGTGAGCATCTCTAATAAATAGTGACATAAAAACAGTCATTTAAGATAGGGCAACATTTTTTATTCTTTCCATTTATTTATTTCTGGATTAAATCAGACTTATTCATATTTATAGTAACTAGTGACGAGTTGATGCATTTTCTGTAGTTCAGATACAATGTTTGTACATAGATATCTCTTTATTTAGGAGATTGAAGCCATTGATATAAAATGAAATATGTATTATGCATGTTTCCGATGTAGGTAAAGTGGAGTTATGTTTAACAATTAGTATTTTTCTGTTTATGTTACTAGTTTAATAGATAGAATTGTATTTCACATGTGTTTCTTTACTATGATTGGTTGGCAACGGTTTACATGCAGAACACATCCCCTTAGCCCTGACATAGATTGAATAATTGAAACATGTTGGTGGGGACCAGACGCACGGAGAGTGGGATCTCTTACCCTGGTTCCATAGAGCATTTTTCTGTTATAACAACTGCCGGGGACTTCTGTGTCTCTTTGTGGTAAGAATCCACCTATATCTGTGTAGGATTTGGAATTATTATTCTTGTTATGGCATCTTACGATATATGATGAAAGCCAGTATGTTACCTGGGAATAAAGAAGATTGCTCATTTATTCGTTATTGATTTGTCCCTACAATTGGAGTGCATTTGAAGCAGTGAATATGTGAGATTATTTCTATATAGGATCTCAATTAATAACAGAACAAGTTATTGTATAAGTGTGCAGAGGTGATAACGGCTCCAACTGATTGGTGTCACCAGCTGCACATGATTAAATGACAATCCTGTGTTTATGTATGACGTTTTGTAACTAATGCTTTTCCATTAGATAAATCCCTAAATGTCTGATCGTACCTATTCACCCTATCATGTATAATGTTATTATGAATTGATGGGTTGCACTATGATTTGTTTTTTATATTTCTGCATGCAATACGGGATTGAACACAAAGCATCTCACCATTTTAAAGAAATACAACTTATAATCATGTTTGAACTATTTTCCATGCCTGAATCCTAAGAAACTGATTTTTTGGGGAGGATTTCTTTTATTACGTTGTGTGGATGATTAATCATCATCAACATTTATATAGCACCAGCAGATTGTCACGAGCCGCGGCGGCTCCGGGCACCGCCGCGACTCTCCGCCCTCATGTCCCGGCCGTCGTCATGACGACCGGGACGTCACTTCCGGGTCGTCCCGGCCGTTGCCAAGGCAACGGTCGGGACGCATTCAGACTCCTGCGCTGCGCCCCGACATGCAGGACAGCCGGGCGCATGCGCAAATAAGAAGAAAGCCAGCTGGCTAATTATGCTCCCCGGGGCTGCCTTCCTCTCATTGGCCAGGGTTAGTATTTAAGGCAGGAAAGGGCAATCCTTCCCTGCCGGTTATAGTTCCAGCTTGCTGTGCTTAGCCTGCTCCTGTTATTTGCTCTGGTGACTTTGGATTCATTTACTACTGCCGACCTTTGCCTGTTTCCTGACTCCATTTGATTGCCTGTGACCTTTTGACCCTCTGCCTGGACATTGACTACGATTATTGCTTGTGACCCCTGATCTTCTGCCTGGATACCGACTCTGCTGGCTTGCCCATCTCCTATTGGACTTCTGCTGCACCCTCACTTCACTCGCCTGGGTTCTCCACAGTCAGCACGCAATTCACGACCCTTTGTTGTCTGCAGCCAAGTCTGTCCCCACCACTAGGGGCTCCAGCGAACACCAGACTTCAGAGTAGACTCTGGGTATTGTGGTGCAGATTGTTGGGGTTCCTAACACAGATTCTGTAGCATTTTACAATTGGGAACAAACAGTAATAAAACAATACTGGGTAATACATACATACAGAGAGGTAAGAAGGTCCTGCTCACAAGCTTACAATCTATGGGACAATGGTTTGATACACCAGGGCACGTGCTACATCATATTGAATATTTGTCCAGTTATAATGCAAAGGTTACAAAGTATTTAGTGGGCTGTGTGACACGATGGGTCTGAGAGCCATCATTTTCCCCATCTGTCATTTTAAAAACTTGGGATGAAAAGTTACTTGTGCCTAGTTGAACATTGGGTTGCTTTAATTTATTAACGTCATTTGTTACATAATCTAAATGTGGATGAAAAAACCTGTAAGATGGACTTAAGTTAACCACATTGGGCCTGATTCATTAAGGATCTCAAATGAAGAGGATTCTCATTTCAGTCTCCTGGACAAAACCATGTTACAATACAAGGGGTGCAAATAAGTGTTCTGTTTTACACATAAGTTAACTACTGACTGTTTTTTCATGTAACACACAAATACTTGATAGCTTATTTGTACACTGAAATTTAAAGTTGATATTTGTGTGTTACATGAAAAAACAGTCAGTAGTTAACTTATGTGTAAAACAGAACACTTATTTGCACCCCTTGTATTGTAACATGGTTTTGTCCAGGAGACTGAAATGAGAATTCTCTTCATTTAAGAGCCTTAATGAATCAGGCCCATTATTCTTAAAGAAAGCCAGGTGGGTTACATGTATTCATCTGAACATCATGTCCGATTACAACATGGTGGATGTACTGTTTCCTGACCAAGGCATCACCTCCCTCTTACAGACAGGAAGCTGAGAGTAGCTGGAGCCCCTCTGACATCACAAATGAATAGAAGGGGTTAAAACATGGAGGCTCTCTTACTTAATCAGAATTAAGTCAATCAGCAACTGGATGGAGCAGCTATTGATCTCCCTGGAACCGTGTGAGACTCCTAGACTCCAAAACAGCAGGAGGGAAAGCCATGAGTGGATGACAGCTCTCCACTCCCATCTCCATCCCACTCATACCTCCCAGCATCCATGACCTGTGGATAATCCTGCAGGGAGGGATTCCCAGCATGGAACATATTGTCCTCTTAAGAAGGCCTGGAGGAGAGTATGTGGAGTTTCAGCTGCTGCCAGTGTGCTGAGGATTTTCCCTGGGAGTATTCTGACTACTGGATTACAAGATTTTCCTGGATTTGCAGACTTGTTTGCTCTGCCGGGCTTATTCATTAATCACAGACATCATCATTTCCCTATAACTTGGTCTGGTAGAGAAAACCTATTTTCGTTATAAACAATTTAGTGTTAATGAACACTGGGGTGTTACTGGGTGATGGTTGAAGTTTGGTGAACACTGGGTGTTGTTTAAATTATTGTTTGATACATATAAGCTATTGTTTGCAGTTAGCTGTAATAAAGATACCATTGTATCCATCGGGCAGAACGGTGGCTAAGTGGTTATCATTTCTGCCTTACAGCACTGGGGTCATGCGTTCAATTTCCGACTATGGCCTTATCTGTGAGGAGTTTGTATGTTCTCCCCGTGTTTGCATGGGTTTCCTCCGGGTGCTCCGGTTTCCTCCCACACTCCAAAAAACATACTGGTAGGCTAATTGGCTGCTAACAAAATTGTCCCTAGTCTGTGTTTCTGTCTGTGTGTGTGTGTTAAGAAATTAAGATTGTAAGCCCCAATGGGGCAGTGACTGATGTGAGTGAGTTTTCTGTACAGAGCTGTGGAATTAGAGGCGCTATATAAATAAATTGGGATGATGATGATGATGATGGTGCCAGGATGCTGGATACACAAGAGATCAGTTTATTAAGGAGCTGAGGCTACATTCCAGCCAGCTAAACCTAAATGGATTCCATTATGCCAAATTACGGCCAGAAACATTCTAAGGAATTGTCATCTATTTCAACAGTTGAACATGTTACCTAGTTGCTTGCTATAATCAGATATAGTGTTATACCCAATGCATAAAGTACTACTGCCATCTACTGACTAAATTTAGTAATGTAATATATATATATATATATATATATTATAGACTGGGGGTGGTACATATTAAACTCTAGAACATTTAAGAAAATGTTTAAAAATTGCAGACTTAAACTTTCATTGGAATATCTTTGGGTGAAAAATCTTCATGCCCCAGATTCAGTTTAAATATTGTATTGACAATCATGCATGATTAAACCTAAGGACCGCAGAGATGATTGGTGCCCCATTCTGATTGAGAAGATTGTGTACTAACCTTAACAATTGAAGCTAGACAAGTAAAATGTATATTATTATTATTATTATTATTATTATTATTATTATTATTAATAATACTAATAATAATAATAATAATATTAATAAATAATTTTCTTATATATCTTTTCTGTCAGTTTCTTTTTATTTCTTTGTGCTAGTATTTCATGATTGTAACCTTGATAACCTGTTATATCGTTGTATCCTGCCTCATACTACAGATCCTACTCATCCTATTCTATACAGATAAGGCTTTCTTTTGGTACCATCTTTCCTGTTGAAGTCAGTGCCCATGCCCTTCTCACCCCTCAGAGTCATTACCCCTCCCACCCCTCAGAGTCACTTCACCTCCCACCACTCAGAGTCACTGCCCCTCCCACTCCTTAGAGTCAGTGCACCTCCCACTCCTCAGAGGCAGTACCCCTCCCACCCCTCAGAGTCACTGCACCTCCCACTCCTCAGAGGCAGTACCCTTCTCACCCCTCAAAGTCATTGCCACTCCCACTCCTCAGAGTCATTACCCCTCCCACCCCTCAGAGGCAGTACCCCTCCTACCCCTCAGAGTCACTGCCCCTCCCACTCCTTAGAGTCAGTGCACCTCCCACTCCTCAGAGGCAGTACCCCTCCCACCCCTCAGAGTCACTGCACCTCCCACTCATTAAAATCAGTGCACCTCCCACCTCTCAGAAGCATCGCCCCCACCAAAGCTGCTGCTCACCTTATCAGGCAGGAGATATCGGGCAATTTCTTCTGTTTCCTTCAGTTTGTGAGCATGGCACCACTCTCCCAGCCCATCACTGACATTGAGGAGCATCCGCTGACAGCACACAGAGAAGACGTTGTGATTTCAGCAGCCGGCGCTCCATGTGGGGACGCTCCGGGGACCTTAAAGACACTGGATGAGTGACATTATGTCCCTCATTCACTGTTTAGGCGCCCCCTAACAATTGACGCCACAGGGAACCATATAGGTTCCCCTTATGGTAATGCCAGCCCTGTTATAAAACTGAAACACAACTATGATAATTGAGTCCAAATGCACTTAAAATCAAGTGTATGAGTGTGAATACCCCCCTCCTACCATGTGATTGTCATGACTATATTTCATTGTATTACTAACCATTTTATCTTTCCCTGTTACAGAGGAGTCCCAATAGGCTGGAGAGCATTGCAGTCATCATCTATTGCCATAAAGTCAGGACCATCTTAACAACATTATGGGCCCTCGGGCAAAGCAATGCACCAGTGCCCAAAATATGTTTTGTCTTTGTTACCAGTTTTGTCAAACTATCACGAAAGGTTTTAGTTTTAGTTCTGATTTTAATTAAAAATTGTGATAAATAGGTAAAATAAAGTCAGTTTGAGCAGTTTTTGCTCCTATATTACCATTTATAGCATTAACATTCATTTCCAGTCTTTTTTCTAATGATCCCTTCACAACAGTCTCAATTTTCACCAATGTTGGCCAAACTGTGCAGCGAGCTGCCTTAATGAAGAATTTTGTAACTTTGTCATCATTGCATTTGCTATTAAAAAAAATAATTAACATAGTTGATGAGGTTGAAAAAAGACACCAATCCATCAAGTTCAACCTATTTTGGATCTCCTGCGATCCTGCACTTTTTGCACATATTTGAAATTGGTCCAGAGTAAGCAACCGCCAATCTGTTTCAATTGTGAAAATCCCCCCAGACCCAATATTGCAGTCCTATTTTTACCCTATATCCACTACTATCCTACATTTTAAATTAACGGTCGTATCCCTGGATACACCTTTCTGCAAAAAATTTGTCTAACCTTTTCTTAAACATATCTATTGAATCTGCCATCACAACCTTCCCTGGCAATGAATTCCATATCTTGACTGCCCTTACTGTCAAGAACCCTTCCTTTGCTGGTTGTGAAATTTCCTCTCCTCTAACCTTAGGGGGTGACCGCGTGTCCTGTGTATGGTCCTTGGGGTAAAAAGTTGCCATGAAAGTTCTATGTATTGACCCTTAATTTATTTGTACATATTAATCATATCTCCCCTTAGACGCCTCTTTTCTAAAGTAAACATGCCTAAACTGGCTAACCTTTCCTCATAACTTAATGACTCCATACCCTTTATCAATTTTGTCGCCCTTCTCTGAACCCTTTCTAGTTCCAAATTATCTTTTTTATAGAGTGGTGCCCAGAACTGTACTGCATATTCAAGATGAGGTCTTACCAACGATTTATACAGTGGCAAAATTACACTGTCTTCCCTTGCATCTATGCCCCTTTTTATGCATGCCAATACTTTGTTTGCCCTTGCAGCTGCTGCTTGACATTGAGCACTATTGCTAAGTCTACTGTCTACGAGCACTCCCAAATCCTTTTCCATTATAGATTCTCCCAAATTAATTCCATTTAATATATAGATTGCGTTCTTGTTTTTGATCCCTGATAGCATAACCTTACATTTATCTGTGTTAAACCTCATATTCCACTTGGCCGCCCAATCCTCCAGTTTATTTAAGTCCCTCTGTAGAGAAGCTACATCTTGCTCTGATTTTATTACTTTACAGAGTTTAGTGTCATCTTCAAAAATAGAAACTTTACTCTCTAAACCATCACCAAGGTCATTAATAAATATATTAAAAAGGAGTGGTCCCAGCATGGAACCTTGAGGTACTCCATTTAAGACTTTTGACTAATTAGAAAATGTTCCATTTATCACAACTCTCTGTTCCCTATTCTCTAACCAGTTTTCGATCCAAGTACAAAGGTTGATTCCTAGACCCAGTTCCCTTATTTTGTAAACCAACCTCTTGTGTGGCACTGTATCAAAGGCCTTTGCAAAATCTAAGTAGACCACATCTACTGTGCTGCCCTGGTCTAAGTTCCCATTAACTTCCTCGTAGAAACTAATTAGATTAGTTTGACATGACCTATCCCTCACAAATCCATGCTGATTCCCACTAATAATCTTATTGCTCACCAAGAAATCCTGAATACTGTCCCTTAAAATAGCTTCCAGTAGTTTCCCCACTATTGATGTCAGGCTTACAGGTCTATAATTCCCTGGTTGTGATCTCGTCCCCTTTTTAAACAACGGCACCACATCTGCTATTCGCCAATCCCTTGGTACTGAGCCTGATGAGATTGAATCTCTGAAAATTAAGAATAGCAGTCTAGCTATTTCCGAGTTTAACTCCATAAGGACCCTTGGGTGTATGCCATCTGGACCTGGAGCTTTATTTATCTTAATATTCTTCAGTCGCCTTTGGACTTCTTCCTCTGACAACAAAGTATTAATTAATGGCATGGTTTCATTTCCATTTTTATGTATTACTCCTGCCATTTGTTCCTCTCTGGTAAATACTGAAGAAAAGAATGTGTTTAATACCTCTGATTTTTCCTTAGTATCATTTATCAATTCACTCATCTCACTTCTTAGGGGTCCTATATTATCTTTTTTAATCCTTTTGCCATTTATATACTTAAAAAACTTTTTGGGGTTTGTCTTACTTTCTTTTGCAACGTGCCTTTCATTTTCTAAATTAGCCAATCTAATTTCCTTTTTGCATGTTTTATTACATTCCTTGTACCTACGGAAGGACTCCTCTGACCCTTCAGACTTAAACAATTTAAATGTACGCTTCTTCCTTTGCATTTCTTCCCTTACCTTTTTATTTAGCCACATTGGTTTAGACTTAATTCTTTTACATTTATTTCTCATAGGAACTGCATAGTGTTGATATCTCCCTTTCGTTGCACCCAAACCTCCTTCGCAAGCTCAGGCTTACTATTACTGTAATTAAGTAAATAAATAACCACAGGGACACTAATGTGAATTACAGGTCACAGTTTTTATTTGGACAATAATGGTGGTGGAGAGAGCAATGCGAGTCGGCTCACAACTAATGACAAAACCAAACAGTGGAAGGTCAGATGGCTATTACACTAGTGGTCCCAGGATATAATCCTTTACTATGTTATGGCTTCCTAGTATATGTCATAAGCTTTTAGAACTAGCACCTATATTAGACGCTTTTCCTGTAGAGTTGTACGCACTCACAAGTACTCGGATGTCCCCAGGACTTAACTCAATGTAGTTAAAGCTTATGAGCAGGAATCAATAGCATGGAGACAAGAGAAGAGGAGTGGGGCCAAGAGAACGCCCCCCACGTCCACTCAAAAGACAGAAATAATTTAATTACAGATGGCTTAGTAATATTTATATAATTAAATGATTAATTTATTGGATCTACCGGTATATCCGGATAAACATTAAGGTGATTACTTGATATAATAACAAATACTACAGTATATAAGAGAAATATTACAAAACGAAGAAGAAACACATACAGATCCCTATAAAAGTGTAATAAAATATAAGGTATGTAAGATGAACAGTGTAAATTCCATTTAGTTTATTATCAGCACAGTCATTGACAACAATCATTTGTTGTTAGTATTTAATAATTTAGTGACAGTTTACTAAGTAAACCATAACTATGTATGATAATAAAAAATAAAATCATAATTAATGCCATAAAGTGAAAATCATGAAAATAAGAAAGATGAGTGCTAAAGAAGAAGAAAAAAAGTGTAACTATACATAAAAAGGTGTATAAATGTGTGTGAAACGAGAAATATATGATAATATATAATGCTTAATGAAGTGACTATAAACATAATAAAAAGTGAACAAATTATTATATAATGTTATGAGTGCTAGTATTAGTTAACGTGCTACAGTATGGTATAAAATAATTAAAAAATAGGAGATAATTATTCATAAACAGTTATTTATATTATTAAAATAATTCCAAATGGATACTCGATTGATCAAATTAATTAAACACCATATAATTGGTTTTATCGTTCAAACCGTGTAATACCAAACTGTTCATTAAAAATATCTCTTTGGACTCCTTTTTCAAAAGTTCCTGGTGTAAGTCACCGCCCCTGATTCCTATAGACACCTGTTCTATCACAAAGGCTGTAAGTGTATCTGGATTATAATCATGATGCATTAAGAAGTGCTTAGCCACTGTAGTAAGTGGTGTTAGTTTCTCTTTGTTGTTAGGGGCATTTTTTATGTTGTTGACATGCTCTAATAAACGTCTTTTAAATGGTCTTGTCCTCCTACCTATGTATCTCAGGCCGCAAGAACAAGTCAGACAATAAATGACCCCTGCAGAGTTGCAATTGACAAATTGTTTACTTTTCCAAATGTTAGAATACCTGTCCACATAATAATACGTCTGAATAGCATTTTTTCAGGCTTTAAACCTGTGACATTTATGAAATCCCTTAACAGACTTTAATGATTTCCTTTTGTTAGTAAAAAAGCTGTGGACCAAACGGTCCTTCAAATTGCGAGCTCTCCGCCACGTCATTGCAATTTTGTCATCAAGATTTAGTCTGAAATCATCATCAAGTAATAACACGTGCCAGTGTTTCTGAAAGATATTGGAGATGTCCCTCCATTCAGAACAGAATGTGCCAAACATTCTTACTTTCCCCTTGGAAACACTAGTATAGTGAAACAAGCTATTGGTAGTAGTAGGTCTCCTAAATATGTCCGTTGCCAATTTCCCTTCCATATCAATCAATATCTGAAGATCAAGAAAGTTGATCTTTTTCAGCTGAATGTCAGATGTTAATCGTACTACTACTACTCTTCAGTTGTCCCATGAACTCATGGAAAAGAGTTTCCTTTCCTTCCCAAAGTAAAAATATGTCATCTATATACCTAATTCATAATATAATATGGCCGGTATATATTTCATATTGTTCGCTGAAGACTATATCCTTCTCTCACTGCCCTAGGAATAAATTAGCATAAGTTGGCGCGCAAGGTGTACCCATCGCAGTTCCCTGAATTTGCAAATACTACTTCTCATCAAATGCAAAGTAGTTACTTGTGAGTACAAATTCCAATAAAGATATTAGGACATCATTAAAATAATTTTTGATTTCCATATTAATGAAGTATTGAACTTCTCCAATACCTTGTTGATGGGAAATGTTCGTATAGAGAGACTCCACATCATAAGATGCCAGTCTGACATTTGGTTGACTGTAATATCATTTATCTTAGATAAAACATCTAATGTGTCTCTCGTGTATGATGGTAACCTTGTGACAAATTTCTATAGATGTTGATTGACAAATCTGTTGGCATTCTCAGTTAAAGTGCCCACACCGGAAACTATAGGTCTACCTGGTGGGTCATTTTCAGATTTATGGATTTTTGGTAAAGCATAGAAGGTAGGTATTTTAGGGTTGTCTACCTTTAGGGATCCATAATCCAAGTGAGATATTATGACATCTCTAAAAGCACTATTGTTCAAATTATTGTAGTTTATCAAGAGATTGGCTGTAGGATTGAAAATTAGCCTTTTATAACACAAAGTGTTATTCAATTGTCTATAAATCTCTGTGATATATTTAAATACAGGCCATAGGATGATATTACCACCCTTATCAGAGGGCTTTATCACTATGTCCTCCCAACTCCCGATTTCACTTAGAGCTTTGAATTCCTGTCTGGTAAAATTCTTGACAAACTTCCTCAATCTATCCTTTTTGAAAAATAATTTGTCCAAATCGTTTGACACCAAGTGTCGTTAAACCTTAGTTTGTGTACAGATAGATATGTCCAGAGATCCTACAAACATCCATCCTCACACCTAGTGGAATCTAATTCTTCTAGTATTGATAGGGCCTGTCTCTCATCATCTGTTATAAACGTCATTTCTATAGATTGTATGGCATCCTCATTAGTAAAGCGATGACAGTAAGAGTCTTTCATATTCTTATTGCTATGATAGAATTTTTTGAGTAAAAGTTTCCTAGTGAACAACATCAAGTCCTTTTCACATTCAAAACAATCAAAGGACTGAGTAGAGGAAAATGATAGGCCATGACTCAATACCTCTATATTTATTAGATCTAATTGTGTCTGAGTCAAATTAATGAACTTGAGTGAATCATCTAGTACATTGGGCGCCTGTCGCTCCTCCGATGAGGTTGGGGACCCTCCTGTCCTTGTGTTTCCATTTTCTGTGTTTCTTTGGCCTTACATCCGTAAGGTACTTCGTATCAGTTTGTGTCCAAGAATCCCCCTCTTTCTGGGTTTCTGGGACCCCTCTCTAAAAAAGATCTAGTATAATGAGGACGGTCCTTATTTCTGGGGGAAATATCTGATGTCTTGCTCACCGAAGAGTCCATCCCTGAAGAACTTAGAGAATTATGGGATTTATTTAACTTATGTGTATCCCATTTAAAAATTCTATATTGGGCATAGTCATTCATACCACGTGCAAATCTTTTAATGTTTTTTGTTCACTATAACTTTTTCAGAGTCATCCAAATCTGACTTGAATTTACTATAGTCTTTCTGGAAAGATTACAAGCCTTCAAAATTCTTAAGTTTATCCCCAAGTTTGGCTATTTCCCCCGCATATCGCTCCAAGAGGTGACCATTATGTTTTATTAATACATGAATGAGCTCATTAGAGCATCTAGTCAAGATGGTCTCCTAATCTTTTTTAAGTTCAGCGGATACTTATTAAAAAACAGGATAAATTATAGGTCGCAGACCTCTTGAAAAGCAAAAAGGGATGAAAAAACTCTGATAAGTTCTGATGAATCCCAAATTTCTGATGAGGACAATGAGGATGTGTTTAGGGGAGCAGTAGGGAGTTCTGTTAGAGAAACTAGAAAGCCCCTTATGGGTAAAGATTATGTGCATATATCTGCGTGTAACATTACAAGTGCTCCAAAACAACATGAAAAATCCCCTGATGTTTCCTTGAACCATTTAACAACTATAACTACAGATCAAGGTGCACAGAGGATAGCACATGTCCCATGGACAAGGACAGAATTGACTTCAATTGTTATTGAATGTAAAGATTATAGCACTAAACCTGCAATGTAATGATCAAATTGCAAAAGATTATACAAAACACATAGTCCCACATTTTCAGATATCCTTAAATTGTTTCATGCTCTATTAACTGCAAATGAAATTGTAAGTGGAATGTGGCTACTTTCAAGCCCCTAAAAATTATGTGAGGGCTGAAACTGATACACAATGGAAACTTGCAAGGCGAAGCTTAAAGAAATATTCCAACTTAAGGTCGATTGGTCCAAAGTTTTTCTGATTAAACAGAGTGCGACTGAAGGAGTCAGATAATACAATGCTAGATTCAGGAGAGAAGTTGTGAATTATTCAGGCATTTCTAATGTGTTTGCTATGGATGATTTTAAAAGTTTTCTAACTAGTGCTTTTGTTTAGGGATTAAAGCAAAGTTTAAAAACAAGAATTCAGATCCACGACCCGTTATGGTCTTTAAAGGGCATTGATGCTCTGGCTACAGTAGCTGCACATCATGAAGATAATATGGTAATTAAAAAAGCTCAAGCAGAAACAAAATGAATGACCCTGCAAATGGAAGCTGCAAAAGCAACCATACAGGGTGTTAGACCCAAAACGAAGGGATATGTAAATCCTGACAGGAATAGCGGATCACAAGTGATTTGTTATAACTGCCAGGAGAATGGACATTTTGAAAAAATTGCAAGAAATCTAGGAGACAGAGGGATAGAGCGAGAATAGATCAAATGAGAACTTCTCCTGATAATATTGATTGACTGTCTCCAGCAACTCCTGTACCCATATGTTCAATATTGAAAACAGTTATAAAGGACTCTACTGTAAAAGTGACAATTGAAGGTAATAAGTATGAATTTTTGATTGCTATAGGAGCTGCAAGATCAGTATTAAAAAAATGAATTTTTATTACCAGCTACTAGCAAAATTGTTAATGCAGTAAGAGTAGCTGGACAAATAATTTCTTTAAAAGAAACAGAACCAGTTACAGTCACTTTAGGTCCTATCACAGATAAGCATTCCTTTTTATTAGCGGCAAATGTTCCTTCTAATTTCTTGGGTAGGGATTTGTTGTGTAAAATAGGATGTTCAATATTTTGTAGTCCTGAATATTTCTAGACATTCCCGAGAAAAATAGACACAAAGTGCAGCTAGCTCTTGACATTAATGATCAAACACCTTATCAGGAGACAAATCAAATTGGTGCTACCAACAGAGCTAGACAAAACAGTAGATCACATGTTAGAACGTGTAACTAGTCAATTGTGGACTACTGAAGCAAATGAATCTAGGAAAATGAGGGTTAGCACAATTTCTGTTAAATTAAAACCGAATGTAAGACTTCCCTCACTACTTCAGTATCCATTATGGCCAGAATCAATGCAAGGGATTTTTCCTCTAATACAATCATTAATACAGCAAGAAGTTCTAATTAAAACCCAAAGTCAATATAATATGCCCATCTATCCAATTAAAAAAAAGTGGTGGGCATGGCTTTAGGCAAGTCCAAGATCTAAGGGCTATTAATGCAGTAGTTGAACTCTTACATCCAGTTGTTCCCAATTCTGCTGATCCACTGTGTACCGACCCAGCTCTGTCAGTTAACCCTTCTCCTGCTTATTACCTGGCTCATCCAAACCGGCTGATCCACTGTGTACCGACCCGGCTTGTCAGTTAACCCTTCTCCTGCTGAATCCCTGGCTTATCTGCAACAACTGATCTACTGTGTACCGACCCCGCTTGTCAATTAACCCTTCTCCTGCTGAATCAATGGCTTAACTGCATCAACTGATCTACTGTGTACCGACCCGGCTTGTCAGTTAACCCTTCTCCTGCTGAATCCCTGGCTTAACTGCATCAACTGCATATAAAACATTATTTTATATGCCATTATTTTGTTTTTCCTGATTGTACATTTACAAGTAACTACTTTTTACCTGTTATTATTCTATTTATATGCCTTTATCTTGTTTTTCCTGATTTTATATTTACCAGCAACTACTTTTACCTGTTATTATTCTTGCCTATTTCCATTGTCCTTATTACCTCTCCTTCTGTTATTCCTTGCCTTTCTACCTGTATTTTCGTGTCATTCCCCCTGAACCCTCCCTCTCCTTCTCCTCCTTTGAAGCTCACTCCATCCGCCTCTTCTACCCCATCCACCTCCGCATCACTGTCATCTACCGCCCCCCTGGCGCCACCTCCCTCTTCCTTGACAACTTTGCTAGTTGACTTCATCACCACCTCTCCTCCGATCTCCCCTCGATCATTCTTGTTGACTTTAACATCCCCATCGACAACCCCACCTACCCTGCTTCCAGCAAACTGCTCACCCTCTCTTCCTCCTTTGGTCTCACCCAATGGACCTCCTCCTCTACCCACTGCCTTGGTCACTCCCTTGATCTTGTCTTCTCCTACCTATGTAGTCTCTCCGACTTCTCCATCTCTCCCATTCCTCTATCCGACCACCATCTCCTCTCCTTCTCTCTCTCCTCTTCTCCTGCTCCCCTCCCCCTGCCCAAACCTACTCTGTCCATACGCAACCTCGACGCTCTTGACCTTGCCTCTCTGTCCTCCTCTCTCAATACCCTCCTTTCTCCCCTTTCCTCCCAGGCCTGCCCCAACCAGGCAGTCTCCCTCTACAATCACACCCTCAGCTCCACTCTGGACGCGGTCGCCCCTGCCCACTCCGTCCACCCCCGCTTCTCCAAACCCCAACCCTGGCACTCCAAATTTACCAGCACCCTCCAAAAAGAAAATCCCGCTCCCTGGCTGACTTCCTCTACTTTAAATTCATCCTTTCATCCTACAGCTCTGCCCTCTCACTCGCTAAACAATCTTTCTTTAAATCCCTCATCTCTTCCCAGTCCTCTAACCCCTGCCGCCTCTTTGCCACCTTCAGCACTCTCCTGGCCCCCTCCCCTCCCCCCCTCTCTCCTCCCTGACTGCCTCCGATTTCGCCTCCTTCTTCTCCTCTAAAATCGAGGCCATCCGACTTGAAATCTCCTCCTCCACTCTCTCTTCCACCCCTCCCACTCTTCCGTCCTCCCCCCAACCACCTTCCCCTCCACTCCTTCCGCCCCACCACCAGCGATGAAGTCCACTCTCTCATTTCATCCTCCCCCCACTACCTGTCACCTGGATCCCATCCCCTCCCACCTTCTTCGCTCCCTTTCCTCCACCACCTGCTCCCACCTCGCTCACCTCTTTAATCTCTCCCTCTCCACTGGCATCTTTCCCTCCTCCTTCAAACATGCTCTCGTATCCCCCATTTTTAAGAAACCTAATCTCGACCCCACTTCTCTCTCGAACTATCGCCCTATATCTCTTCTCCCCTTTGCCTCCAAAAATCTCGAGAGGCTCGTCTGCAGCCGTCTCACCTCATACCTTTCTGAACACTCCCTCCTTGATCCTCTCCAGTCTGGTTTCCGCCCCCTCCACTCCACTGAAACTGCCCTGGCTAAAGTCACCAATGACCTCCTCTCTGCTAAAGCCAGGGGCCACTTCTCCCTTCTCATCCTCCTTGACCTCTCTGCAACCTTCAACACCGTTGACCACCCCCTCCTCCTTCACACCCTCCAGTCTTTCGGCCTCTCCGGCCCTGTCCTGTCCTGGTTCACCTCTTACCTAACTTGCCGATCCTTCTCTGTCACCACCTCTGGGTCTCTCTCCCCCCCGTCCACCCTTCCAGTCGGGGTCCCTCAGGGTTCTGTTCTGGGACCCTTACTCTTCTCTCTATACACCTCCTCCCTGGGTGAACTCATCAGCTCCTTCGGCTTCAGCTACCACCTTTACGCTGACGACACTCAACTATACCTCTCCTCTCCTGATCTCTCTCCCTCCCTCCTCTCTAGCTTGTCCGCCTGCATCTCTGCCATCTCCTCCTGGATGTCCTCTCGATTCCTCAAACTTAACCTTGCCAAAACTGAGCTCATAGTTTTCCCTCCCTCTCATACCTCATCCCCTTCTGACCTCTCCATCACTGTCGACAACACTTCTATCTTCCCTGTCCCCCAACTTCGCTGCCTTGGTGTCATCCTCGACTCCTCTCTCTCCTTTCGCCCCCACATCCTATCTTTCGCTAAATCCTGCTGTTTACAACTGCGTAACATCGCTCGCATCCGGCCCTTCCTCTCCCGAGATGCCACCAAATGCCTTATCCACTCTCTGATCATCTCCCGCCTGGACTACTGCAACCTCCTCCTCACTGGCCTCCCCCACTCTCATCTCGCTCCCCTCTGATCTGTTCTTAATGCTGCCGCTAGGCTTATTTTCCCTTCTCGCCGCTCCTCTTCTGTCTCCCCCCTCTACCTAGCCCTTCACTGGCTCCCATTCCCCTTCAGAATCCTCTTTAAGCTCCTCACACTTACCTACAATGCCCTCGTCAACTCCACTACACCCTACATCTCCACACTCCTCTCCATTCATGCTCCATCCCGCCCTCTCCGTTCTGCCTCTGACCGTCGCCTCTCTTCCCCCCTTATAACCTCCTCCCATGCGCGTATCCAAGACTTCGCCCGCGCTGCCCCCCTCCACTGGAACAAGCTCCCTCCCTCCATCAGAACTTCCCCTAATCTGTCCAGTTTCAAACGGGCCCTAAAAACTCACCTTTTTCTTAAAGCCTTTCTGTCTCCCACTTAACTTCCTATCTTATCTTCTGCCTCCGTCCCCCTACTCTCCCTCTCTCCCCTGTGTCTCTCTGTCTGTCCACCCCTCCCCTTAAATTGTACGCTCCTCTGAGCAGGGCCATCTCTCCTCCTCTTTCCACCACTTCTAACTCTGCTCTCCAGCTACTTAGCCCTCCTCCTCGAGGGTCCTTCACATCCACATCCACTCTTGCTCCCTCCTCCCCCTGGGGGTCTCTCTGTCTTCCGAGCCCTCCTTCTTGGGCCCCGTCGTTTGCGGATTCTCCCTCCCCCTTCCCCGCCCTCTCTAGCTGTTCATTGAGTTTATTGAGTTACTGTGCTTACTGTTTACTGTACTGTTCTGTCTCCCATTGTATTGTAATTTGTTTGTCCCTGTACGGCTCTACGGACACCTTGTGGCACCTTATAAATAAAAATAATAATAATAATAATAATTCTGTAATAATTCAAAGGCAAATACCACTAGAAGCCCAGATTTTCTCAGTCATTGATTTATATTTATGTTCTGCTTATTTTTCTATTTCTTTTTTGAAAAGATATTTTATTGAGTTTTACAATACAGACAATGAGGGAAACAGGCAATACAGGAAAAACAAAACTGCAATGAAGTTTCCACGTAATATTAGCAGCGTAATGTTATTGATATGAAAATACAAAAGCAAATTTAGGGAGAGTTGGAGGGAGGGGAAAGAGAGAGGAAAGAATAGGAGTAAGAGGGACAGGGGAAATCACAAGCCAAAGCGAAGGAGAGAAAAGTATGGAGAAGATGGTGAACCATAACAAGGCTAAAGATTGGTAGTTAGAGCTCAAAGGCCTTAAAATGCAAGAGGAGGGGAGGCTCCGTGATACTCAGTCCAAGTCCAAGACCTTATCGAATTGGACAGGAGTGTGGCTGAGAATGCTAGTCATATACTCCATATGATAGACTTGCCAAATGTGGTTGATAACAAATGGCAGAGAGGGAGGACTCAGATTTTTCCAAAAGAGGGCAATTTAGCATCTAGCAGCACTAAGTATATGTGTGATAAGTTTCTGATTTTGATATCGTGGGAATAGAGCGCGGGAGTAAGGAATACGACAGAGATGGAGGAAGAGAAATCTGAGTGATACTGGAAATTAACCGATGGACCGACTTCCAGAAAGGAAGTAGTTTTGGACAGTGCCACAATATATGAGACAGGGTACCCTCTCGACCGCATTGACGCCAGCATAGCAATGAGGAGCCTGGATATATCATGTAAATATTTTTCTATTTCTTTTTTTTTTTTAAACATATTTTATTAGGGTATTTTTCAATCTTTAAACAGTAAATAACATAAATCACATTGAACAAATAACAAATAAAGAGCTATTGCAAAAAAAAATAGATCAATATGAATGGTGACAATGAAAGTAGACATAAGGAAAAGAAAAGCTGGGGATAGGAAAGGAAGTTGGAAGGGAAGTCTCCAAAGAAGGAGAGAGGAAGGGCAGGAGAGAGAGGAAAGGCATGTTAGTATGGAGAGGGGGGGGGAGGAAGTTAGGCATCTGGCCTGGCATTTAGATGTATGTATCATAGATACTCCACATATGGTGCTAACCTGATATTGGAGACATCAGTTTTCGCACTAATCAGGTCCTGGTTGGTCTGCTCCATAAGAGACGAGCCAATTGTTCCAGATTGCTTGAAATTTGTTGGGGCGGTCATTAATGATGCTTGTAATATGTTCACAACGGTAAGTCTGCCATACTTTGTTAATGACTTCAGGTAACGCGGTGGGGTTCTGGTTGTTTCCAGTTTGCCGCTATTGCACATTTGACAGCGTTGAGTATATGGCTTACCAGAGCCATTGTATATTTATTAGTATCTGGTATGGGTCTATGTAGTAAGGAGTAGGAGGGGCAGGGAGGAATTTGTATAGAGGTGACTCTACGGATTAAATTATGCATTCTTCGCCAGAATCCCACAACCTTAGGGCAGGACCACCAAATGTGTTGAAATGAACCTTCTTGCCCACACAATCTCCAGGACAGACTAGAGTGGTTGGGGTATATGGCTTTCAGGGGGTTGGTATATGAGCTTGAGTGCTGGCATGGATTGATATAGGTGTCTTAATTGGAGATATTGGTAGAAACGGGCATGGGGGATACCATATCGTCGTTGTATGTCTGCAAATTCAGGGAATATCCGCATACGCGCTATATCAGTAATAACCCTTAGGCCTTGACAGGACCAGTGCTGGAAAATATTTTTCTATTTCTATACAGGAGGATAGTCAGTATTTGATTGCTTTTACCTATCAGGTTCAGCAATACACCTGGACTAGGGCTCCCCGGGGCTTTGGAGACAGCAGTACACTGTTTAGCCAAGTCCTAGCAGCTGATTTAAAAAAATTGGAGTTTTTCACAAGGAAGGACGCTCATTCATTATGTGGATGATTTGTTGTTGTGCTCTGAGTCTGTTGAGGCATCTGGTTAATTGATAACTCATTAATGCATATTCAGGACATAAAGTGTCAAAGGATTAGTTATGCAGTCCACAGGTCCTATACATTGGACACTGTTTAACTTAAGGAAAAATACATTTATCCCCAGATCGAATACAAGCCATTCATGATTTAACTTTGCCAATGCATAAAAAAAAACGTAAAGGTTTTTTAGGGGGTTGTTGGATTCTGTCGAAATTGGTTGTTATATTATTCAAGTATAACTGCCACGTTGTATGAACTTACGTTGATTCTGTTAACGAACCTTTCATTCACTCTGATATTACCAAAGGTTGTTTTGAACATCTTAAGCATGAACTCTTGGAAACACAAGCATTGGGTATACCAAACTGAGTTATCATTCCCTTTGTTTTGCCATAATCATTCAGCTCATGCTGCTGGTGTTTAACACAGCCTCATGGAAATACTCCCAGGCCTATTAAATATTACAGCAACAACTTGATCCAGTGGCTAGAGCGCTTCCTGAATGCTTAAAAGCTGTGGCAGCCACTGCTTTGTTGGTAGACAGATGTGCTGATGTAGTTTTTGTGAAACCCCCTTACAGTACAGGTCCTACAAGCAGTAGCTGCACTGTTAAAATTACCAGATGACTAGACATGTTACAAATGCCAGACTAACAATGTTTTAACCCTGCAACCTTGTTGCCTATTGCTTCTCATATTGAACCTTGTAAGGTTTAGAGAGAGGGGGAGGTATATTTGGATACAGATAGTAATGATTTGGCATTAAGTGAATCAGATGAGGAGAATACACATATTGTTCACTACAGAAAGAGCAGGGAAGGGGCCACAGTTAAGTTACAAGTATATTCATAAACATGTGGTAGATACGAGTACATTTACAGAGGAGAAGGTCCTAACAGAGCTCTCAGAACTGAAAGTGGATAAATCAATGGGGCCAGATGGGATACATCCAAGGATACTAAAAGAGCTTAAAGGGGGCTGGTAACACCTATAACAGAATTATTCAATCAGTCACTAGATACAGGAGTAACTCCAGAGGACTGGAGCAGAGCAAATGTAGTCCTACTGCACAAAGTGGGAGCAAGGAAGAGGCAACTACAGACCAGTGAGTCTTACATCAGTAGTAGGAAAATTGATGGAAACACTCTTAAAAGAAAGAGTTGTAGAATATCTCAAATCCAGTAACTTACAGGATCCCAAACAGCAGGATCTACTGGGGTGAGATCGTGTCAAACAAATCTTACTGACTTTTTTGACTGGGTGACTAAAATAATAGATCAAGGAGTGGTTAGCACTTCTGCCTCACAGCGCTGGGGTCATGAGTTCAATTATCATCCGTGGCCTTATCTTTGTGGAGTTTGTATGTTCTCCCTGTGTCTGCGTGGGTTTCCTCCGGGTGCTCCGATTTCCTCCCACACTCCAAAAACATACTGGTAGGTTAATTGGTTGCTATTAAATTGCCTGTCTGTGTGTGTGTGTGTGTGTGTATATGAGGGGATTTAGATTGTAAGCTCCAAAGGGGCAGGAACTGATGTGAATGAATTCTCTGTACAGCGCTGCGGAATTAGTGGCGCTATATAAATAAATAGATGATGAAATAGATGATGAGCATCATCTATTTATATAGCGCCACTAATTCCGCAGCGCTGTCAAGAGAACTCACTCACATCAGTCTCTGCCCCTTTGGAGCTTACAATCTAAATTCCTTAACATACACAGACCAAGAGAGACTAAGGGAATTTTAACAGCAGCCAATTAACTTATTAGGTTAGGTTACCTGGTAGGTTAATTGGCTGCACCCGAAGGAAACCCACACAAACACGAGGAGAACATACAAACTCCACACAGATAAGGCCATGGCCGGGAATCGATCTCATGACCCCAGTGCTGTGAGGCAGAAGTGCTAACCACTGAGCCACCGTGCTGCCTTTTTCATATTTTATTCAAATTTTCCTCTCTTCCTCACCCTCTTTCCCCTGCACAGAATTAGCCAATGATTGGGCCAAAGATCACTGCATTTTTTATTTTTTATTTTTTTATTTTTCATTGGTTAGGTTTAATTTAGCGAAGATCTGTCACCCATATTTGTATTATTATCATTTAATTTTATTTTATTTATATGGTTAAGCATTTTACCTTACTTTGGCTGCCTTTGACTTTATTATCCGGACTTTAATAAATTACAGCCTCCAGCGCTGATTGACAGCTTGCTGGTTGGTTCTGGAGGATCACTGACGATCATGTGACTCCAAGTTCGGAGTACGGTTATCTCCGAATAACTAATAATGTTTGACAGCCTGTCGGCTATCTCTGGAGGATCACTGCTGATCATATGACATAAAAAATGTAGAGTTCGGATATCTCCGTAAATAACTACGAATTCAGCAGGATATTTCCGGATAAATGCCAATCATGTGATAAACCTCATGTGACCTCTTGGAGTTATTCAAATTAGCTTGGCCGGATCTTGTCAGTATACTGGCCCCTGATAGATGGATGCTGACCATGTGATTGATTCCATATGATTTTGTTTGAATATTTAAATCAGTTTGGCCGGATCTTGCCATTATACTTACCTCTGATGAAGCGGCGGACCGCCGGGAAACGCGTTAGGATTGCTATATGCTGATTCTCTATCAAGCGCTGGCCAGCTATTCCTAGCAAGCTATTTTTTTATATCTGCTGAGATTCTCTTCCGTTGACTGCTTTTTATTCATTGGAGTGACCACCAACATCGGAAGTTCGGGACTTATGTATCTACATAGGAGAGCTAAGTAAATTTACGTGTTCATTTTTGGTGCCAAGAAATATTCATTAGTACTCTGGCACATTTATACTATCAAGGAATATGCCAATTCAAAATCTGACAAGCCAATGTTGTCAAATATAAAAGCAATAAGAAATATTGAAATAATCTATCTTTTATCTGGTGCCCGAACTGCACCTTGCGGTGGATCCTTTATTATTATATGTTTGGATTCCAAATTGAGCCCGCAAAGGAAATGATTATTATAAATTGCTAAATGGATTGGTATTAAGAAAAGTTTGGATGGTGGCTTCTCTTTTTGGAACACAAGTAATCCATACCATTCTCTAAAAATAGCTCCAAAGGAACAATTCTATCTCACAAAGCAGGCGGCGGATTGGATTTCATTAGTGGTATTTTATTATCAATATTTTTTACATATGGTACCATATGATAACTATATCTTGGCCATAGCTTGATTGTATTTCTAAGATAAGTTTGCTTTTGTACAGCTGTTTGATATATTTAGCATTTGGTTATAGGCTTAATCCATTTTAATATTTGTTTATTTTTGGAATAAATTTTTATTTAAGTACTTGGTGCTTCGCGCTCCTCTTTTTGCACTTGGTAAGTTAATTGGCTGCACCCGGAGGAAACCCACACAAACACGAGGAGAACATACAAACTCCACACAGATAAGGCCATGGCCGGGAATCGATCTCATGACCCCAGTGCTGGGAGGCAGAAGTGCTAACCACTGAGCCACCGTGCTGCCTTTTTCATATTTTATTCAAATTTTCCTCTCTTCCTCACCCTCTTTCCCCTGCACAGAATTAGCCAATGATTGGGCCAAAGATCACTGCATTGTCACTCAACATTTGTCTCTTCCCTAATAAAGCAGTGTGATATATTCATAGGAAGCAAAATGACCAGTATGTTGTATGTGTACAGCATGCACTGTGCTCTCTTAGCAGCTCCACACTCCTTTACATATGTAGCCCCGATTCAGGTCACATGGTAGGTCATTCCACATTTGAACTCGTCCAAGGATCTCTGCACAGTGTTCATTATTTTTGTCATTATTGGGTTCTCCTTCATTCCAGGCACTGTAGTAAGAAAATCAAATATGCCATATGAATAACATGTTCCCTCTGACGTTATAGTTCAGAATTTAGTGAAACAATAAAGGTGAAACAGTGTCTGTGGGATGGGATTCTGTATTATGCTCAGTTGCATATTGTCCACCATGACAGCCACTGTGTGCATGTATTATGTGTAAACAATTAACACAAAAAAATGCAGGATCATTGGGAATTCACCTGGCAACTCCAGTTGGGGGCCCTGACATCAGACTATTCTATAACTATTCTGTTTGGCTAGTATTGGAATACTCCATAGACAGACGTCTATACATCCATTCATTTCCATTTAGTTAGCTGCTGTGGAAACAATATTGAAATAATTGGGTAAAGGACGTATGTTTTTATCTCACTGATTTTGACCTGTCTCTCTGAAAACCGTGAACCATTTTTGGATGGAATTCATGATGAATGTATTACCTGATCTTTCATAGATTTAATTTGTTCTATATATATATTAGTGAGAAATCAGTTTTTTCCATGATTTTGCAATGGCAATTGTTTGTGGGGGTTATTTTCCTTTAATATATTTGGTGATTAGGAGATCAACCTGTAAATCCTTAAAATATAGGGATTGTTATTACTGTTTGTGAAAATAGACATTTAGTAGATTCCAATCCCCTCTGCTGTAAATCCTCACAATTTAGGGATAGTTCCTGTGAGTTCTCAGACATAGTCCTACATGTAGGCAGCGGCTAACTCTGAAGCAAGATTATCGTAATATTCCAGTGTTCTTAAATATACAACTGCAACTTCTTCCAAAAGTACAAAACCTGTTTATTCTTTTCTTCATTACCATGATGTTCCCCCAAGGAGGGGAGAGTGCTGGTAATCAGGCCCGTAGTATGGCTACACCAGCTACATGCTGATAATGTTATTATGGGAGGAATGCAGAATGCACTGTTTCTATTTCAAAGTCCGATTCCAGGGATTACTAACTACCATCTGACCATACTCACCTGAATGACAGAGGTGTCCCATCAGTCCATACCCACGTATCAGTATCCTCAGGATCCCGCTTCAGTCCTATCCAGTATCTTTCGCTTGCTATGGTTGGCAGTAAAGCATTCTGGTAATAAAATATGAATAATTAAATACATACTGTAATTACATTACCATTCTTTCATATCATAGTGCCTGCATATTCTGGAGCGGTGTACAATGGTTGATGTGTGGGGACTTGCTGGTGCCTGGAGTTTACCAAGTTAAGAAATTGTATCCAAAAGAACTTTAAAACAAACACAAAGCCCTCAATAATAGCACTGTACCATTTAATACCATCAATTAGAGATATTTCACTAGCATGATTCATATACGCCATACTTATCTATTTCTGTTACTTGTGAGCACATTTTAAATCTCCTATTCAGAAAGTCCCGACATACTCTTACTAGACAGACATATACAGTGGGACATACAAGGAACAAAAGGAACATGCAATAGCACAGGTGAGAGGAGGCTATTTTGATGCACAATATACAGGCTACAATGTAGAATGTGTTAACATCTTACATAGGCATTTATAGACAATTATTGCGGCAAGCGGCTTATTTGTCTCACCTACCCTCTAGGGAAACAGGTAGATACCCAGCTAGTCTGCAGGAGCAGGGTGCAGACAGTGTTAAATTCCCTCTGGCTATTTCTTCTAGCACACACACATACACAGATATACCACATGGGTGTAGTAATTAGTTTGTTGAGTTGTGATTGGTTGGTTGTGTTTGGGTGGATGATAACAACACTGTTTGTATTTGTGGGTGGGCCCACCTATGCCAGTTAGTGGCCAGCTAGTAGTGAGGGAACTACTGTTTAGCCAGACGTTGGGCTGTGGGAGAATTGTGATGGTTTACTGGATATGTCTCCTGTAACCATAAATGAAACTGTTTAAGCCATCCTGACAACTGCCAATAAACAGTGAGATGGTTCAGCCAAGCTGTGTGAGACTCCAGTAAATGCCGTACTTTACCACACTATGTACTATCATAGTTGTTGTTTTTTATCCATGTGCAGAACAGTAACTAAAATATTATACCAGGTCTACAGAATTTAAATCCTGGCCACAGTCTACAGCGGTTGTGCTACATGGACACTTGCAGTGACATTTTTCCAAAATGTCCTGATGGAAGTGTAAAAGCTTCAAAGGACTACTCAGACCCAAAATGGAAATCTTCACACATGAAGGATGAAGCTAATATACATAATTCTGTGTGACTTTCCCCTGCATCTCTATTAAAAGGTAATGTTGTGTAGTATTACAGCCCAATTGAATTATAGGCAGATGAATTTTACTCACATCTACAGGAGCATGTCATAATGGAATCTCATTTAGATTAAAAAATATATGAAATTGCAGTGAGTTAAGCTGCTGTGATATAACCAGCCTAGATGAATCCACAAATCCTAAATGTATAGATACAGAGCAAATCTAAGTCTACTGCTCACACCCTGTCTTCTCAGTATCAGAATATCCTTCCTGCCAACATGAAAACCTGCTGGAAGAGAGCATTACGGACATATTCAGGTGTGTAAACCACTTCATGTATTGCATATATATATATATATATATATATATATATTACACAATACACATATACATGTGTCAGTTATGCACAGCCTTGGAGAATTTATATATATATATATATATACACAAGTTAACCCGTGCATTATACGCATGCATTCTAGTCAAATCAAGCTACTTAAGGTGTTAAAAAAGTTCTTGTCATGCATTTGGGCCTCGCCGAGGCCTCCTCAGGGGAAGAGCGTTACTTCCCGACGCAAGAGCCCTTTTTTAACGTGGTTTTGTCCACATGTCACCACCTCATCATTTTTCTCCATCACCTCATCCTTCATCTTTATCGCCACATCCTTCATCAAGCTACTTAAGGTGTTAAAAACTCCCCACTGTTGCCCCCGGCAACCACCAACCACTCCCAACTGTCACTTCTCCTTCAAGAAATATATAGGTCAGTGTATAACTCTGCCCAGCAGGTGGCGCTGCAGCTTTTTTTTTTTTTTTTTCACACGCCACTAGGCATTTATATAGTAGATATATAGAAATATAATTTAGGTTGAAGATAATGTCCATTAACCTCCTCAGTTCCCAAGTTGTTGCTATTATCATTGCTATTATTGGTAACATCACCTCTTAAATACAATGTAAATGTAGAACAGTTTTCAACATGGTCTCAGAATGTGTCATAAAGGACATTGTGGTGCCAAGGAGAAGACGACCTATTCTGTAACCAAGGTTTGGGACTCACCATTTCAGATGTGTCTGTCATTACGAGGAGGACAGCGTTACGTGTTGCACATTCATCCACACTCCTCTGCCATGATGTAGCAGTGGATTGAAAATAATAACAATTGGAACGAATCAACTTCCATCCAGGGGCGCAAGTCTTGCAGGAGACTTCTGTGGTGTCCACTTGGGAAGAGAGGGAATAGTGGGGTAAGTGCACAGACATTGAGGGATATGAGAGCTATCATTAAATCCATGAATGGAGAAACATTTTATGAGCCATTCAGCTTTTGCGCTATGTGTAACGATTAGAGAATAGCACATGGAAAGGTGAGTATCTAGCAGACAGGAAATATGATAAGCTCTGGCCATTTTTTGTCTGAGTGTTAGAATAGGGGGCAATAAATGCTGGGACTTGTAGTTCCTAGGCAGTTGAAAATCTACAGTTTGCTAAACAGTGAGTGGAGTAATATAAGGCACACAGTTTGTATTCTTGTATACTCAGGCCCTGATTCATGTCCTAATGAATTTTAAAAATGAGCACAAAACGTGTGCGTAGTTATGACCGTATGCAAATCAAAAGCGAATCTCCATTTGAATCTGGGTGTAAGTTTGCTCTGTCTAAACATTACATGCCCCTACTGAATATGACTTACATTAGTCTGCCTCCTCCCTTCCCCATTCCACCTCTCAATTCGTAGGCAATGGTGTCATTTGTATATGGCAAGGTGTGGTAGATGCAGATCAGGCAATACAAGCAATGGTATTGTACGAGCAGCTGTGTGAGTAGGAGTTAACCGCACTCCTAGATAAATATTAGTAATAGGGGTAGTTCACTAAGCACTCAAAATACAATCAATGTTATAGCAAGGAGTGTAACGCGGTATTGATGTATAGTGTCGGTACATTGAGCAGATATGACAGCATGTGATTCTTTACATGACAAAGGATAGTGTGTTAATCCAACCAATGGGTAGGTGAGATTATGAAGTTTCTCGAGGGACTGCACCTTGACTCTGGCGACTTAAATATGGCGGATATATACAGATATAATACATCATATCAGAGCAATCTCACCTTATGTATATAAATTTTTTTATTAAAATAATGATTTTGTTCGGAGGTTCAAAACAGTTCTTTATTAATTGAGATTATGAAGGTGTAATAATGCCAGGATGGGATAAGGGGGTACACTGCTAAATGATGACGAACTGGAGGAATAGGATTAGGATACGAAACAGAAGGAATCAGAAAGGACTGGAAAATGGAAATGAACTTTCATGCTGTGAATCTCCCGTTCTACCTCATCCCAAAGGTTCTCTGTTGGACTGAGGACTGGTGACTAGAGGACATTGGAGTACGCTGACCTCAATGTCATGTTGGTGGAACCAGCTTGCGATGACGTGTGCATTGTGACATGGTATCCTGCTGGAAGTAGCCATTAGATGGTAGACTGTGGCCATAAACGGATGTGCATGGTCAGCAACAATACTCGGGTAGGCTGCAGCATTTAAACCATGCTCCATTTGTATCAAGAGTCCTATTGCGTTACAAACATTTCAACAACCATTACATCACCACCACCAGACTGCACTAATGACACAAAGAAGGATGGATCGATGGATTAAGTGGCCACCGAGTGTAGGTATAGTTAGACTATGTCCACAAACGGAATATCTCCTGGAAGCTCCTGTACGTCCATGTGACAGTGTGTCGGCTACTGTGGGAGGCGAAAACAAAGCTGCTCTACCAGATGGTGGTGTGCAGATGGAGCAGCGCTGCTACACTCGGTGTGAACTGGGCTCCGTTAATGGACATTGCTTTAAAGAATCACCTTCTGTAGAAATTGTTGGTTTGGTGGAGAAACGCATCGATTGGTAAACTTGTATATTATGTGTCTGCATCTTTGCAATTAATGAACACAGATTACCCTCATTTATGTTTGGTTGGAACTTTGATTTTTACAGTCACACTGCTTTATATTGTTAGTTCTGGTTTCAGAGTTCATACTGCCCTCCCAGGACTTGACAGGGATACAGGGGGACGTCATTTGTGGTTGTACAGCAGAAAATGTGCCTAATAAGTGTTCCCTACCAGCCACCACCCCTCCCCCCTCCAGCTGAACTACTCATAGGAGTTCATACACTAAGATCACTAAGATATTGTGGCCTCTTTGTATCAAACCTATTCCTGAGTTAACCAATTAATATAAAAAGATGAAACCATTAAACATTTCTGCCAGTCCAGATTGATTAATATTATACTCGCAGACTTTCATCGACTGCGTTCCACAACTCATCCTTTGATACTAACATAATGATACATGTCATATGTCACAGATAGTATCGCTCATATCAATAACATTTATCAATTAATCAGATTCTTTATTTTTCCAGGAACACAACATTGAGCAAACTCATTGACTTATTTTGAATTCTAAAAACAATCAGGACATTAGAGATAATGATTTTAGTATCTGTAACAATAGATTGTTATAGTAGGGGGGTGACTGATACATTTTTCTCTCTCTTGTATTCTTCCTTATATTTAACAACATGAGGACATGGGAGTCAGTGGCCCTAATGCTACACTTCCAGCTGCCCCCTGCAGACTGTGTATGGAGTTAGGCTCAGCTCTTAGTGCTGATAATGGAGGGGATGTCACACACGGTAGATATGTCTTTCCTTACAGGTGTCACTGAGGACTTACTTGTATTTATTTATGATGACTGGTTTGTAAGATGTATAATGTGACATTTACCTTTCTGCTTAATCTTTGACAGGTCACCCATGATGTTGGAAACTGAAAAAAGAAAAATGCAAAATTAAACTTCATAGAAGCACAGAACATTCCCATCTCTTTATTTTTCTCCAATGTTGCTTCAAACCCTTCATCCCATTGTCATTCCTAGATCCTTCATGTCATACTCTATGCTTTCTGTCTATAAACCTCAGAAGACTTCATGAGTTGACACCAGCCTGTAGCATTGAGCTTCCAGTCTCCTAAGCCTGATTCACGAGAAGTTGAATGTGATACGTTAAATGATGAAAGAGAATCCATCCTCCCCATACTAAGTTAATAAACTATTGTTTTCCTGGTGTGAACCCCATTGTCCCCAATGTTTCTCTCCAGTTTCCATGGAGCTAACTTCAGCAGGAGGTACAAGGTAAACTCCCCATCACACCATTCGCTTCAGATAAGAAGGACAAATGGCTTCAGACCTGTGACTCCACACCAATGACCTGGGCAAGGGGTGTGGGAACGAGGAAGATTATATTAATTAAGGTCAAAAGACAGTGAGAGAGACTGGACAGTACTGACTGGGATTAGGCTCCTACTGGAATGAAGTCACTGAGGTAGGAAGAACCACTATGAAGTAGCCAAAGAATATAGGGAGCCTTTGGGTGATCAAAAATGAGTGCATCTGCCAAAAGTGTGATGGCACTGGAACTTTACAGCTAAATAGCTTGTGGTGAGGAAGAACTCTCAAGGTACCTAAAAAAATACTCTCTCCTGTACCCCTTGTATGCTTATTCCAAGTCTTTCTTACTAGCTACCGTAAAGATAGTTAAATGATTATTGATATTGATTGTAAGATCTTTCGGTGGAGTGGTAATAAAATTAATAGTTTGATTGCACTGATATCTATCTAGATGGAGGTTCTTACCCACACAACATTAAAAGAGAAAATGAGCGTAGGCTATATTTTTCCTAAACAGGTGCTACACCACTAGCAGTTTATACATTAGGTATAATACATATAAGCACAATTCAATGAAGTGGGAGTAGACAAGAAGACAGGAGGAGAGGAGGCCTTGCTCATGTGAGCTTACAATCTTCAGACAACTTTCATCAACTTGCTTGTCCATATCCGCCTGCAACTTTTACTAAATTAATTAAACTAACTTCTGTGTCTTCATCAATGATTATATACAAAACATGGCCCCTTCCACCCAGTACAAAAATCAGTACACCTGAAGTCCTCACGTAATTTAGTAATGCAGTAACTGCAGTCAACTAATTAATTCATATATATTAAAAGAACACCTTTCACCACATGTAACTGCAATAGTAAATTAAGCAGGATATTCTGAAGACGAGCATTAGCACAGGGTGAAAGGTTCATCCTGGATGGTCTGTTTATATCACCTGGTAGAGATGGGATACAGTCCTGCTACGCTCTCAATATTGGATACAACTGTGTGTAGTATGGAGTGCTGAGAGAAAAAAATAATCTGCCCATCACTGGCTTTCGAATGCAGAGTTTGTGAAGCTGGCGAATTGTCGATAAGAGAACTTAGGTGGAGAGAGGAGTATCCCATCTATGTACAGAGGTCCTGATGCTGAGCTGATGGTTGTAAATAAGCAATTTTTATAGATGGCTTCTATGAACGTAAATAGTGTCAGGCCCAGAGTAAGCACCTAGTGGAATGATTATTAAACTGGAATAAAGGAGTGCTCCATGCTACAATGAAGGGTGTGTAGTCATTTTAATTCCACAAAAACACAGCAATTTTGCCCCAGCTCTGAGCTGGCAGAGATCATGTCTTCTCCTACAGTTTTGTTAGGACAGAAAAAGATGCTTAGAACCCACAAAGTGTCACATGTAATAAAAGCTGCCATGTTGTCTCCTCACCTCATGACCAATTAAGACATAAATGAGGCTAAACCGAGCAGTGTATTAGGAGAAAACCCAAAGGAATGGCTCTAGACTGGTCGGAGGTTGGACATCGATATCATTTGATTCCACCTCCAGGACCTACTGTTCCTTCCCGGGGTTGTCTCACAAGAGCAGACAATAAGCTTCCACATTGATGTGTGCAAGTCACACTAACTAGAGGCACCAGTGCAATCCAAAGCTATTTGTGTTACACTTTCAGTGCATTTCATTTATGAGGTGCAGTGATTGGGTGTTCTGCTGCATGGTGTGATATTACATCAATTATAATTACCTGATTTCCAGAGCTCTGAAACATCATTTCTCAGACTAGAATTTGAAGCTGGGGAAAAAGGAACAATACATTTTGTAACTTTTCAGTCTATAGAGTCTCTTAAGATATATAAAATCATTTGACACAAATGCTGACATATTCTTATATGATTGTAAGACTTTCTACCTTTATACCCTTAATATGGACCACACCTGGGAATTCTCTCTCAGTATATGGAAGAGAGTTATGCTGGCTGTTCAAATACAGATATGTTCCACACTACTGAGCAGTGTTGGACTGGCCCACTGAAGTATCAGTAAATCCCCGGTAAACCAGAATGACTGATGTCGCCGCCACTACCCAATGACGGCAAAAATGTGAAATGTATAAAATGATTAAGTCATCTAGGCACCAGTGTGGCTCTCCTAAGTTCTGCGTTGGTGCTGTTTTTCCAGCACGCTTGATCTGGAAGTGTTTCTGGGACCACCCAGCATGACATAATTTGTTGGCCGTCACACCCTGACTCTGACGAAGGCACAAGCATGGCTTTCCTAAGTACCGCACCGTGCACTTGTACTGCTCCTCCACTGGGCTGTGGTGCTGATCACCTCTCCTCCTTCCCCCCAGCACATGGAGCTGACAGCTTGGAACTGAAGGTAAGTTTGTCTAGATAAACACATGTTCTACTTTTCTTTGGAGTATCATACTTTACTCTATGTCCACTCTTTCTTACCTTCTCTCCTGTCTGTGCCGTTCCTTCTGCCCTTCCCCTATCTATGTTTGAATCTCTGCCCTTCCCCTATCTATGTTATTATCTCTGCCCTTCCCATGTCTGTGCTAGCCTCTCTGCCCTTCCTCTATCTATGTTAGTATCTCTGCCCTTCCCTTGTCTGTGCCAGCCTCTCTGCCCTTCCCCTATCTATGTTAGTATCTCTGCCCTTCCCTTGTCTGTGCTGACCTCTCTACCCTTGCCCTATCTATGTTAGTATCTCTGCCCTTCCCTTGTCTGTGCCAGCCTCTCTACCCTTCCCCTATCTATGTTAGTAACTCTGCCCTTCCCTTGCCTGTGCCATCCTCTCTGCCCTTCCCCAATGTATGTTAGTATCTCTGCCCTTCCTTTGTCTGTACCAGCCTCTCTGCCCTTCCCTTATCTATGTTAGTATCTCTGCCCTACCCGTGTCTGTGCCAGCCTCTCTACCCTCCCCCTATTTATGTTAGTATCTCTGCCCTTCCCTTGTCTGTGCCAGCCTCTCTGCCCCTCCCCTCTCTATATTAGTAACTCTGCCCTTCCCTTGCCTGTGCCAGCCTCTCTGCCTTTCCCCTATCTATGTTTGTATCTCTGCCCTTCCCTTGTCTGTGCTGGCCTCTCTACCCTTCCCCTATCTATGTTAGTATCTCTGCCCTTCCTTTGTCTGTACCAGCCTCTCTGCCCTTCCCCTATCTATGTTAGTATCTCTGCCCTACCCGTGTCTGTGCCAGCCTCTCTACCCTCCCCCTATTTATGTTAGTATCTCTGCCCTTCCCTTGTCTGTGCCAGCCTCTCTGCCCCTCCCCTCTCTATATTAGTAACTCTGCCCTTCCCTTGCCTGTGCCAGCCTCTCTGCCTTTCCCCTATCTATGTTAGTATCTCTGCCCTTCCCTTGTCTGTGCCAGCCTCTCTACCCTCCCCCTATTTATGTTAGTATCTCTGCCCTTCCCTTGTCTGTGCCAGCCTCTCTGCCCCTCCCCTCTCTATATTAGTAACTCTGCCCTTCCCTTGCCTGTGCCAGCCTCTCTGCCTTTCCCCTATCTATGTTAGTATCTCTGCCCTTCCCTTGTCTGTGCCAGCCTCTCTACCCTTCCCCTTCTTTTTTTTGGGAACCTGTCTTGATAATGTACGCCAGCTGAAGCTGGCGTACATTATCAGAATTGAAGAAATCTAATGCTGTCAGCTCTGCTCCGAAGAGCAGAGCTGGACAGCGCATGTGTGGAGGGATAACATGACCCCTCCCTGTCACTCAGCGCGCTCACTCTGCAACGATAGTTGCAGAGACAGAGTGGGGACTTTGTGCGCATGTGCACTGCACATGCGCAATTGAAGGAAGAAGAGGAACGAAGAGGAGATCCCGAGACAGCGCATCCGAAGAGGGGGGTAAGTGTGATTTTTTCTATCACAGAAACAGCAGTTTTTCGGAACTGCTGTTTCTGTGTTCCCTTTGCGATAAGGATTGATAACTATTTCTCACTTTTGCCGATTAATGATAAATGTGCCCCTAAGTATTAATACAAGGTCCCGCTGCTGTAATAAAGCCGTAGGTTAGATAAAGACAATCAAAAAAAGGATACTTAACAACGCTGAGACCTTGGACTAAACCTAGTAAAGAATCCACGTTTGAATAAACAAAATTGTTTAATTAAATAAATAAAAACATATAGCAATAAGGACACATCACATCAATAACAGATTATCAGTGCACTGTTAGCAAATCCCACTGCGCTAAAGACTGCATGCACGATGTTAGTGAAAGTTAATGAATCAACGGCTTCAAAAATACAAGAGATCTAATCGCTTCTTTAGAAAAAAGGGATCAGTGATACATAAGCCAACAATTCCTCCAATAGTTATGGAAATGTAAATGTTAATACAGTTGAATCCTAGTACATGTTGAATAAAATGAAGCCATAAACCACATTCCTATTTCAAACTTCACCTTAAACGGCAATAATATGAGCGGACACATAGGATCATTCCTGGCCTTGGAATTATTACACTTTGGTAGCCAATCAATTGTCAATAATCACACATCGGAGTCAGAGTGGATAACTGTTAGTTAAAACTGAGTCAGGAAAGTTCCGATAATTAGCAGTAATGCAATCATGAATAAGTAATCCGTTACTTTCTTGAAATTAGTAGCCGGTTCTTCGACAGCCCCAGAGAATGTTCCCAATAATAGGATCTTGATCTTCACATAAGGGCTCACCGATCAAAGCTCCTGAGTAAATCAGTCAACTCCGTGTCTGCATGAACTGAAGCTTGTTAACATGCAAAGCTGCGTCTGCGTTTAGCTCTGTGATAGTAAATAATAAATGACAGACAAGTCCACGTCTGTATTGATAATCAAAGAGTGGAAAAGGCTGTGCTACAAAGGCTGACGCGTTTCTTCACCGAAGTGATTTCATCAGAGGTAGTGCAATTCCATTCAAGGTAAGTATTACACTTTATATAGAGTGCTTTGTGGACTCAGTGTTCGGCCTCTTCCGGCAAGTATGCAAGTGATTAATAAGATTTCAATGTTAACTATTCCCTCGCCAAAAGCAAAAAGTTGAATTAAGGGGAAATAGTTCTAAGCAATTTATACACAAGTCCACAATAATTTCTTTCATGTTATTAAATAAATAAACAAACGTGGATTCAGAAAATAAAAACCATAAAACAAAACCATACCAAATAACTTATAAAGATGTATTTAACTAATAATATTGATAACATCTGTAACCTCAAAATACATTGATCCAGATTACTTATCAAAAATTATTATTTGTGTTTGTATCTCATGATCAACACATTCTGGATCATTCTTTCACCCTACGTAGAAATAAATGTTAACAAATATCAATAAATAATAATATCCATAAAAAATAATAATTGATTTAAATATAATAATAAAAATAATAATAAAAATAAAAATAAAAATAAACATCAACACTCTCTTCAACCCATTGAGAAATCTCTATTCATTAACCAAACGAATAGTAGTTATAATCTTCAATTCTCAGCAGATTTACAGATTATAACCACAATAGAAACACATAAACTCCTTGTTGTTTCTAAAAACAATATCTTAATCTTAAACTAATCTATACATAGTCTAAGTTTCTCTGACACTTCAATGAATCCTTGTCCTTGACACCCTCCCAAGGTAAAGGGTAGAAATAAACCTCCTATCTCTAACCTAAAAATAGGCAATAGAGTCACTCAGTATAACCCAAAAAAGAGAAGGAAAAATGATAATTCTGTAAATGCACTGAAAAACCAAAACCCATGGTCCCTAAAACTCCTAAGAGAAAACATCATTCAGTTCCACCACCTCATTTAGTCCAGCTGGACTTAAAGTGTTTAATTGTTGAATCCAGTAAACCTCCTGTGTACATAGCTTCCTGTATCTGTCACCTCCTCTCAGTGTATGCGGTATATGTTCTACAACACAAACACTGAGATTTTCAATATCCCCTTCATGTACTAGATCAAAGTGTCTAGACACACTGTGAATGGACTTTCTATTAACAACATTCCTTCCGTCTTCTAGGAATCTCACATCTTTCAGTGGCCTCGTTGTCCTTCCGACATAAAGCATATTACAACTGCATTTGATTACATAAATGACATAACATGTGTCACAGTTAATAAACCCTTTAATCTTATGTGTCTTATCCATATGTGCAAAATTCATGGCTTTATTCTCTAGATGTTTACAAGTGATATGTCTCTGATGGCCGCATTTGTAGCAGCCTTTTACTCTATCCGGTATCCCGTTTTTAAGGTTCTCTTGACTAGAACATTCTAACAAATCATTTTGTAAGAGACTCGGCGCCAGAATGTTTCTTTTAAATATCACTTGTGGATTTTCTGGTAAAATCTTTCTCAGAGTATTATCTTGTCTTAAAATAGGATAGTTTTTTCTAATTATGTCTCATATTGATGTGGCTTTCTTATTATATTTAGATATAAAAGCAACAGATGGGAGAGTCTCATTCTTATCCCCCTCTGTTGAACCTATAACTAATTTATTTTCCAACAAATCTGATCTTTCCATTTTATTAACAACCTCCAACGCTTCAGTCAACAATTTCTCTGGATACCCTTTCTCTCTAAAATCTGTCATCATCTCCCTTGCTTGTCCAGCAAAGGCTATTTCAGACGTACAGTTCCTTTTGAGGCGCATAAATTGGCCTTTGGGTATGTTGTTCTTCCATTTATGGTAATGTGCACTCTTATAGTGCAAATAATTGGCAACATCCACCTTTTTCTTAAAAGCTGACATTTCCACTACCCCTTCATGAATGGAAAATTGTAAATCCAAAAAGTGCATATTGGTCTCATTATAACGACTAGTGAATTTTAGATTAAAATCGTTATTGTTCAGCACTGCTACAAAGGATTGTGCTCGAATCTCACCACCTCCCCAGATGACAAATAGGTCATCAATATACCGACCATAAAGGACCAGGTCCGCACCAAAGCCACCCCCCAAAACATGGGCCTCCTCAAAGGCGCCCATGTAGAGATTGGCATAGCTTGGTGCAAACCTGGTCCTCATGACCGTTCCCATGATCTGCAGGTAGTATTTTTGATCGAATAAGAAATAGTTATGGGACAGGATGAATTGGATTGAATCCACAACAAAGAGGCAATGATTTTCTGTCAAATTGGGATCCTCTAACAACACCTGTTTAATTATCTCAATACCTCTCTCATGAGGGATGTTACTATATAAAGACTCAACATCAAGGGTCAAGAAAGCATAATGGTCCTTCCCTTCTACATCTTTTAGCATTTCAATTACATGCAAGGAATCTCGTATATAAGATATATCCTTCTCCATCATGAAAATCACTCTAATCATAATATGAATTCTATTTATCATAGGGGCCAGTGGGGCTGTGGTAACTATAAATAGGTATTGCTGCATATCCCTGTGATACAGAACATTGTGCCACCACTATTTATCATCATCATTTATTTATATAGCGCCAACATATTCCGTAGCACTTTACAATTGAGAACAAACATAGTAAACTAATAAACAAACTAGGTAAAACAAACAAAGAGGTGAGAAGGCCCTGCTCGCAAGCTTACAATCTATGGGACAATGGGAGTTTGACACATGAGGTTAAGTCTACATTTTGCATTTCGGCCCAGCCAGACTGCAAAGGTAAAAGGGACTCATAAGCTAAATGATCCTGTCACACAACAATGTTGGTCGGGGGGTAGTTGTCTTGTGTGAAATTCTGTAACGGGTGGTAATAGGGTAATGTAGTGAGGTTAAGATGGTGGTTAAGAAATATTATAAGCTTGTCTGAAGAGGTGGGTTTTCAGTGAACGCTTGAAAGCTTGTAGACCAGAGGAGAGCCTTATTGTGCGAGGGAGAGAATTCCATAGAGTGGGTGCAGCTCAAAAAAAGTCCTGTAACCGGGAATGGGAGGATGTAATGAGGGTGGATGAGAGACGCAGATCTTGTGCAGAACGGAGTTGCTGAGTAGGGAGATATTTTGAGACAAGATAGGAGATGTTTGTTGGTGCAGCTTTGGTGATGGCCTTGTAGGTTAGTAAAAGTATTTTATATTGGATTCGGTAGAAAACAGGTAACCAGTGTAGAGACTGAAAGAGTGATTTAACAGAGGAATAACGATTTGCATGAAAAAATTAAAATAGATTGTAAGGGTTTGAGTCTGTGCGAATTCTGGAAATGATTTTTAGATGTATGTAACATTATTTAGATGTAGAGTCAATGTGGGGAACAAAGGATAGGTGTGAGTCAAGGATTACACCTAGGCAGCGAGCTTGTGGGGTGGGATTTATGGTCATGTTATCAACAGAGATAGAAATGTCAGGTATGCTCTTGTTGGTGGGTGGGAATATTATTAACTCTGTTTTAGAGAGATTAAGTTTGAGTTGGCGAGAGGACATCCAACATGAAATGACAGATAGACACTCAGTTACACTGGACAACAAAGATGGTGAGAGATCAGGAGAGGATAGATAGATTTGGGTATCATCTGCATTGAGATGATGCTGAAATCCAAAGGAACTTATTAGATTTACAAGAGAAGCGGTATAGATAGAGAACAGCAGAGGACCTAGGACTGAGCCTTGCGGTACTTCAACTGATAAAGGAAGCGGAGCAGAGGTGGCCCCAGAGAAATTAATAGTGAAAGAGCGATTAGAAAGGTAGGGTGAGAACCAGGATAGAACAGTGTCTTGAACACCTAGGGATTGCAGCATTTGTATGAGAAGAGAGTGGTCAACGGTGTCAAATGCAGCCGAGAGATCCAGGAGCATTAGGAGAGAGTAATGGCGTTTAGTTTTAGCAGTGATCAGATCATTGACAACCTTAGTCAATGCAGTCTCTGTGGAGTGTTGAGAACGAAAGCCAAACTGAAGAGAATCCAACAGGTTGTTTGCGGAAAGTAAGCGTGTAAGGCGAGTGTAGGCAAGTCTCTCTAGTAGCTTGGAAGGGAACGGGAGCTGAGTGATGGTACGGTAATTTGAGAGAGAGTTTTGGTCAGAACCTTGTTTTTTTAGAATAGGAGTAATCACTGAGTGCTTGTATAGTGATGGAAAGATGCCAGTAGAGAGCGAGAGATTACAGATTTTAGTTAGAGGTGGAATGAGCACAGGAGACAGGGATATACCAATTTGCGAGGGAACAGGATCAAGAGGACAGGAGGTAGAGTAGAAAGATAAGAAAAGAGCAGAAATTTCCTCGTCATTTGTGGTGTGAAATTAAGAGAGGGTGTCAGAGGGTGGTGGGAAAGAATTGAGCTTATTGCTTGTCGAGGAACTATTGCTTGTCGAGGATACTATTTCTAGTCTGATCTTATCAATCTTGTCCTTAAAGTAGGAAGCAAGATCCTGGGCACTTTAACAGGCTGGAGCTGCTCTGGGAGCCCTGGCGAAGACCCCACTCATCCACAATGATAAGTTGCCTAATACCGCTGTCACAATATAGGTGTTTGAGCACTTTGATTGCAGAGCACCGAACACAATCACTGTGATGTACATATCTACTGCAAAATATACTTTTAACAAAGTAGATCTAGATAGCCTGCACTACCAACAGAGACAAAGACATTTGTAAATGTGTTACCATATACTCCCCTATCACAGAATAAGTTATACGCAAATCCAGATAGATTTTTCCCAATTAAGACTATTTTATGGTACTTACCATTATATTTTAGCACTGTGAGCTCATTAATCATGTTGTCTTCTAAAAAAACAAACAAACAACAAATGTCATATAAAAGTTGTTTTATCACAGATAGTAGTATCACACTTACTCTATATGTATGTCCTGCTGCTTGCTTTTCTAATATAAGGCCAGGGCCATCTTAACAACATTATGGGATCCCGGGCAAAGCAGTGCACCGGGGCCCATATATATATATATATATATATATATATATATATATATATATATATATATATATATATATATTTATTAATATACATATATATCACTTTTTTTTAAAATCCCCCTTAACTTATCTATCAATCGCCCTGTTTTTCGAGTTCAATCCTCTTCTCTTATTCGTCGCTGTTCTCCGCTCCTCTGTGCTGCGCTCCCAGTGAATGTTGGGCATCATCACGCATGACATTCACTGCGAGAGCAGCACAGAATTGGGGACCAGTGAGGGAGCCGGATCACCACCTGACCCGAACTGTCAGGTGACCGCAAAAAGTAAGTTGTTTTTTTTATTATTATAGGAGTCCTGCCTTGTGCCCTCTTGTCCGCTGGGTCCCTGGGCACCTGCCCATCGTGTTCAGTCAGATAGACGGCCCTGTATAAGGCTCTGGCATTTCCTCTTTGTACAGCAGCTTTGACAGATACTATACATTTCAGGGACAGTTATTTTCCTTATTTTTAATTCTTAAACAATCAGGACATTAGAGATAATGATTTTAGTATCTGTAACAATAGATTGTTATAGTAGGGGGGTGACTGATACATTTTGCTCACTCTTGTATTCTTCCTTATATTAAACAACATGAGGGCATGGGAGTCAGTGGCCCTAATGCTACACTTCCAGCTGCCCTCTGCAGACTGTGTATGGAGTTAGGCTCAGCTCCTAGTGCTGATAATGGTGGGGATGTCACACACGGTAGATATGTCTTTCCTTACAGGTGTCACTGAGGACTTACTTGTATTTATTTATGATGACTAGTTTGTAAGATGTAAAATGTGAACATTACCTTTCTGCTTAATCCTTGACAGGTCTCCCATGATGTTGGAAACTGAAAAAAAAAATTGCAAAATTAAACTCCATAGAAGCACAGAACATTCCCATCTCTTTATTTTTCTCCAATGTTGCTTCAAACCCTTCATCCCATTAATATTCCTAGATCCTTCATGTCATACTCTATGCTTTCTGTCTATAAACCTCAGTAGACTTCATGAGTTGACACCAGCCTGTAGCATTGAGCTTCCAGTCTCCTAAGCCTGATTCACGAGAATCTTATTGTGATTATCACACATCTCACCAGTTTCGCTTTATGTGGTTCACTGTGTGCTTTGGTTTCCCTTGGTTACCACTATCTACTGTTCAGCCTGGCGTTCCACTATCATCGGACGCCATCTTGCCTAATGCATTTCCCTGGGAACCTTCAAAACCTCTGTTCTGCAGTGACTGGATCATCTGCAGCCAGTTCTCTTTATAAGGGCCCTCCTCCCTTTAATGGGTATCAGATCATCCAGTCTCTCTACCTGATAGGAAGCATTTCCTCTGACTGTTGTTTCTGATATTGTGGATGGTGCAGCCTGTTGTTACTCAGAATTCCTGTGCTGCTCATCTCTGCTCGGCAACTACCTGTGCTGCTCACTGCTTCCCAGCAATTACCTGTGGAGCTCATCTCTACTCAGCAATACCTGTGCAGCTCATCTCTACTCAGCAATACCTGTGCTGCTTACTGCTTCCCAGCAATTACCTGTGCAACTCATTTCTACTCAACAACTACTTGGTGGTTCGCTGCTCTGCTCGCCCTAGAGGGCCACGACCTGTGGTGGAGAGCAGCCAAGGCCATTTTCCCTTGCGGGAATCCCTGGTGAACACCTCTCCACAGTTAGACTCCGCACCTCTCTGGGGGTAAGCTGTCACTCTAGCAGCAATCAGGACCATTCCCATTATCTGGCTTTCATGATAATAATTCATTAAATGTTGAAAGAGCATCAACCATCCCCATACTAACTAAGTTAATAAACCACTGTTGTTTCCCTGGTGTGAGTGCCATTGTCCCCAATCTCTTTCTCCAGCCTCCATGTAGATAAATTCAGCAGGAGGTATAAGGTAAACTCCCCCACACCATTCCCTTCTGATAAGAAAGACAAATGGCTTCTGACCTGTGACTCCACACAAATGACCTGGGCAAGGGGTGTGGGAACCAGGAAGACTATATTAATTAAGGTCAAAACACAGTGAGAGAGACTGGACAGTACTGACTGGGATTAAGGTTCCTGATGGACTGAAGTCACTGAGGTAGGAAGGATAACTATGAATTAGTCAAAGAATGTAGGAAGCCTTTGGGTGATAGAAAATTATTGTGTCTGCCAAAAGTGTGGTGACACTGAAACTTTATCGCTAAATCGGTCGTGGTGAGGTAGAACTCTAAGATACCCATAGAATTATTATGTTCTGTACCCCTTGTAATCTTATCCAAAGTCTTTCTTACTGGATAGCGTAAAGTTAGTTAAATGACTATTGATAGTGATTGTAAGATCTTTTGGTGGAGTGGTAATAAAATTAATAGTTTGATTGCACTGATATCTATCTAGATGGAGGTTCTTACCCACACAACATTAAAAGAGAGAGGAAGCTTAGGCTATTTTTATCCCAAACAGGAGCTGCATCACTAGCAGTTTATGTATCAGGTATAATACATATATGCACAATTGGATGAGATGGGAGTAGACAAGAAGACAGGAGGAGAGGAGACCTTGCTCATGTGAGCTTACAATCTTCAGACAACTGTCACAAACACGCTCCCAGTTGCCATGACTTTCAGGGTGTATGCTGTATGAAGTTACACACGATTTCAGTCCGCAGGCTCTCTCTTCCTATCACACAGGTTATAGACCTACGGAATTGCTCAAACACAGCGCTCTCACAGCCCCAGACACTTCAGGTTTTCTACCACCTATTGAATACGGACAACAGGACCCAAATATACTGTCCCTCACTGGCCCACAAGGCTTCTAGATATCCACAGACTAGCTAGACCCACATCATCAAGCAAAGGGTTACCTCTTCACACCTCCAGACTGTTGCACAGATGTAAATGCAAGCATATACAACTTGTTAATCAAATGTATCAACAAATCACACACTACCATTCCAAGGGTTAACTTGGTTGAGCTATTTCTTCTTAACAGGCTAATGGATTTGTTAGAGTATCAAGAACGCAATATATTAAATTATAGATTTAATATACAAAAGTACAGGGCATTCAGATATAAAGAAAAATAATGAATAAACAGTTAATAGATTGACATAACAAGCAAAACAGTTTAAAATTAAAGGTGTTACATTCAGAGTGTCACTTTCATGAATTGCATACTCTGTGGCAAAGCTGATGGGCAACTTATCAATGGGAATTGATTTCCCAAAGGCTTACCCTTGCCCATTCCCAACACAGGTTTTTTAAGCAAAATGAAATGGCATAGACTTCACAGGGGTAGTGTTTAATGTTAATAGGGGGCAGGTATGTCCCCTGGGTATCACTATAGTTCGCTCACAAATATTCCCAAAGTTTTGTCCTGTGGGTGATTTTTCACAGATATATTCCAGAGACATAACTCCCCCTTCAATAAACCGGTCATAATCTCCTGCACATTTAAATACCAAACATGATGGAATTATGACAATGTGACATATCTTTGGAAAAAATATGTGAGTAAAGCTGTTACCGGATACTGACAGTACTTGTAATTCACAACCCTGGTGTGATTTCTGCTCCTCAGTATGGAGTTCCACCCAGATTTCCCAAAATATGAACTATATACCTGTATAGGCTTTCACATGCAGCCTACAAGGATGTCCAGCTGGGATCGGCCCCACAAAGTCTATTCAAGTGTCCAAAACTCCATCCCAGGCCAGGCTGTCTCACAGCAGGAGCCCTTTGAAGCTGTCACAGTTGACATCTTATCTTGTCACACTGGGATGTGCAAAGCCATCAAATACATTTACATCAGACTCTCTGTCTTTACATTTTAAACTTTAACAGCTCAATTTATTCATGGATTCATTTGATATAACCTATTTACATTGCAGTTATGATTTATCCCTTATAAAAAACTGTAAGTTCTCTATGTTCATGAAAACAGCTTTCATCTATTTGCTTCTCCATGTCCACCTGCAACTAATACTAAATTAATTAAACTAACTTCTTCATCAATGATTTTATATAAAACATGGCCCCTTCCACCCAGTACAAAATTCTCTACACCTGAAGTCCCCACTTAATTTTGTAACGCAGTAACTGCAGTGAACTAATTAATTGATTATATATATTTATATATATTAGAAAAGCACCTTTCATTACATGTAACTGCAATAGTAAATTAAGCAAGAAATTCTGATGAAGAGCATTAGTACAAGGTGAAAGGTTCATCCCGGATGGTCTGTTTATATCACCTGGTAGAGATGGGATACAGTCCTGCTACGCTCTCTACATTGTGTAGTATGGAGTACTGAAAGAAAAAATTAATCTGCCCATCACTGGCTTTCGAATACAGAGTTTGTGGAGCCGATGGTTGCAAATAGACAATTTTTATAGATGGCTTCTTTGAACGTAAATAGTGTCTGGCTCAGCAACAGGCCCAGAGTAAGCACCTAGTTTTGCAAAGCAATGTAGAAAAGAGAGTGGAATGATTATTAAACTGAAATAAAGGAGTGCTCCTTGCTACGGTTAAGGGTGTGTAGCCATTTTAATTCCACAAAAACACATCAATTTTTCCCCAGCTCTGAGCTGGCAGAGATCGTGTCTTCTCTTACAGTTTTCTTAGGACAGAAAAAGATGCTTAGAACCCACAAAGTGTCACATGTAATAAAGGCTGCCATGATGTCTCCTTACCTCATGACCAATTAAGACATAAATGAGACTAAACCGAGCAGTGTATTAGGAGAAAAACCAAAGGAATGGCTCTAGACTGGTCGGAGGTTGGATATCGATATCATTTGATTCCACCTCCAGGACCTACTGTTCCTTCCCGTAGCTGTCTCACAAGAGCAGAGAATAAGCTTCCACATTGATGTGTGCAAGTCACACCAACTAGAGGCACCAGTGCAATCCAAAGCTATTTGTGTTACACTTTCAGTGCATTTCATTTATGAGGTGCAGTGATTGGGTGTTCTGCTGCATGGTGTGATATCACATCAATTATAATTACCTGATTTCCAGAGCTCCGAATCATCATTTCTCAGACTAGTAGTTGAAGCTGGGGAAAAAGGAACAATCCATTTTGCAACTTTTCAGTCTATGGAGTCTCTTAAGATCTGTAACATCATTTGACACTATTACTGACATAATCTTGTATGATTGTAAGACTTTTTACCCTTAATATGGACCACACCTGGGAATTGTCTCTCAGTATATGGAAGTGAGTTATGCTGGCTGTTCAAATACAGCTATGTTCCACACCACTGAGCAGTGTTGGACTGGTCCACTGAAGTATCAGTAAATCCCCGGTGAACCAAAGTTACTGATGGTGCCGCCACTACCCAATGATGGCACAAATGTGAAATGTATAAAATGATTAAGTCATCTAGGCGCCACTGTGGCTCTCCTAAGTTCTGAGTTGGTGCCGTTTTTTCAGCACACTTGATCTGGAAGGGTTTCTGGGACCACCCAGCATGACATAATTTATTGGGCATCACACCCTGACTCTGACCAAGACACAAGCATGGCTTTCCTAAGTACCGTACTGTGCACTTGTACTGCTCCTCCACTGGGCTGTGGTGCTGATCACCGGTCCTCCTTCCCCCCAGCACATGAAGCTGACAGCTTGGAACTGAAGGTAAATTTGTCTAGATAATCATTATTTTGCTTTTCTATGGAGCATCATGCTTCACTGTATGTCCACTCTCTCTTACCTTCTCTCCTGTCTGTGCCGTTCCTTCTGCCCTTCCCCTATCTATGTTAGTATCTCTGCCCTTCGATTGTCTGTGCCAGCCTCTCTGCCCTGCCCCTATCTATGTTAGAATCTCTGCCCTTCCCTTGTCTGTGCCAGCCTCTCTGCACTTCCCATATCTATGTTAGTGTCCTTGCCCTTCGATTGTCTGTGCCAGCCTCTTTGCCCTTCCCCTATCTATGTTAGTATCTCTGCCCTTCCCATGTCTGTTCCTCCTTCCACTCCCTGTGACATTCTCCTTTATTCTACAACCTGTGCCCAATCAGTTTCCTCTTATCCTGTCTGTACCAGTTTCACCCATTCCTCGTCCTGTGGCAGTAACTCTCACTCATTCTCCTCATCTTCGCCTCTGGCCCACTTTTTGTGTGTCTGTCTTAATTTGGTATGTGCAACTCTGTCTCTTCATCTATATTCTATTCACCCCCTTTGTGTTTGTACGTTCCTGTCCTAATATTGTAGGTATATGTCTATCATTTCTCCCCCTTTCTTTCTGTCTGTCTTACCTTCCTCCTCCTCTTCTACTGAGGTTTATGATAGTGTCCTGGTGGCTGCTAATCAGAAACAATGAGGACGATAGGAAGCACAACCGTGTCCAATGCCACATAGCTGAACCTGAGGATGGCAGATAACCACGATCTTCTGATTTTAATAAAACATTTTATATACTACACTAAATACAAAATTAAACTCCATAGAAGCACAGAACATTCCCATCTCATTATTTTTCTCCCATGTCCTCCATAGGCCGTCCTCACCCCCTGTCAGGCAGCTGGCCACACCCCCTGTCAGGCAGCTGGCCACACCCCCCTCTGGTTGCTGGCTATGTCCTTTTCGTTTTCTGCCAGCACGCACTATTTTATGGGCTCTACCATTGCAATCCCCCAATGGACCCTTCATGCCCCAAGTCGAACACGGTGCCACTGAGGGTTCTACTGTGACATGTATGGAACATGCTGTGATAAACCCTGCACATCCCTGGATATGTCCTTCTCCGTCATGTAAATCACTCTGATCATACTATGAAATCTATTTACCAGTAGGTCCAGTGGGGCTGTGGTAACTATAAATAGGTATTGCTGCATATCCCTGTGATACAGAACATTGTGCCACCACTATTTACCAGGCTGGAGCTGCTCTGGGAGCCCCGGCGAAGACCCCTCTCATCCACGATGATAAATTGCCTAATACCGCTGTCCCCATACAGGTGTTTCAGCACTTTGTGTTCGGTGCAATCAATGACTGTGATGTCCATATCTACTGCAAAACATGCTCCGAACAAAGTAGGTCTAGATAGCCTGCACTACCAACAGGGACAAAGACATTTGTAAATTTGTTACCACATACTATTCTATCACAGAATTATTTATACCCAAATTTCATATTAAAGATGTTTTATCACAGATATTGCGATCACGCTTACTCTATATATATGTCCTGCTGCTTTTCTAATATAAGGCTCTGGCATTTCCTCTTTGTACAGCAGCTTTGACAGATACTATATATTACAGGGACAGTTATTTTCCTTATTTTTAATTCTTAACAAATCAGGACATTAGAGATAATGATTTTAGTATCTGTAACAATAGATTGTTATAGTAGGGGGTGACTGATACATTTTGCTCACTCTTGTATTCTTCCTTATATTAAACAACATGAGGACATGGGAGTCAGTGGCCCTAATGCTACACTTCCAGCTGCCCCCTGCACACTGTGTATGGAGTTAGGCTCAGCTCTTAGTGCTGATAATGGTGGGGATGTCACACACGGTAGATATGTCTTTCCTTACAGGTGTCACTGAGGACTTACTTGTATTTATTTATGATGACTGGTTTGTAAGATGTATAATGTGAACATTACCTTTCTGCTTAATCTTTGACAGGTCTCCCATGATGTTGGAAGCTGAAAAAAGAAAAATACAAAATTAAACTCCATAGAAGCACAGAACATTCCCATCTTTTTATTTTTCTCCAATGTTGCTTCAAACCCTTCATCCCATTGTTATTCCTAGATCCTTCATGTCATACTTTATGCTTTCTGTCTATAAACCTCAGAAGACTTCATGAGTTGACACCAGCCTGTAGCATTGAGCTTCCAGTCTCCTAAGCCTGATTCATGAGAAGTTGATTGTAATAGATTAAATGATGAAAGAGCATCAACCATCCCCATACTAAGTTATTATTATTATTATTATTATTACTATTATCATCATTTATTTGTTAGGCGCCACAAGGTATCCGCAGCGCCGCACACAGTACTAACAGTAGACTATACAGGGTGAAACCATACAGAACAATGAACAAAAAGTACCAGTACTTCAGAAACTCCGGCCAGTCATATTCAGTAAAGACGGAGCGGAAGAACAGGTATGGAGACAGGAGGGGAGGGGGCCCTGCTCATACGAGCTTACATCCTAAGGGAGGGTAAACAGACCAGGCACAAGAGGAGCCAGTTGAGGGAGGAGAGAAGGAAGGATGAGCAAAGGGAGGAGATGGGGGTTAAGTTAATAAACTATTGTATTCCTGGTGTGAACCCCATTGTCCCCAATGTTTCTCTCCAGCCTCCATGGAGCTAACTTTAGCAGGAGGTACAAGGTAAACTCCCCATCACACCATTCCCTTCAGATAACAAGGACAAATAGTTTTTGATCTGTGACTCCACACCAATGACCTGGGCAAGGGATGTGGGAACCAGGGAGACTATATTGATTATAGTCAAAAGACAGTGAGAGAGACTGGACAGTACTGACTGGGATTAAGGCTCCTGCTGGACTGAAGTCACTGGGGTAGGAAGGATAACTATGAAGTAGCCAAATAATGTAGGAAGCCTTTTTTGTGATTGAAAAACTAGTGTGTCTGCCAAAAGTGGGGAGGCTTTTAATTTATTAGGATAGAATGTTCCCTATTGTGAATATTTTACGGTACTTACCATTATATTTTAGCACTGTGAGCTCATCAGTCATGGTGTAATCTAAAACATATATAGATAAAAAGTGTCATATATAAAGCTGCAGAAAGAAGAGCTCACAGTGAACATGCTTTCTGAGATGTAATGCTTAACATGTCCAGGTGGTGGCGACTGTGGTGGTGCAGATTTTTGCTGCTGCTGAAGAGGTGGATCAGAGCATATATTACACTGACAAGCTGTGGAATGATATGTAAACAAACTTCAAGGAAACAGCATTCCACTTTTTTGAGTTAGTAACTGGTTTACTGAATAGAAACAAAGCTTTTCTCCTGCCACAGAACAACCTGACTTTACCCATCCTCACAATTAGTAAACATAAGCCATCGGCCCAAATAAATCATGGGACAGTTTACATAAAACAAATAAATATGATACATGACAACACCAATGAACCTTTTACTCTCATGATTTATTGTTGTACATTTGCCGGTAAGTGTACTGACATGTATATGTCCACAGGGGCATAATCGGCACCTGTGTGACTAATTTAGGGAGATGATTTTACAAATATTACTGACTCTCTCCTCATGTGATGTACTAGAATAGAATACCAAATCAGCTGCGTTCTGATCCTATGCAGTGGTCAAAGTGGACATTTAGAATTGGGGTTATGGAAATATAAATGAATGAAGTATGATAGGCTGTCCCTCTCACACATCCCCTGCACCATCTTCTCCCCTGTCCCTCTCACACATCCCCTGCACATTCTTCTCCCCTGCCTCACTCACATATCCTCCTGCACCATCTCCTCCCCTGCCTCACTCACATATCCTCCTGCACCATCTACTCCCCTGCCTCACTCACATATCCTCCTGCCCCATCTCCTCCCCTGTCACGCTCACAAATCTCCTCTGCACCATCTTCTCCCCTGCCTCTCTCACATATCCCCCTGTACCATCTTCTCCCCTGTTCTTGTTACATATCCCCTCTGCTCTATCTTCTCTCCTGTCTCTCTCACATAACCCTGCACCATATTTGCCACTCTCCCTGTCACATATCCCCCTATACCATCTTCTCCCTTGTTCCTATCACATATCCCCCTGCACTATCTTCTCCCCTCTCCCTATCACAAATCCCCTCTCAACCAGTCATTTATTCTCATAAGGGAAGGATTATCATTGAACGTTCCTATTTACAAGATATTTCTGAGAATTGTACAACAGTCCTAATATCAATCTTTATGAATATTGAATTGAAAACAATGTCTCACTATTGTTGTATTCTTGTTTCTCTGTTTTCCACTGCTGGATTCATTTGAACAACATTCATTTACCAGTACGACTTAAGTATATTTATTACATCCCTTTGTTGTCACGTGATTCACCTATGTGTTTGTATGGGAGATAAACAGTGATTAACTTCATCCTTACTTGTTATTTCTCTTTCTCAAACTAGAAAAACATTCACCTATTTACAAACAGGGTTTTCTGTATTCCGTTACACAATCATGTTTCCAACACTCAGCATTCTACAGATCATTATGCATTCGCCTTCTCCTATACCTTCTTCTCTAATACTCACAATAACCAAACAAGAGTCCAGACAAGATGGCCAAGATAAGAAATATTATTACAAATAGAACCGCCAGAGCTGCTGTGAGCCAACTATGCGTATTCTTCTTCTTGTCACCTGTTATAAACAATAGTCGGATAAAGACACAGATCTTAGCTGGCAACAGATCAGAATGAAAACAAGTCAACATCTTCACAAAGTAGAGACTTGGGTCTATTTATCAAATGAAAAAGCCCTAAATCCTGCATAATGGGAGTGTTTGCTGGCTTTACAGCTTCTACCTATCTATTGAAGGCCCCTCTTGGTGATGACTATTGCTCCTCTTGGTGATGACTATTGCTCCTCTTGGTGATGACTATTGCTCCTCTTGGTGATGACTATTGCTGCAGCTAGTCTTCATCCCTGATTGGAGCTTGAAATAATTTTTTATTAAGAATTTTGTCATTAATGACTATATGACAGGTGACAACCAGTGAATGCTTCTAGTTTATTTTTTCATGTGTGTTCTTTTGGGGCTTTATTTTCCATATATGTATTAGATGCATCCTGCAGTGTATTGTGTCTGTCGGTGCAGAGTGTACCTACACCTGTATTCAACAAGACACGGTTCTCCAGGTCTGCTCCTAGTTCAACACAGATGCACGATTTACCTGCATTTTTAAACAAGCGTAATATCCATTCAAATTTGCTTGCCTTAAAGAAACAAGCCCCTAGTTATTGATTATAGGAGAAACTTTGTAATTTCTCACCTGAAGTTCTAAGAAATGCTTCATTGAAGGGGTTTGAAGGGTTCTCAAAATCTGAAAAGAAATGAGAATACAGGTAATTAATATTGTAACTCATTCATAAATACCAAATTGCGTGTCCTCGTTGTTGGCATGAATCATCCAAATGGGGATGTCTGTACAACTAGCAATAGACGATTGCTAGCCCAATTGCATGAAGTCTATGGGAACCCTGGTTGATGAACTTTGCTGACATTCTGGTCCCGCTAGGTGGCTGCAGACTATCAGGGGAATAATGAATCCAGAGGAAGGTCTGCAGTGACAGTACTGGGTTATAAACATTTAACAAAGTCAAGGGTCTGGGTCAGAAGCAAATTAACAGACTGGGAGCCAGACATGGTGGAGTGGAATGACTGAGATGGTACATTGTTAAAGACGGAATTGTGACCGTCCCACCAATCAATGCGAGTACATTGGTCAAACTTTAGTTATCTCCACTGAGAGACAGCTCTAAACAAAGGACAAGCACAACTGTGAGATACACACTCTAGAATATCACAGTCTATAGCAGGCACTTGGCCCGATATCACAGTATTCATGACCTGAAAATGACATTGAAGCTCGATAATTATCATTGAAATCAATAGGATTATCATAGCGCATGTAGACAAATGCAGTCGGATATGGTCCATATTGCTCTGTGTATGGGGTCATCTTCTAACCACACGAGCAGTAACCAATTACCTAACAAGTGATCCTGGGTTTGGGAGTGATGGGATCTTGGCCAATTTCTCCAGCTATGTTCATTAAGACATTAATCATGTTATCCTACACTTGTGCCAAGCAGCAGGATTACCCCATGTACGGCCAACTTGACCTCAGTAATTTGCAAACTTTAAAGTCCTGGAGAACTTGAAAACCTGATAACCCTAACCATATAAAGCTAAATAATAAAGGATACTGTGTCTAGATGGGAAGAACTTTACTGTGCAGCGTCCATTCTGCTGTCCTCCACTGACACAATGACATACCCGGAACTCAACAAGAACAGACCTCGACATATTCATGGATACAAATTGGCCACAGCATCTATCAATTTCACATATTTATACACCGATCAGCCACAACAGAAAAACCACTGACAAGTGAAGTGAAAAACATTGATTATCTTGTTACAATGGTACCTGACCAGAGTTAGGATATATTAGGCAGCAAATGAACAGTCAGTTATTGATGTCAATGTGCTGGAAGCAGGAAAAATGGGCAAGTGTAAGGACCTGAGTGACTTTAACAAGGGCCAAACTGTGATTGCTAGACGGCTGGGTCAGAGCATCTCCAACAAGCCAGGTCTTGTGGGGTGTTCCCGGTGTGCAGTGGTTAGTACCTACTACAAGGGGCCAAGGAAGGACAAGCGGTGAACCCACGACAAAGTCACGGGCACCAAAGGCACATTAATGTGTGTGGTGCGCGAAGAATAGCAAGCCAATCAAATTAAGTACCTCTGCCAAACTAATTATCTTCCGCTCCTCAATGACATAAAAAATTACTTGGGACTCTTGAAAAGGTCTCTTTTTATTTCTTGGGTTGGGCGTGTCACCTCGGTGAAAATGGAGAGGCTCATGTATCTTTAAAATAACTTACCCATTAGAGTTCCCCCTCCCTTCTTCTCTACTAAAGCTGGTGATGTGATTCATTTGGACTGACAATCAGCGGCAGATCCAAGCTCATATTTGCCAAAGATCCACTGGAGCAGTTGGCCTGGGCTTCCCTGGTTTACGCACATACTATTATGCAGCCAGGTAAGTACAATTCATCAAGGCACGTATTTGCCATTTTTGTGTGTATCGCATGCAAAATCACACTGCGCATAACTAGAGCCAGGTAATACGCAACTAAATGCAACAATGTCCACTGCATCTATGCACGTAAAGAACACTTACTGCAGCCTACGATTTCTGGGAAAGTACAGGGTGGGACAGGGACGTTTCCGATTTGTCCCAATTACCCAACTGTAAAAATTGGAAGGTATGTATTGGAGACAGCTGCAGCTCCTCCCACATTGATAGGACAGTGTACCAATGGGATCTGATAAAACTCTGATATCTCTGGTCCTGTATGAAGGCATGCATCTATGTTGTACATTTTGCAGTGCAAGCCTGCCAAGCTGTCAGATACATTGAGTCTACTGGCAGTGGCGGAACTACCATTGGTGCTTCAGGTGCCGTGTACCGGTGCCCATGGAGATAATGAGACATGCTGCAGGGCAGATGCAGACAGTCGGTGGCCCCCGGTTACCTCCTCCCCAGCTCTCTGCACCGGTGCCCATGGAGATAATGAGACATGCTGCAGGGCAGATGCAGACAGTCGGGGGCCCCCGGTTACCTCCTCCCCAGCTCTCTGCACCGGGGCCCATGGAGATAATGGGACATGCTGCACGGTAGATGCAGACAGTCGGGAGTCCCACTTGCCTCCTTCCTGCCTCCCTGCACCAGGGCCAACAGTCTGGTAGTTCCATCTTCGTCTACCATACTAGAGAAGCACATCACTACGAACATGGCAAACTGCGGCAGAGTAAAAGATAGCAGGATGCACATATATAGTGAAGTAGAAACACTCCAGTTATTTCTTATATATTATTCAGCTTGGTACTATAACCTTTGAATTATATTAATGTGAAATAGTGGCTTTATATGTTCTTTAAATGGGTTGGGTACAAATTTACGATGGTAGAATTATCGACACAATAGTTCCGAGAGGCTTAATACCAGTACGTAAATTTCCTGAACACGGATAAAATAGCGACATTGTGATTGCTGACAGTGAAAGTGGCGATAGTCAGACTGTTTCCATTAAAACGACATCCCTGACGATGGACACATTTTTTTCGTGGACCCCACCCCCTAGGTAATCCAGCCCCGTGATGACCAGCCTGGGGCTGGTTGGCATCATGGCAGGGGGACACCACGCTGCAGGTTCCCCTACTATGGTGCTACCAGCCCCGGCTGGCTAAGCCTAGGACTGGTTGGAGGAAAATAGGGAGAACCCCACGGTGCTTATCCCCACGATTTTCCTCTGACCAGCACTAGGCTGGCAGCACTAGGGTTAATATGAATGGGGTGGGAGGGTTTACATTTTTGTTTTTAACATTTACTTATTTATTACACAGTTTACTGTCGGCAGCCACTGGAGCCGCTGGCATTTCTGTTTTAATGCTGGTAGTGTGACTGTCGGCATTTTCACTGTCATTAATCACACTGTCGGTATTTATAGTGTCAGGATTTTCATGTCAGTATTATTACCTTCAGTATTATTTCTGTCTGAAACATTACCATTGGCTAATACTTGTAGTTCAAGAAGTACTAGCATACTCAAGCAGTTTATATCTGCCAGGGCTTCCTGGGACCAGTAGTGCCACATAGTAAAATGCTATGGTTTTTTTTAACTATTGTTATCCCAACTCCCACTGCTGAGGTGTGTGGGAAGAGGCTCAATGCTATCATCTCAGGGCTGCTTTTCGTGGGACCTTTTTTTTTATATTTTGCAGGCTGGTTTCCCATAGTCATAGTCTGGAAGCTGATTACAGCTTATATAGGGAAACTCAGACTCTTCATCTCCCCTCCCCCCACATTAGCAGTATCCCACATAGACTATAAGCGCTTGTGCTTGGTTCACTTTTTGTGGGGTGCTAGTTAGGGGAACGGGGTGCTACAACTGTGGTTTTATTTATTCATTTTCCATTTTTTTTTTATGCACGTTTAAACCGCCAGTCATCATCATCAATTTCATGATAACAACTGGTCTACCTACTATGTGGCGACGCTTAGATATACTCAAAGCGCTTAGACACGGCATTAGAGAAAAAATAGAAAGATGATTTATTATGCAGAACAGGATTAAATACAGCACGGCTCCTTAACAATAGCAGGTCCAACAAGTGAGGAGATCAGTTCAAATAAATCCAGGGAGATAGGTTCCACAGTGAATCTCTGGCAGAACACGTCTTGGCCAAAAGTTAGTCACATACGTGTCCAGCTCCCAGGGTAGCCTCTTTTATCACTTCATATTCCCACCTTGGGAACTGCCTGCCCAGGGGAGTTGCAAAAGGTCTTAATTGGTGGGTTTCTCACAATAACCAGTCCCCTCCCCTACCTCCCCCAGGTGTCTTCCCTCAGGTGACCCCTGCTGGGTCCGGCTCCTGGCTGTCTGTAGAGCTCACTAGTGGACAATAGGGAGCAAACAGAAATAACAATGGTACCTTAATTCACTCAACTCCTGAGGGTTCCCTGTGGAGGTGGAATTTAACCCCTTAAGTGCATTTCCAAGGAGATGATTTCCATCACTGATACTTCCTTATAACAACAGGGCTAAAACTTGCAGTCCGGGTATGGATTAGAATAAGGGGTTGTCACATTGGCTCCATTCACCATGCCTGTTTCTTTACACACACTATTATCTTAAGATACATACAGCTCAAAATAATTAAGCAAGAGTGCAATTTTGCGTGTTATATTCAGACTGGACTTTGCACACAACTCTAAATGAGCTGGTAATGTTTTATTTAGGCCGCATGTAACTTGTACAACAAAGTGCTGCAGGGTAACTAAGTCCAGTTTTTTAGTTCCTTGAGCAGAGAATTGTTGTAGTCCATATTTCAGATCAGAATCCGCTGCTTGGATTGAATAGTAGAATAGCCATACATTGCCTGGCTGCTAGGATCAGGTTAAATATGGGCAATATATACCAGAGTCCATGGTAGAATCACTGCTGTACATTTATGGCTGACTTCCAAAAATCAATATAATTAGTCCAATAATGAAGCCTCAGTAGCATAGGCCATGGGGCCGATGATACATTTTTCATACTAATACTTAATAATGTCAAATTAATAACAAAAAGAAAGTTATAAGTCTTCAATGCGTTAAGTGATGAATAAGACTCTCTGCACAGTGGCCGGGATGGAAGCAGATAAGATGGAAGGAAGGATATAACAAACGTGCAGGAAGACGGAGGTTACCACAAGAGCAGAGATACCGGTTATCTTCCTTCCCTTATATCTCCCTGGACTGCTGACTGATGGACCCTACAGAGTAGTGGAAGCAGGAACCCGGATAGATGACTAGTAGGAATTCTGGCCTTTCTGTTTTGTCCCTGTTTACTTGGTACAGGGCACAAGGAGTGAATGTGGACATGGGTGGGACATTTTCCTCTTCATTGCACTGGCTGATTCTAAACAGGGATCAGCATCAACATAATTGTTGGGAAAACGGAGGTGCTGAGGCATTGATTACATGCATGTCGTAATAATCCCGGCCTTCAATGGGTGACATATTGAATGCATTCCTGCCGACCATTGGCCAGCGCTATGTACTGGAGAAATATCTGCTTTAGATGTTCCCAGCTGTACATATAACATACTTTGCAGAGTAAGCCGAGTTCATGCCGGTGGTGAGGAGAAAAATGTAAGGATTGTAGCATGGATTTGAGGCAAGCTAGAAAAGGAAAACAGGGAGTGAAAGATTCCAGCCTCAGCGCTGAATGCAAGAGCGCTGCAAAGCCAAAGCAGAGCTCAAAACCTTTGCACCTGTGCGAAATGGCCATTTCCCCCATAATCCCCGATTCACCAAAATACTTTCCCTGATTTCACGGATCTCTTACCATGACGGCTAAAATAAACATTTCAGTGGACACTAGCCTCACAAAACAAGAGGAACATTCTGGTGATATGATTGGCTGTAGGTTGTTATTTTCCCCCACTTAAGGTATATTATCTGCAATTTCTACTAATAAGGTTCACAGAATACAACTGTCCCCAGATTGTAGGGACAGTGGCAGGTTATAAAAATTTATCTCGGCAAATGTCCTTAATATTTAATATTAACTCCACAATAGAAAAGAAAGTTCAGCATAATATATGAAAAAATTACCATTGATTTTTATCTCTAAGCTTAATAAGTTAATGTTTATTTTATGGGGTATTTAAACAAAGATGTATACTATAATCAGACTGATTAAACACGACATGAGGGTTATTGTAGTTTTTCAATATCCACCAAAACATGTTGTGTGGCTGGAAACGAATTTAAATTGTTGTCAACTATGATGATTTAATAATACAAAACATAAACACCTTAGTCACCGTCGGTGCACTGATCACAGTACAAATATATCTTATCTCTCTCCAGATACTTTGTCTCTTATGTGTACTGTGAGGATATCACCCTTAGCTGGGATGACAGTTACCCTCTGTGAGATTCAACTCACTAGGGCAGACCAGACTATATCCAAAAGAAGACTTTATCACGACAGCACAACACCACAAGACATTCACACGATACAGGGTAATAGTAGCATGTATCCTCCAGCAGCCTCTTGCAGTCAGTGCTCTAAAGTAGTAATTTCAGTATCCATCAGAGTCTTATCCTCCCGCAATATTACCACTACCGATTAGCTAGACAGTTACGGTGTTGCCCAGCCTGAGTTACTGGCTCACACAGACCCTGTCCTGGTAGGGTTTCCTCCAGTGGCACCACAAAGCCTGGCCCAGAGTCCATTTTGCTGATGTCTTGTACACCAGGATCCTCCAAGCTAGAATCGCTCTCTTGGCATTCTGCTCTCCCTATAATATTGACTGTATACACAGGAAGTAGGGTAAAATGTCTCACTCCTCCCCCTTACAGCAGGGGTCTATCAGTGGACACTTAAGCTGTTAGACATACAGTCTCTGTTACCTTGATTATACAATGAAATGGATTAACTAAATTAGCTGTTTGGCTGAATACACTATACATGGGGTTACAATATTACATCAAGGAATGGCACTGCACGCTTACATGAAACAATAAGACTTTTGACACATTGTATCAACAGTGTTACGCCATCTGAATCTGTGATTCATTTTGATACAACAACATTTATATTGATACATTGATACATTTCCCAATGCTATTTCAGCCAATATATTACTTTGGAGACACATTGCATATCATTAGAAGTTCTAACCTAATTAACCTAACCTAATTACCTCTCAGATTACCTGTTGACCTAGCTAATTAACATGGGCTGCCAGCTAGTTAACTCAGACATTGTTCTGATTACAAACCAAATCTAAGCTGCACCTCATAACAATGGACATTAGAGACAAATGGTAATTACATTAGCTGACACAAGCAAAATGACTTCTGCTGTCCTGTTAGTTTCACAAAGTATCGCAATATTCTTTATATTTATACTCATACAATATTGAAGGTAATAGCAATGGCAAAATGTTCCTAATAACATGAAATAATAATACACATAACACACCGATGCTCTGGTGTATATACTTAGATTGGGCCAAGGATTAAAAAGTACATTAAACCGTGAGAAACGGGTGATGAATAAAAAGTCCTCAGTCCAGTAGTACCCAGATTCTTACATGTACCTAGAGATACAGATATTTCCCACTATACTCTCCGGACCTAAGTCATTAAGGAGAGAAAGGCAAATAAAGGAGTAACTGCTCCTGGACAAACCATGTTACAATGCAAGAGGTGCAAATTACTTCATCATTTTGCACATAAGATAAATACTGGCTGTTTTTTCATGTAGCGCACAAATACTTGATAGTTTTATTTTTACACTGATATTTAAAGTTGATCTAGGACAAGCCCCAGTGCAAAGTTACTTCTTTTTTTGTTGCTTTGCTCTCCTTAATGACTCAGGTCCTCCATCTTCTGTATTTCTCACTATTTTATTTTTTTAGTATTTTCTGTTACCTGTATTGGATTCATCCAGTGACTGCTCATAAGCATTCTTCATTTCTCACACTAGTAATACTCAGACGTCTCTCCTCCGTGTCTGTCTCTCCCCTGTCATAGATCTCATCACTGGAGCAGAACATGTCCACTGTCTCCTCTGCCCTTCCTGCGAGCGTGGGGGGAGAGGGTTACCGTAACTGTGTGGATAGAATTCAGGAAGCTGATTACAATGCTGACAGCAGCTTATTTCCTATTATCTGTCTAACATCCTACAGTGAAGGAATACCTTTCAGTCATGTTATTACAACAACCCATAGAAGATAGTGGCGGCCAAGGTGCCACCTTACGGATTTACTTCTCCTTCTTAGTGAAGTCTTGGGACATTGTAGATTCCAATTCACCCGCACCATCCCGTGAAGAGTGTACGTCAAGTTAACCAGCGATGTCACCACATGAACACAGCGCGTACAGGGCTACCTTTCAGAGTAGTACCCACCGTGGATGTGGGAAAGTATTTTCACACCCAGGCAAATATCCGAGCAAAGAATGTTTAAGTTTATTTAACAGAAATCACCATTTATAGCACCATTTATGAAATGGTTATAACAGTCACACTACAACATTGCAATATGACATACATGGAAACAATATGTTACAATCTGCCATGGGTCCTGTCTTGCTTCAATGCCATCCTGCTTTCGGTGCCATCTTATGTTCCTTGTCAAAAAATAAAAGTAGATTGTATGAGCTTCTAGAAATAATTTGCCCTCTATAAATGTGGTGACTAAATTATTAACATTTACTAACTGTGACCGTATGGGCGTACGTCATCACCCGGTCTGTTGCAGGAAGAAGGATAAAGGGATGTTCTTCCTGTACTGGTGATCTGGGTTTCTTTCTCACCGTTAGTAAATGACTCTTACTGGCCCCTCCTACTGGTGTCACCTTGTCACCAGACACCCGCCGACCGCAAATGCCAATTGTGCAATAGTTGTACGAGAAATCAGCTACCGCCACTGGGCTCCTTCAATGACACCTAGAACCGCTTACTGATGGAAAGCTTGTATAGCTGCTGCAGCACCTCTTTGCTGTGGTACTTCCTGACTGCTTACTAGATTTTAGGACTGCTGGGTAGTGGGCAGAGCATTAACACAGAGATGTTGGGTTCAACACAGGACAGCCGGGGAATAGATTAGAGTGTAAGCTCTGATCTGTTGGTCACACTATACAGCAGGCAACAGGCCTCAGTCAGAATCTTCAAGCAGTGATGTTTTATTGCTCAATAGTCCTGACAAGGACCATTACACATTAGATAGTGGGATTAGTGAGCTCCAGAAGTACCAATGGTATAATGCATTACATGGTCAAACAGGCCTCTTTTTATACAGTTTCTGACACACATGTTAGTAGAGGGTAACCCAGCACCCTGATCATAGCAGGCACTTAAAAGTCTGAAATATTACATCCAACGTTTACCCTCAGTATGTTATATTCTCTAGACTTGGAGATAACACAATTTAAGAAACTTGCATCAAGAAACTTTATGTAATGTTTCCTATCTCTCTAAGACACAGGATGCAAGTCTAACGACCCCCTCCTGTGCATTCAGGCTAAAGGAAGTGTTGGTCATTCATAAATGAAGGTCTAATTAGCATGGCATATCACTACATTTCCAATACAAAAATGCAACACAATATCAAATATCAGTACATCTGCAATGATATAGAGTAGTGCACTGTGCCACTAACTGAAATACATTTCTACAATAAATTAGTTCTGGGTGATCCTGCCACAGATGTCCAATGCTTGAATCGGGCTCTGAGGCGTGTGCCTTATTTTGGCATATCCTTACTGTAAATTAACTACTTGCATAAGTTAGATGGAGATGTAGTGCAAGTGTAGATATAGTGTGATATTTGGGGTATTATAAGGGCACAGTCATGCCCTTATATTAAGGTTACATGTAAAAAACGACATTCTGTCATTGGAAATCTGTGAGAGGGGGGGCATGGTGTTTGAGGCTCTACATCTTAAAACGTATTAAAGCTATTGAGCTGAAATTTGGCATGCGAATGGAAAACTGTCCGCAGGTGCCGCATGTCAAATTTCAGAAAAAAAGAATAAAAAATTACAATTTAAGAAGAAACTAAATTTCAAAATCTCGCCGTTTTTTTCCACTTCCTGTTTTGCAGTGTTTCTGTTTTTTTGGGAGACAGTAACTCGGTGTACAGGGCATTTAAAGACGAGCAGTAACTTTTGTTAGAAAGCTATTAGGGCTGAGGAGTGCCTTCGAGGGTTCACAAGTTTGACAAAGTTACAGTTTTTGTGCAATTTGGTAAAACATGCCCCATTTTAAAGATAGGGGATTTCAGAAAAGTTCATAACATTGCACATGTCAGATAGAGTCTTGTGCTGGGTGTAGTATATGAGGCTTAACTTGGGAGCACAAATATGGCTGTGTGTTCCTCCGCATACCGATTTTGATTTGTAAACTACAGACAAATTAGAGATATTTACTGGCTATAGGTGGGCTGGTTATTGTTTTGGGTCTGAGGGGGGGCACACTGTATAATTTTTAGCCCTGGCACCAATTTTATTTAAAAGTTTATCCCTCAGTGCGATGCCAGAGGAATGGATGGGGAATGCACTCAGCACACCATTCCGGCAGCCGGAATGGACGGAGAATGCACTCAGCACTCCATTCCGGCAGCCGGAATGGATAGGGAATGCACTCAGTTCTCCATTCCGGCAGCCAGAATGGATGGGGAATGCACTCAGCACTCCATTCCGGGAGTGGAATGCACTCAGCCATCCATTCCGGCTGCCCGAATGGATGGGGAATGCACACAGCCATCTATTCCGGCAGCCGCTATTGATGGGGAATGCACTTAGCACACCATTCCGGCAGCCGGAATGCATGGGGAATGCACTCAGCACTCCATTTCGGCAGCCGGAATGGATAGGGAATGCACTCAGCACTCCATTCTGGGAGCGGAATGCACTCAGCCATTAATTCCGGCAGCCAGAATGGATGGGGAATGCACTGAGAAAGCCATTCCGGGAGTGGAATGCACTCAGCCATCCATTCCGGCAGCCGGAATGGATGGGGAATACACTCAGTACTCCATTCCGGCAGCCGGAATGGATGGGGAATGCACTCAGCACACCAATCCAGCAGCCGCAATGGATGGGGAATGCACTCAAAACTCCATTCTGGCAGCCGGAATGGATGGGGAATGCACTCAACACACCATTCGAGCAGCCAGACTGGATGGGGAATGCACTGAGAAATCGATTCCGGCGTCCGGAATGGATAAGGAATGCACTCAGCACTCCATTCCTGCATACATGAAGTCAGTTATAACAGATAACTGTAATGTATAGCAGTAACCACCAATATATTTTGGGAGACAGTAACTCGGTGCACAGGGCGTTTAAAGACACGCGGTAACTTTTGTTAGAAAGCTATTAGGGCTGAGGAGTGCCTTGGAGGGTTCACGAGTTTGACAAAGTTACAGTTTTTGTACAATTTGGTAAAATATGTCCCATTTTAAAGATAGGGGTTTTCAGAAAAGTTCATAACATTGCACATATCAGATAGAGTCTTGTGCTGGGTGTAGTATATGTGGCTTCACTTGGGAGCACAAATATGGCTGTGTGTTCTCCCACATACCGATTTTGATTTGTAAACTGCAGACAAATTAGAGAAATTAACTGGCTGTAGGTGGGCTGGTTATTGTTTTGGGTCTGAGGGGGGGCACACTGTATAATTTTTAGCCCTGGCACCAATTTTATTTCAAAGTTTATCCCTCAGGTGATCCAGCCACAGGGTCCTTTTTTCAGACAGTTGCATAATATGCCTCAGAAAAAAAAACATTTCCTATACCAAAGTTCCACATGATATAATATAAAATCAGTACAGTTGCAATGATATAAATAAGCGCCCTGCGCTATTTCCTTTAAGTACATTTATATAGTAAGTTTTTTATAAGTGATCAAGCCATAGTGTACAAAGAGAAGAGCAGAGGGCCAAGGACGGACTCCTGAGGGACCCCTCCGGGAAGTGGGAAGAGGCGGAGGAGGAGTCAGAGGTAGAGACAGAGAAGGAGCGGTTAGAGAGATTGGAGGTGAAGATGTCTGCCCCTGACTGCAGCCTTGTGCTCACCGCCCATCACTTTCTGCTCTAGTTTCATTTTCTGCCTCCATATATTTGACAAATTAGGAAATGCATCATATTCTATGCTGGCTTGTGAGCTATTTCTCTACACAACTTTCACAGACAACACAAATATATGTACTAAATTGCCAACTCTGCATATTGTAAATATTAATTATTATTATATTCATAATATTTTGGGTTATTTGGTATCCTCAGCTCTCCCTGTGTATTTTGGATCGATTTGTCTCCAAAGAATCAATCAGAATAGAACAAGAATATTAAAATGTCAATTATATCAATATATATCTTCTTCTGCCATTTTGCATTTCAGTGCCAACAATGCCGCGGTGTGCATCTATATTCATATTTTGTAGTATTATTAGTGCAGCACTACCACTAGCAGTTACATGTATTATAGCCTGACATGAAGCTGATGTTTATAGGACTGGAGAGGTAACATGAAGCAATCAGTTACAGAGTCTAGGGAAAGTGAAGGAACTACCATGGGTACAAGGAGCGCTGCTGCTACAGTTTCAATGGGGGTCCAGCATTGCCGGGATCCCTACCCAAACTTATCTATGATTCCTGGAGATGCAGCATTCCCCCCTGGCTAGAAGAGGATGTGAGAGTGGTCCTATTTTTGCCTGACACTCTGTATATTAGCCTATATTAAACTGTTCGTTTCGGTTATTATTCATGTGATTTTATGAATGATGTATATTTGTGGTGAACCTTAACAACCTAATTTTCTGTGTACAATGGATAAAGCAATTTTCAACTAAGAGTTAGCTAACTGCTTCTGATTGGCTGATTGCAGACGCTCTATGCTGCTTTCTGCATTAATCATTGCTATATGATATTTTTTGTCGGCATATTTTAGACATAATTTTTTTTTCTGACATAAACCTGGCGCATGTGCTACTGATGAAGAGCTGAAGAAATCTTCAGATGCCTCTGACTCCACGTAAATATGATATGTATGTACCACTTTTTAGAGCTTACTTTTGGATGTGTCCAACTTGGAATCAGCCCGACTGTGACAGGAAAGTGGGTACAAGGTCATGGACCCCTCTCATGAAGCATACTGTGCAGTGCTGTAAGCTTCTCCAATATTTTAATATTTCTATGCTATTTAGTGTGTAAGTGATGCTTATGCATAAATGCCATATACCTATACTCATAGCCTGCTGCCCAACCCATATGTCTGATACCTAGGCCCCAGAAAGAAGCTGATCAGGATTCTCTCCTAGGGCAGAGACAAACTGAGGATAACTGGACCACCACCCACCAGAAGCCCATTACAGTGTCATCTCACAGGTGTTTCTAAGGGGTTAACCTGCCCTCACCCTAAATTTTCACTCAAAAGTGATCAATGTTTACTGGTCCCTTAGAATAATTTCTCATTGCCCTCATCTGATATAACCTGACCAGGAAGAGCCAGCAAAGAACAAAATGGGGACATGACTATCTCCTAAAGATAGGTGGAGCAAATTATCCTCCATTCTGAGCTAAACTCCCCCAGTACCTAGGGTGCACCAGTGTGGAACCGTGACTGGTATAAGGATAGGAATCCAGGAGGACAGAAGGAAGACAAGGGCTGGCTGGGGATTATCTGAATGAAAGAGAGGTTTATCTGAAGATTCCGCCATGTATCCAGGACATCCTCTGAGCCTTTGTGTCGGTGTGTGCCCATAGAAAACAGGGTGAAGCTTGGGCTGGACGGCTGACAGATAGGCACTAAGGCAGGAGTAAGCTGGAATGTCACTTTTATTACTTTCATGATAAATAATTATCTATCATACTTAATTCTAAAGCAACAGCGTGTTAGAAATGCAGAATCTTTACGTTGTGCTTCAGGCTCTTTAAGTGTCCTCAGCAGTTTCGGCCCTTTTCCGAGTGTTTTGGGATCACTCACATTGACGTACAAATCTTCCTCGTCTTCTTGGCAAGAGTCCTCTAAAGAAAATAAAAGACAATAATGATAATTTACGACCCACAACATATGTGGATGGCAGAGCATAACACTGCATAACCAGGCACCATAGCAAAATTTAGGTAGGGACATGGAGATGCTGTTCTCCTCTCCCGGACTAAGCGTTCTGCACTTCCGTAGACCATGCTCAGAAGAGGCCTCAGGGGTGAGCATGGGTTTCGGGGGTGGGTAACCTGGCATGGTCCAGTCCCCCTCACATGGCCTATAGCAGCTGCATTCCCTGAACCCTCCGTAGAGCCACCCATCTGTGGATTCTTAGTGTGTTACATTTTACACAAATGGGTCTGATTGCCTTCTTCATGTAATGAAACTGAGCGCATAGGGCCATAAGTACATATCTCTCTCCCACAGTCCCAGCCTACAACCATTTTAAGCATTTTCTCAAAAAAAAAACCTGCATTACCGTATGTATTACTATCTGTGTTTACCAGTGGTTATTAAGTTTATTATGAAATACACCATCGCAAAATGCTCAAATTTGAAGTGCCCACATCATGCAGGTGTCACAAAATATCACACATAACTCATTTGGAATTCCCATCATTTATTAAGGAAAATTTGCCGCACCCATGTGGTAGGGGGTAGCACTAAAACCATAGTGAACATAGCACTAAGATCATAGTGAGCACAGAAGCCTAGTACTAGCACCTTAGTGAACACTGGGACCATAGTAAGCACAGAAACATAGCACTAACACCATAGTGAGCTCAGCAATGGACCATATCACCATACTTGCCAACTGTTTCGGAATGTCTGGGATACTCTTAAAATACGGATAGGACTCCCGGGAGAGCAATAATTCTCCCGCATCCTGCCCACTTCCTTGTAAAGTTAGCAGGATATAAGCCTCAATGATGCTATTCACAGGGAATTGCATCATTGAGGCCCCACCCCAGTGGCAAAATGTCCATTTCGCAGCGGGGCCAAAGTGATGTGACTGCCTGTGACCCACCCACTTCCACCCTCCCGCCATGCCCCCCTTCCCGGATCTACCGGAGTTAAAAATAGAATAGTTGGCAAGTATGACTGTCACCAAAGTTACCATTGTACTGGGACCATAGTGCACACAGAAGCTTAGCACTAGCACAATAGGGAGTATAGCACTGTGAGCACAGTGAACACAGAAGTGTATAACTACCACCATAGTGAGCATTGCACCAGCACCATAGTAAGCACAACAACGTAGCACTTGAACCATAGTGAGTACAGAAGCGTAGCACTAGCACCATAGTGAGCAGAGCACTGGGACAATAGTGAGCACAACAATGTAGCACTAGCACCACAAGAGCATAATGAGCACAACAATATAGGACTACCACCATGGTGAGCATAGCACTATATAATCATAGTGAGTACAGTGAGAGTATAGCACTGGAACCATAGTGAGCACAGAAGTGTAGCACTAGCACCATAGTAAGCATACAAGCATAGCACTAGCATCACAGTGAGTATAACACTTGGACCATAGTGAGCATAGCACTGGGAGTATAGTGAACACAACAACATAGCACTAGAACCATAGTGAGCATAGCACTGGGAGTATAGTGAACACAACAACATAGCACTAGAACCATAGTGAGCATAGCACTGGGAGTATAGTGAACACAACAACATAGCACTAGAACCATAGTGAGCATAGCACTGGGAGTATAGTGGGCACAACAACATAGCACTAGGACCATAGTGAGAGCAGCACCTTTTTTCAACAGATTTCTCAAGTTTTCTAAGTAACTTTTGAGCATTTGATGTTTGGTCCATGTGGACTTGAATCGCCCTGTCGAGCGTAGCAGGTCGGCGGCTAAATCATTAAAATGGTGCATGCGGGCTGCTTGTGTGTCGAGTCTGATGCATGCATACTTTGTCCGCGCTGGTAGTGACGGCACTGCTCAGTTTGTGGCGCTGCTCAGCTTGTGATTGCTTGTGAGGTCGTGCGCTGAGTGCTTACGGCGGGCAGTGACCATTATGTTTCGTTACACAACTGACGTGTGTGAGTGTGTGTACAGTGATTGTCTATGTGATGCGAGTTTCGGCAACTTTTTTCTTACAAAAAAAGCACTGGTGAAATGTATTCCTGAGCTGGAGGATATTCATGCCCCCTCTTGTCCATACAATTTGATATATTAGGTTTCAAAGCTTTTCTACATCCACTTATTTACAGCTGCTTCTTGGACCTCTATAAGTATCACCACACTCTGATTCCACCCTTCTGTATATGAACAGAGTGTCCTGTCCTCACAGTCCTCCTCCAATCTCTAACAGACCAGCAGAAGCCCTCATCAGTCCTTACTTTAAGTCTTCCAGAGCGTCAGGTTCCTCCAGTCTTTGTGCACCATACTATTATCCCTGCTCTGGTTCCCACACTGGCTGGATCTGGGTTGTCAGGATACTGGGGCACTTACTGGTTGTCTTCCTGCACCAACTTGTGGAGAGTGATCTGGCCTTAACCAGGTCAGAGCTTACTTGGATATCTGTCAGCCTGTCGCCAGCCCCAATACTGTGTTAATCACTATTAAATTATATGTATGAATGTACTATATTAACATTGTAGGAAATGCTGGTGGGTAGATTATGATAATCATTGATATCCATCTCCTGTGCAGACATTGTGCTGGTTCCAGGAGATGTTATTATTATTATTATCATTTATTTGTTAGGCGCCACAAGATTTCCGCAGCGCCGTACACAGTACAAACAGTAGACTATACAGGGTGAAACAGTACAGAACAATAAACAAAAATACCAATACTTCAGAAACTCCAGGCAGGCTGCTGCAATAAGCACGGAGCAGAAGAACAGGTGAGAAGACAGGAGGGAAGAGGGCCCTGCTCATGTGAGCTTACATCCTAAAGGAGGGTAGACAGAATCAGGCACAAGGGGAGCCAGTAGAGAGAAGGGAGAGCGAGTAGCAGAGGTGAGGGGTTAAGTAGATGGTTGGTAGGCTATGCGGAAGAGGTGAGTTTTTAGTGCACGTTTGAAGCAGCACAAAGTAGGAGAGAGACGGATGGAACGAAGAAGGTCATTCCAGTGAAGGGGGGCTGCACGGGAAAAGTCTTGGATTCTGGAGTGGGAAGAAGTGATAAGAGAGGAGGAGAGGCGGCGGTCATTGGCTGAGCGCAGGGAGCGGGCCGGAGTGTGCATGGAGAGGAGGTTAGAGATGTAGGGGGCAGTAGAGTGGGAGAGAGCCTTGTAAGTGGTGGTGAGGAGCTTGAAGAGGATTCTGTAGGGGAAGGGTAGCCAGTGTAGGGCGAGGCAGAGAGGGGAGGCAGAGGAGGAGCGGCGTGAGACGAAGATGAGTCTTGCAGCCGCGTTGAGTATAGAGCGGAGGGGAGAGAGGTGGGAGTGGGGGAGGCCAGTGAGGAGAAGGTTGCAATAATCCAGGCGGGAGATGATGAGTGCGTGGATGATAGTTTTGGTGGCATCCTGAGCAAGGAAGGGACGGATGCGGGCGATGTTGCGTAGTTGGAAGCGACAGGACTGGGCAAGGGAATGAATGTGGGGGGCAAAAGAGAGAGAGGAGTCAAGGGTGACACCTAGGCAGCGGAGTTGGGTGACAGAGGAGATTGTGGTGTTGTTGACGACAATAGAGAGGTCATGGTGGTATGGGAGTCTGGGCGGAGGAAAGACAATGAGTTCCGTCTTGAAGATATTGATTTTAAGAAAACGCTCGGACATTCAGGAGGAGATGGCGGAGAGGCAGTCAGATACCCGAGAGAGGAGGGTGGAGGAAAGGTCAGGAGAAGAGATGTAGAGCAGAATGTCGTCAGCATAGAGGTGATACTGAAGACCAAAGGAGGAATTGAGAGCGCCAAGTGAGGAAGTATAGAGCGAGAAGAGTAAAGGACCGAGAACAGAGCCCTGCGGGACTCCAACAGGGAGAGGGTGGGGGGAGGAGGAGGAGCCAGACATTAATACAGAGAAGGAGCGGTTAGCAAGGTATGAGGTGAACCAGGCAAGGACAGATCCAGAGAGGCCAAGAGAGAGAAGGGTTTGCAGCAGGAGGGGGTGGTCCACTGTGTCAAAGGCTGCGGAGAGGTCGAGGAGAATAATTATAGAGAAGTGACCCTTGGACTTGGCCGTTAGGAGATCATTAGTAACATTAGTAACCTAGTAACCTTGGCCAGGGCAGTTTCGGTGGAGTGGAGGGGACGGTAGCCGGATTGGAGAGGGTCAAGGAGGGAATAGTCAGAGAGATGTTTGGCGAGGCGGCTGCAGACAATCCGCTCGAGAAGTTTGGAGGCGAAGGGGAGTAGTGAGATAGGGCGATAGTTAGCAAGAGAAGTGGGGTCGAGATTGGGTTTTTTGAGGATAGGGGAGATAAGAGTGTGTTTAAAAGAGGAGGGAACTATACCAGAGGAGAGTGATAAGTTGAAGAGGTGAGCGAGGTAAGAACAGGCAGTGGGAGAGAGAGAGCGAAGGAGGTGGGAGGGGATGGGGTCGAGAGGACAGGTAGAGGGTGGGGAGGAGAGAATAAGGGAGCGGACTTATTCACCTGTAGTGGGGCAAAAGGAGCACTAGAGTTGGTTGTTGGGGGGAGGTGAAGCAATGAGGGTGGCGGGGGAAGGGGAGGAGGAGGTGTTCAGTCTGATGGCCTCAATTTTGGACGAGAAAAAGGTGGCGAAGTCAGAAGCGGAGAGGGAAGGTGGGACAGAGGGGGGGAGAGAGTAGGGAGTTAAAGGTGGCAAAGAGGCGGCGGGGATGGGAGGACTGAGAAGAAATGAGGGACTTGAAGAAGGTTTGTTTAGCGAGGGAGAGGGCAGAGCAGAAAGAGGAGAGGATGAATTTGAAGTGAAGGAAGTCAGCCAGGGAACGAGATTTTCTCCAGAGGCGTTCGGCAGTGCGAGAGCACTTTTGGAGGAAGCGGGTGAGTTTGGAGTGCCATGGTTGGGGGATAAGGCGGCGTCGGTGGATAGAGGAGGCCGGGGCGACCGCGTCGAGGGCAGTAGTGAGGGCGAGGTTATAGAGAGAGGACGCCTGGTCAGGACAGGCCAGAGAGGGAAGGGGTGATAGGAGAGTTTCAATAGAGGAGGAGAAAGAGGTAGGGTCGGGTGGGAGAAGGGGAGGAGGAGAGAGTGAAGGAGAGGAGATGGTGGTCAGAGAGTGGGAAGGGAGAGTTGGAGAAGTCAGAGAGATCACAGAGGTGAGAGAAGACAAGGTCGAGGGAGTGACCAAGGCAGGAGGAGGTCCACTGAGTAAGGCCAAGAGAGGAGGAAAGAGCGAGAAGTTTGATGGTGGCGGGGTCAGAACAGTTGTCGATGGGGATATTAAAGTCGCCAAGTATGATGGAGGGGAGGTCAGAGGAAAGGTAGTGGGGGAGCCAGGCGGCGAAGTTGTCGAGGAAAAGGGAGGTGGGGCCAGGGGGACAGTAGATGACGGAGACACGGAGGTGTATAGGGGAGAAGAGACGGATGGAGTGAACTTCAAAGGAGGAGAAGGAGAGGGAAGGTAAGGTGGGAAAGACCCGAAAAGTGCAGTTAGGAGACAGGAGGAGGCCCACTCCACCTCCTGGACGCTCATCCGGTCTGGTGAAGTGGTTGAAGGAGAGGCCCCCGTAGGAGAAAGCTGCAGATGAGGCAGTGTCAGAAGATGTAAGCCAGGTTTCGGTGATGGCAAGAAGATTAAGAGAGTTGGAGATGAAGAGGTCGTAGATGGAGGATAGTTTGTTTCGGATGGACCTGGAGTTCCAGAGGGCACATGAGAAAGGGAGGGAGAGAGCTGGGGAGATGTGGATGAGATTATCTTGGTTGATGGAGCGAGGGGGAGGGTGAGAGTTGGGCCAGAGAAGGGTGCTATGGGAGAGGACAGGTATAGGAAAGGAGCGAGGCGGCATGGTACAGAGCAGGAACAAAGGCTGTGGCAAAACCAATATGAACAATAAGAGATGCAGCCAAATTAGAAACGCAGTAATTAAATTAATTTAAAATACAGTGCGGATAAAATGAATTTAATGAAAAGCAGATAAAATTAAGACAAAATGCAAGTGAAAATAGCCAAGACTACAAACAATAGGATAAAATAGAGTACAAAACAACAGGATAAAATTAAGTTGAGGTAGAGTGAGAGAACTGAAGGTAAATGTGAAATGAAAATGCAATATGAGACACAAAAGTCGGTATCAGGTGTGGAGGAGGGGAACCGGAGAGTCCAGGCTGTCTAGGGCAGACTGAAGAGACCCAGGTAGAAGAGTCCAAGGCAGGAGTCAGGCTGGAGAGACCAGGGAGCCCAGAGTAGGAGAGTGTGCACGAGGCCGCATAGAGGAGGGCAGCAGTGTGGCGTTGGTGTCTGGCGTTGGAGTTCCGGAGCCGGAAAGTAGGTTGCAGGAACCGAGCAGCTCCCAGAGGCCGGGGAATGGATGTGAAGTAGGTGGCAGGATCAGGCTGTAAATAGTACATCCAACTGAGGACCCGGCAGCAGGAGATGTGGCAGACCAAGCAGCGGGACCAGTCAGCGGGAGGCGAGACGATAGCCGAGATGGATGATGGCAGACAGTAGGAGACCAGGCATCAGTCAGGCAGACGGGAGGCCAGAGGACGTGGCAGGCACAGTAGGAGACCAGGCATCGGAGTGGAGGCCAGCTGGAGCGGCGGGCAGGCAGTAGTAGCGGAGGTCAGTCGGATGGAAGGCAGTAGGAGCGGAGGCCAGTTGGAAGGCGGAGCAGGCAGAAGACCAACTACCGCTGACGGCATCCGATCCGGGGATAGCAGGAGACGGCAGGCAGGCAGGTGCAACGGGACCGGAGCAGCAGACGGCGGAGGATCAGCAGTGCACAGACCCGAGAGGAGACCAAACGTGGCGGCATTGAGACGGCATCAGCGTCCGTCATGGACCGGAGCAGCACAGGGGAGCCGCGGCGTGTATGATGGCGGGAACGGAGGCGGCACAACGGCAGGCGATCCAGGTAAGAATCACCGGGATTAGGCCACGTGTAATGGTAGTAGAGAGCAGTCCAGGTGGTTTTGCAGGCTAGCAATGGTAGTAGTCCAGGTGGTTCAGAGTGCTAGCAGTGGGAGGTAAGGCCCAAGCCGCGGCATAGAGTGGAGGTGGCAGCCGGGGAGCGGGCACGTGAGAGGTGACCGACATCATGGGCTGCAGTAAGCCAGTAGCAGCAGGCAACATTAGAGAGGCATCTCGGTGAAGTGAAGTTAATAGCGGGCCCAGAGAAGGATCAAGCTGGGCTCAACGGAGAGCAGCAGGACACGTCTGTCCTGTTCGGATGTGTAGAAGCTAGAATCTATATACAATATAGTGTTCAGGCCTCATAACACCTGAGGTAGTGATGAGAGGTGGGGAACATGTGAACATGTTGAAGGGAAGGCAGCAATACCAATCCCAGTTAGCCTGTATTCTGCTGATTTCACCATCCAAGATCAAGACCAAGATCCAAGGTAACCGCACACCCTCTTCCAGGGGGCCGGAGTGTTGGAAAATGGGAGAGATTAATATTCTCATTCCAAGGGCAAGTTTTCTGGGATTGACTTAAATAATCCTGTATTTGTCATGTTATCTCTGTGAGTTGAAATTTTAGATTGTCATTGTTAACACTGTCATAAAAGTGCTATAGCTGATGGTGATTGTGTTAAATAGATTACATCCATTTTATTCCGATATTTGTCTGAATGTGAACATATCTTCCACATCCCTAGTATTGGGGTGAGCAATAGGCTGGATCCTGGTGAGCCCTGGTTCGGTGCAGGAGCCGGTGATGGTTAGCTCCGGGTACACTCTCTGCAGGGTCGGTGTGGTTAGGTAGCCTATTGGTGCCCCGGTAATATAACAAGAGGAAATAATATACTTTATAGCAGAGCAGCACTGAGTGTTAGTGTAACACTGAGCAATGTAGTTTCATTTATATCTGAAAGTGTCAATTCTGGAGAATAGAGCTTCCTGAAGAGAGAAAACAGGAAGCCAATAGAAGGGAGATAACTAAAGTTTATTTAACACTCAGTATGAAAAAAAAGGATGTTGTTGTTCTATTACCCCTCACCAAGGTTTCCTTTATTGCTCTTGTTATGAGTTTGGGTGCAGAATTTGTGATCAAAAAATTGAAAGCTAAGATAAATGTGTGTAGAGCAATCAGTACACATTTTGGTTCCTACGACCGTTCATGTTATTATTTCAGATGGATGGAATTCATTTAGGTAAGGATTTTCAAAGGGAAGAAGAACCAACGGGCCAGAAACAAAACCAGTTCCCACTCACATATGTGACGGTTCTATAGTATGTGTAATAGCATCAGCATCATAAGTCTGGGCACTATGGGACATGCCCCAACTCTGCAGAATGGGGACAGATCATATTCCTAGATGCGTCCTAGCAATCTACCTGCAGGGCTCACAGTGGTATTACTAAAGACACCCTTCAGCCATAGTACAAGGGGCAGCAGGACGGGACAGCAGCAGCAGCACATACCAGACCAGAGAGGACACCCCAGGGTATGTGAGGTGATCATGTGATGCTCACATCCTGTCCTGAGACCACCTCTATTCCAGGTTCTGCCACCATCCAGTGCCCGAGCTACACAGCGATACAGCGATGGACGGTGATGATTGGTGGCCTATATACACATTATATCCTGTATTATTCACATGGTGTATATACATTGTATAGATTGGACAATGTACAGACATATTAGGATTGCTCCAGCAATATTTGATCCTATTCCTATAATATAAGGTATAAGGTGTCTCCTATACACTATATAATAAGAAAACAAGTAATGGGAGGATACGGAGTAACGTACTGTAGAGGAGAAATAAAATAAGTGCAGGGTATAAGTAACAGAATGGACGGTTTATTGGATAATGGGGAAACGTGTGGACAGTGGATAATAAATTGTTGTATGGAATATGAAATATTATGTGGGATCAATAGGGATGCTGTACAATGTGAAGGTAGATCTAAAATTAGATTAATAGTATCCTACATAAGTGTCAACATGTTACACAGGGCTGTGCAATAGGAGAACATATAACAGATCTATCACACACAGCGTTATCATTCCAAATTGGCTATATCTGGATCAACAGCACTTAGATCTGTCAGTGTAATTGGCAGATGACCATGGGCCATGCACAGGTTGGCAATGGTCTTATGCTGACTCAATCTTGAGAGATGCCCGAAAGTTAGTTGATCGATCAATCTAAGGGATTGTGTTTATTTTGGGAACAGACACATAGTGATATAGAGCTACGCAACTGGTGTTATTTTGGCTACACAAGTGGTGACATTGGGCTACAAGACTGGTCATATTAGACTACTGAGATGGTGATATCTGGCTACACAAGTGATGATATCGGGCTACACAATTGATGATATCCGGTTACACAAATGATGATATTTGGCTACACAAATGGAGGTATTGGGCTACACAAGTAGTAATATCGGGTCACACAAAGTGTGATATTAGGCTACACGACTGGTCATATCAGACTACTGAAATGGTGATATCTGGCTACACAAGTGATGATACCTGGCTACTCAAGTGGTGATATCGGGCTACACAAGTAGTAATATCGGGTCACACAAGTAGTGATAGTAGGCTACGAAACTGGAGAAAACAGGCAACACAAGTGGAGACATTGGGATACACAAGTGGAGACATTAGGATACACAAGTGGTTATATCTGGCTACACAAGTGATGATACCTGGCTACTCAAGTGGTGATATCGGCTACATAAGTAGTAATATCGGGTCACACAAGTAGTGATAGTAGGCTACGAAACTGGAGAAAACAGGCTACACAAGTGGAGACATTGGGATACACAAGTGGAGATATTGGACTACACAAGTGGTGATACCTGGCTACACAAGTGATGATACCTGGCTACACAAGTAGTAATATCGGGTCACACAAGTAGTGATAGTAGGCTACGAAACTGGAGAAAACAGGCTACACAAGTGGAGACAGTGGAATACACAAGTGGTTATATCGGGCTACACAAGTGGTGATATCGGGCTACACAAATAGCAATATCGGGTCCCACAAGTAGTGATATTAGGCTACAAAACTGGAGAAAACATGCTACACAAGTGGAGATATTGGGCTACACAAGTGGTGATATTTGGCTACAGTGTGCACTGTCCCAGCATCCTTGATATGGAGCAGACAAGTGTGCATGCAAGTTGCATTTTGAAAGAGAGCACAGAACTTAAGCATAGTTCCCACCATAAACATATCCAAACATATCTCAAGATGCATTTCGATTTTAATGTACGCTCTTCCAAAACAGTATGTGCCAGAGTAAAATAGGCAGACCAGACCGCAGAATACGAACAATCATATGTACTCTACAAGGTCACATCAGAAAGCGTAAAAAAAAATTGGTGTAAACTGGCCAGAACTTTGATCCCTCTTCTGAATGAAAATTTCAAAAGACTATTAACATTGGATCCCAGAAGATATACTAGGGGATGCAAGTCACGGTCAGACTTCCAGTTGGTAGACGCTGGCCAGAACTTTGACCTGAGGAGCCTGTTCTGGGAACCTCCACTGGATGGATTTGGTTTGTTTGCATTCGGAAACCTCTGCACAATTGGGATGAAACCAATGTGAAATTGTCCAGTTGGATCCTGGGCAGGTTTTAAGGGGGCTAGGGTCCCAGGCAGTTCTCCCATTGGTGTACACTGGGCAGAACTTTGACCAAGGTAGCCTGTTCTGAGCCTTCCACTGGATGGATGTGGACGAAAACTTCACAGACTGGTAACATTCAGACTCCCCTGAACTGATTGGGATGAAACCAACACTAGGTGGTCTAGTTGGATGCTGGCCAGGTTTTAAGGGTGTTAACGTCCTGGTCAGACCTCCCGTTGGTGTACACTGGGCAGAATTTTGTCTCGGGGAGCCTGTACTGGGCCTTCCACTAGATGGATTTTGATAACATTTAATATAAAAACCAAAACGACACTGGGCAGCCACCTCATGGGTGTGTTGGAAGAGCTGCTAAGCTAATTATTTTTAAAATGTTGACAGTCACATCCAATTCATTGATAACTTAGTAACTTGGAGATTGAAACCCGGGCAATGATGGGGATTTCAGCTAGTACATTAATAAAGATGCTTTTTGGCATACTGTATAAACAATGCATTTTCATTGGATATTTTACTGGCATATACATTCTGTGCCAGCTAGTGGCATGCATACGTGCAGTTTTTAAATCAAAGACTATGTGAGTAATCACTATCAGTTGGCACTTACACCTTACCGGGTGCAACTAATAAGTCTGAAATCAAGCATATCGAGAAACGCCCTTATTGTACACTGCCTACATTAGTCCATCCATTCCCTCCGCCCCTTCTGCGTTTCAAATTATTGGCAGCTGTGACATTTATGTTCGGACAATCTTTTGCATGCAATGGCGTTTGTTGGCGCAAGGTCAGTTTCAGACCACAAATGGACTTTTGTCCAAATATGAATCATACTATTCACTGTTCCAGCATCAAAGTCATGTACAGTCATGGCCAAAAGTTTTGAGAATGACACAAGTATTGGTTTTCACAAAGTTTGCTGCTTCAGTGTCTTTAGACCTTTTTGTCAAATGTTGCTATGGTATACTGAAGTTACATTACAAGTATTTCATAAGTGTCAAAGGCTTTTATTGATAACTACTTTAAGATTATGCAAAGAGTCAATATTTGCAGTGTTGACCCTTCTTTTTGAAGACCTCTGCAATTCACCCTGACATGCTGTCAGTCAACTTGTGGGCCACATACTGACAGAATTTGTGGGTTTTTGTTTGTCCACCCGCCTCTTGAGGATTGACCACAAGTTCCTAATGGGATTAAGGTCTGGGGAATTTCTTGGCCATATTTCTATGTTTTGATCCCCGAGTCACTTAGTTATCACTTTTGCCTTATGGCAAGGTACTCCATCATGCTGGAAAAGGCATTGGTTGTCACCAAACTGTTTTTGAATGGTTGGGAGAAGTTGCTCTTGGAGGATGTTTTGGTACCATTCTTTATTCATGGCTGCGTTCTAAGGAAAAATTGTGAGTGAGCCCACTCCCTTGGCTGTAAAGCAACCCACACATGAATGGTCTCAGGATGCTTTACTGTTGGCATGACACAGGACTGATGGCAGCGTTCATCTTTCCTACTCCGGACAAGAATTTTTCCAGATGCCCTAAACAATCTGAATGGGAATTCATCAGAGAAAATGACTTTACCCCAGTCCTCAGCAGTCCAATCACTGTACCTTTTGCAGAATATCAGTCTGTCCCTGATGTTTTTCCTAGAGAGAAGTGGCTTCTTTGCTGGCTTTCTTGACACCAGGCCATCCTCCAATAGTTTTCAACTAACTGTGCGTGCAAATGCACATACACCTGCCTGCTTCCATTCTTGAGCAAGCTCTGCACTGTTGGGGTCTGGTCCCACAGCTGAATCAACTTTAGGAGACAGTCCTGGCACTTGCTGGACATTCATTGGTGCCCTGAAGCCTTCTTCACAACTATTGAACCTCTTTCCTTGAAGGGTTGATTTAGGTGCACTCTTACTATCAGCAATATCCTTGCCTGTGAAGCCTTTTTGGTGCAAAGCAATGATGACTGCACATGTTTCTTTGCAGATAACCATGGTTAACAAAGGAAGAGCAATGACTTCATGCACCACCCTTCTTTTAAAGCTTCCAGTCTGTTATTCTAACTCAATCAGCATGACAGAGTTATATCCAGCCTTGTCTTCGTCAACACTCTCACCTGTGAGAATCTCTGACCTGATGTCATCTGGTCCTTATGTGGCAGTGCTGAAAGGTAGTGGAAATGTTGTTTTTGGGATAAAGTTAATTTCATGGCAAAGAGGGACTTTGAAATTAATTGCAATTCATCTGATCACTCTTCCTGACATTCTGCAGTATATGCAAATTGCCATTATAAAAACTGAGGGAGCAAACTTTGTGAAAAATAATATTTGTGTCATTCTTAAAACTTTTGTCCATGTCTGCACATGATGGCCCACGCTAGGCTCTTTGCATTAACAATTTCCTTGCAAACGTTACAAGGATTCACATGGTCGAGCAACGCTCTTTATTCTGGATTCGTAGTGTGTCCAGGACAGAATTTTTTGCATGTTAGATCCGTTATACAAAGATATAGGGTATTTGGGTATAATAACATACAGAGACCTACTGACATACCATTAACGAAGGCATACCAGTTATAAACACAAGTGGGCTGTCGTTTCTGGATTTTAACTCACGTATGATAATCTGTGTACCTGGGCCGGCAGTAGAGTTGGACATTCCTTAAATTGGAGGGAGACTCATGAGATGATGACATCTTGGGAGTGGTCTCTTCTGTTAAAGATAATTTGCACCTTTTTCCTCCTACAGGAGTTGGTCTTCAGGGAGGCCTGTAACAAAGTGTTTCGACCCCAATTTGCATCTTCCCTGTATTTTTCCTAATGCTCAACTGAAACATATCTTTTTCGGTAGAGTCACACAGACTCAATTTTAGTATTCAAATACCCGACAAGAAATTCCCTATCTACTGTACTGAGCGGAAATCAGTCACAAAGTTAAGCTGAGCGTATATGCCTTTCCCCTCATTCCCTGTGGGACAGACAGCATGCTTTGGAGTATGGTGTGCCCTTCCTTCTTCTAGTCATGACTATGGGTTTGATCAATAGTTATATTTGTGGAAAGGGTATTTTGGAGCTGGGATTTTATTGTCTATATAAATTCAGCAAACCATAATGTGGTTGGTTCCTTGTATTCTACTCAGGTGCCAATGAACCTCCAATACCAGAAGGTAGTTCACCTTTGGGAGCCTTTGATGCTCCTCCATTCCCCCTACAGGTGGCAATATTATTTTGTAGTCATTGGGTCTGCAGAGCCAAGATATAAACACAGTTTAGTATTTCTGGCCTAACATTTACACATTTGGGGGTGCTGTTAACCCTGTAAGAGCGGCTTGACTTGAAGTCATTGGCATTGTACAATGAAGTCCCCTCTGGTGATGCAATCTGTGACAAGATGGACTGCCGATGCCACCCTGTCTGTTCCTGAGAAAGGGTTGAACTTACTTTGTCACCTTTCCTTTTCTTTATCCCTCTAACTGCAGTAAAAGATGCTTAAACTGCTGCCACCTCTGGACTCCTTAGCGGCACCAATTCCACGTTCTTCTGGGTAACTGTTGCTGCTAGTGTAGACCCTTGCTGGTGCACCTGGGCTGGTACCCCTGACCTCTTCCTATAGATAGGTTGCTGTGGATGGATCTCAACTGGCCTGTCACACTGGCCAGAGCTGCTGGGTAGCGGGTAGAGTGGTGGTACTGGATGCTGGGTCCAAACCTTAGAACAGTTGGAAAGGGATTCGATTTGGGTCTAATCTGTAGGTCACAGGAAATTACAGCAGGGAAGAGGTTGTCAAGCAGGTCTTGAAGCAAGTGATGTTTATTTAGCTCAAGTGTCCTAACAAAGACAGATCACACTGGTTGAAGATACCAGTGATCAGAAAGTCAGATGGAACAATAATGATACATTTCAGTACAAACCAGTGCTATTTTATACAGTTTTGGACACAGACTAGCAGGGGGTAAGCCAGCCCCCTGAACTCTTTGCTGGCCCCAAGAAGTCTGAGTTATTTTTAGTATCAGGATACAATATGTTTCCCCAAACATGGATATAACTGCAATGCGAAGTTAACAAAATTTACACTAATCTGCTATATCCCAAAACCTTCTGTGTGCATTATTCGGACAGGATCGGACAGGATCTGAAATGTAGGATGCAAGCCATACAGACAGAGCGGCAGCGCCCCCCCCTTCCCCCTGCTGTGTATACAGGCCGAACAGACGTGTTGGTCACGTGTTGGTGATGAAAAGGTCTAATTAACATCAGGGAATTTATTTAGAAAAGTTATACAAATCCAATCATGACTTCCTGTCTCAGAATTTACAAATCAATACCTCAGAAATTAATGCATTTCCTATACAAAGTGCCCAACGATATAATAAAATAAGTACATTTATAATACACAGTATCAAGAATCAGTACATTATTATTATATATTATTACAAGTTAACCCGTGCATGATACTCATGCATTCTAGTCAAATCAAGCTACTTAAGGTCTTAAAAAGGTTCTTGTCATGCATTTGGACCTAGCCCAGGCCTCCTCAGGGGAAGAGCGTTAGTTCCCGACGCAAGCGGCTTTTTTAATGTGTGTTCATGAGGTAAAATTACCTCACGAAAATGAGTTTGACCCCTCAACTCGTAAATTTAGCCTTTACTACCCCTCCCACGGGGGGAAGGGGGGATGATGGAAGTTAACTGACTTCACTATTCTAATTTTTTTGTCAAATAATGTCAGTATACCAAATTTCAGGTCAATTGGATGAGCCCTTTCTGAGAAAATAGTTTTTTACACACACACACACACACTAACGCACGCCTCTACACATGTGCGTTCATGAGGTAAAATTACCTCACGAAAATGAGCCCTACCAAATTTCAGCCCTTTTTGAATTTTTTTCCCCACACACACTAAGAATTTAGTAGGTCAGTGTATAACTCTGCCCAGCAGGTGGCGCTGCAACCTGTTTTTTTTTTTCCACACACACACAGACAGACGCCACTAAGCATTTATATATTAGATGGTTTTACCTTCGCTTGTGTCTTCCGCTCTCCCTTTGTTTAGTGAGTGTGTGCCTCTCGGATGGTGAGTTGCTGGGTGGGTCAGGTTCTCCACTGGTAACTATTCTTTTTTTTTCTTTTCCATTTCCCTTTTTGGGGGTGCTCTACCCGAAGTCCCCACTCCTCCTGTTTTAATTTGATGCTGCTTATGTATGCTAATGTTTGTTGGTTTCTTTCCTACCTTACAGACCACCGGACCCCACTGCAACTTTGGGTGCTAGGATGTTCATATGCCCATGGGAGTGCGTTGCATAGGGCAGCTGGGGACGCCTGTTCTTTCCCAGGGGTTAGTAGTGGCCTCTTGGTTAGGTCGTAGGGGTTTACGATAGTCCGGGTTTAGAGTAGCTAGATGAGGGGTGTCCCATATATTGGTGATACATTTGGGAAGGAATGATTTGGGCCAGTGTAAATCCATGTACCTGATTTTATTGATTCAATCCAACCTAGCTTGGGTCCATGCCTACTGGCCCGCCACCCTTCTCTGCTGGTCCAAAGCAGTTCCTAGTAGCGTCCGTCGTTCCGTCTCTAAAGGGCATGTAGTGGATTAGGTCCGGAAGAAAGTTAATTCCGTGGTTTCCTGGTTCATGCGCTCTTTAGGTGGCTTGCGGACTGAGCACCCGCAAATTAGATTCCAGAGCCCCTTCCTCTATAAGTGGGTTGGAGTTCACTTGAGCAATGAGGGCATGCCTTTGTTTATAGCAGACGTTTATAGGAGTTTACCATCGGTAGGTGTAGGTATGGTGGCAGGCCTAGGGTCTTGAGGACCCAGGCGTGGCTGGAAAACATAGTGTAGTCAACAGACAGTGGTTGGGGCATGCTGAACCCACCTATCTTTGTTGAGTCGGCTATAGTCTTGGTCCAAGTACTGGCCCTGTGGGTCGGCTTGTGGTTGCATTCCTTTTAGCCCAGAAGTGTTGCAGGTTGCTGTAGTGCCCGGGACAGATGTCCCGGTAAGGTAGATATGTGCGTCCGGGGTGTGTTATGGTTGTCCCCCCATTTGCAGATGTTCCTTGGTTGATGCTGGTACATCATGGTTGCCTGGCAGATGTCGTATTGACTGCTCTTTTTCTCCACCTCTATATTTGCAAATAAACTCCTTTTAATTTTGCCACATTTATGTCTCGTGTCAGTAATTCAAAGTAGTTAAATGAGTATTAAGAGGTTAAGAGAAGTTAGGGATATCAGTCGTTAAGCATTTTATAAGAACTGAAACCTGAACTAAGCATGAAGAAATTTAAAGCTGAGGCTGTATCACTAACTGTAGCTAGTCCTTTGAGGTCAAAAGTTTAACTGAGGAAGAGTACGCCCATCTTATGTCACAGGAGAGGGGAGGTATAGTCTATAAGAAAGATGGGCGGTGAGTGATTCATTCTCTTGAGTTCAGGAAGTTCATGTCTCGTGTCAATCATTCAAATTAGTTAAGTGAGTATTAAGAGCTTAAGTGAAGTAAAATACTGTATCAGCAGATAAGCATTTTAATTGGCTCACTCTCTTTTCTTGCTAAATACATGTGAACATCCTATTATAATCTGCACAAGACTATAGAGTGCAGTGTGATAGAGAGAATATATATTGCAAGTTTTGCTGAAAACAGACAATTCTGACCTCTGTTTGAAGTTTGCAGTTACATCTTTACAGGGTCTGCATGTTGGCTAAATGTTATCAGGCATTATCTGTAACTGCTGTAGGAGAGTCCATACAACTTCTGTAATTGGATATATGTCTTTTTATATAAAAAGGAAGTCGTAACCACCAAGTGCTCATAGAGACATTAGCAACAATTTGTTTTGGATAATTTGTTTCCAGATTTTTGATTTGTATATCAGTGCACTGAAAGGGGTATCAGCTTATATAACAGTTACATAGTTTATTTCCACATTTTTTGATACAAGTCACATAATCTGACCTACGGCTACAGAGGGTCTCTATTTCTAATTTTATGTTATCAATTAATTCTTCTGGTTTTCATACACTCAGCGCCCAGGGATATGTTTGAAAAATCTTTCATTTATATCACATATGACCAGATACACTATAAAGGATACTGAACTTCTACTTATCACAGATAGGATGAAAAATATCCATAAAAGTGTAGATGTTTTAATGCCCGATTATTCGTCATGTATCCACCCTCAGAGACCATTAATCACCCACTGTGGGGTCAGTACAGGAATAGTACAGAGATGCAGAATAGGATAGAGGTGTAATGAAAGAGCTGTGTGTGTTTGGTTAGTACAGGAATAGCAGAGAGATACAGGACAGGATGGAGGTGTAGTGACAGAGCTGTGTGTGCGGGGTCAGTACAGGAATAGTAGAGAGATACAGGACAGGATGGAGGTGTAGTGACAGAGCTGTGTGTGTATGATCAGGGCAGGAATAGAAGAACGATACAGGACAGGATGAAGGTGTAGTACATTTTCAGGGAAGAGCCTCTGTATGTAAACAGGTTATCTCCTGTGTTGGGTCCTTTGCTAGAAATTCCTTTTGTATTATCTTCCACTTATTAGACATAAATGTTATGATTCCTAGCGAACTCAGGAAGCAGCAACAGAAGTATAATAAAGCAAATGTCTTTATTCAGGCAAAATACATAAACAGGGATTCAGACGTGGGATGTGCAGATTTCCAGATTGCAGTATAAACAGGTATAACTCAAATCCACAGATATGAACAGGTGAGATTAATGGCATATAAAGTCCACAGAGCAACAGGTTCCAAGTAATGACTGATACAGATAAATAGCAGGGACAAGTATTATAAGTTACCCCAGTCCAGGAGGCACGAGGCTGTCCAGGGAAGCAGGCAAACTGAGTCCAGTGATCAAGCAGAGATCAGGCTAAGCAGAATCCAATAGTCAGGCAGAGGTCGGGGTCACAAGCAAAATAGCATTGTCCAGTAATCAAGCCGTGGTCGGGGCAACAGGCAAACAAGCAGGGTCCAGGAATCAGGCAGAGGGTCACAACAGGAGATCAACAGCAGAAGCACAAACACTGGAACAGGGAACAACCAACAGCAGCCAGGGATTAAAGTTGAACTGCCCAGAGCACAGCTTGAGGCAGGTATTTCAAGCTGTAGGACAGGTGCAGTTCTAATGAGGCATCAGGCAAGGGGATTAACATCTACAGACATGGTTAAAAGTTCAGGAACAGAACAGCAGCACCTCTGGTGGATTTGAGGTATTGCTGCTACATACAAAGAATAGGTAGAGTCGTAACGATAAAGTAGACTTATTGTCTTAACCTGAGCATTAAGTATGGACCTCTTCCAGACCTCTGTGATTAAAGTTTGGAGAGGATGGGATTAATGTTAGGCATTTTGAGTGGTGGGCATTAATGATGAAGTTCTTGATTTAGGTACTAAAACTTTTAGTAAAATTATAACATTTGGACAGCTCCATGTTCTCTATTACAACCTGGTGGAGTGAATAAAGAGCAGCAGTATTTGGAGTTCTCTTTTAATAGTTTAAGAAAATAGATATAATCATTCACAAATATGGCGCCAGCAGCTTATAGCTCCTATCTAAGTGCTGGTACAGAGAAATATATATTCTTTTTATAAACTTTTTCACAAAGTTTTCATTTCACATATGTACTGATGATTGCGAGAGCAGTGGCCATCATTCCACTTGTCGCCATATTCAAGCTGTCCACAGTCCTCACCTCCTCCAAGACGATGACCATGATTATCATCTGGCTGCCTGTCCGCCCAAAACCTGTAATACAAAACAAAGACTTACATGTCCATGTTTAGTTCTCACACTGACAGTCTTCATGAGTAGACACAGAATTGCCCCAAGTTCTGCACCTCACTAGCAGGAAAGTCCAGGTGAAGGCAGCAAAATGAAATAGGAAGCTGAGGTTTCTAAAGCTGGGAACACACTACAGAAATTATCTCCCTCATACTACACATTCTATAATACTCCATTATCCTGCCTCATACTACACATTCTATAATACTCCATTACCCTGCCTCATACTACACATTCTATAATACTCCATTATCCTGCCTCATACTACACATTCTATAATACTCCATTACCCTGCCTCATACTACATATTCTATAATACTCCATTATCCTGCCTCATACTACACATTCTATAATACTCCATTACCCTGACTCATACTACACATTCTATAATACTCCATTACCCTGCCTCATACTACACATTCTATAATACTCCATTATCCTGCCTCATACTACACATTCTATAATACTCCATTATCCTGCCTCATACTATACATTCTATAATACTCCATTACCCTGCCTCATACTACACATTCTATAATACTCCATTATCCTGCCTCATACTACACATTCTATAATACTCCATTACCCTGCCTCATACTACATATTCTATAATACTCCGTTATCCTGCCTCATACTACACATTCTATAATACTCCATTATCCTGCCTCATACTACACATTCTATAATACTCCATTATCCTGCCTTATACTACACATTCTATAATACTTCATTATCCTGCCTCATACTACACATTCTATAATACTCCATTATCCTGCCTCATACTACACATTCTTTAATACTCCATTATCCTACCTCATACTACACATTCTATAATACTCCATTATCTTGCCTCATGCTATACATTCTCTAATACTCCATTATCCTGCCACATACTACACATTCTATAATACCCCATTATCCTGCCTCATACTACACGTTCTATAATACTCCATTATCCTGCCTCATACTACACATTCTAAAATACTCCATTATCCTGCCTCATACTATACATTCTCTAATACTCCATTATCCTGCCTCATATTACACATTCTGTAATACTACATTATCCTGCCTCATACTACACATTCTATATTACTCCATTATCCTGCCTTATACTACACATTCTTCAATACTACTTTATCCAGCATCATACTATACATTCTATATTACTCCATTATCCTGCCTCATACTACACATTCTATAATACTCCATTATCCTTCCTCATACTACACATTCTATAATACTCAAATATACTGCCTCATACTACACATTCCATAATACTCCATTATCCTGCCTCATACTACACATTCTATAATACTCCAATATACTGCCTCATACTACACATTCCATAATACTCCATTATCCTGCCTCATACTACATATTCTATAATACTCCATTATCCTTCCTCATACTACACATTCTATAATACTCCATTACCCTGACTCATACTACACATTCTATAATACTCCATTATCCTGCCTTATACTACACATTCTATAATACTCCATTATCCTGCCTCATAATACACATTCTATAATACTCCATTATCCTGCCTCATACTACATATTCTATAATACTCCATTATCCTGCCTCATACTACACATTCTATAATACTCCATTATCCTGCCTCATACCACACATTCTATAATAGTCCATTATCCTGCCTCATACTACACATTCTATAATACACCATTATCCTGCCTCATACTACACATTCTATAATACTCCATTATTCTGCCTCATACTACACATTCTATAATACTCCATTATTCTGCCTCATACTACACATTCTATAATACCCCATTATCCAGCCTCATACTACACATTCTATAATACTCCATTATGCAGCCTCATACTACACATTCTATAATACTCCATTATCTTGCCTCATACTACACATTCTATAATACTCCATTATCCTGCCTCATACTAAACATTCTATAATACTCCATTATCCTGCCTCTTACCACACATTCTATAATTCTTTATTATCTTGCCTCATACTACACATTCTATAATACTCCATTATCCTCCCTCAATCTACACATTCTATCATACCCCATTATCCAGCCTCATACTACACATTCTATAATACTCCATTATCCAGCCTGATACTACACATTCTGTAATACTCCATTATCCTGCCTCATACTACACATTCTATAATACTCCATTATCCTGCCTCATACTAAGCATTCTATAATACTCCATTATCCTGCCTCTTACTACACATTCTATAATTCTTTATTATCTTGCCTCATACTACACATTCAATAATACTCCATTATCCTGCCTCATACTACACATTCTATAATACTCCATTATCCTACCTCACACTACACATTCTTTAATACTCCTTATCCTGCCTCATACTACACATTCTATAATACAACATTATCCTGCCTTATACTACACATTCTATAATACTCCATTATCCTGCCTCATACTACACATTCTATAATACTCCATCATCCTGCCTCATACTACACATTCTATAATACTCCATTATCCTGCCTCATACTACACATTCTATAATACTCCATTATCCAGCCTCATACTACACATTCTATAATACTCCATTATCCAGCCTCATACTACACATTCTATAATACCCCATTATCCAGCCTCATACTACACATTCTATAATACTGCATTATCCAGCCTCATACTACACATTCTATAATACTCCATTATCCTGCCTCATACTACACATTCTATAATACTCCATTATCCTGCCTCATACTACACATTCTATAAAACTCCTTTATCCTGCCTCATACTACACATTCTATAATACGCCATTATCCAGCCTCATACTATACATTCTATAATACTCCATTATCCAGCCTCATACTACACATTCTATAATACCCCATTATCCAGCCTCATACTACACATTCTATAATACTGCATTATCCAGCCTCATACTACACATTCTATAATACTCCATTATCCTGCCTCATACTACACATTCTATAATACTCCATTATCCTGCCTCATACTACACATTCTATAATACTCCATTATCCTGCCTCATACTACACATTCTATAATACTCCATTATCCTGCCTCATACTACACATTCTATAATACTCCATTATCCTGCCTCATACTAAACATTCTATAATACTCCATTATCCTGCCTCATACTTCACATTCTATAATACTCCATTATCCTGCCTCATACTACACATTCTATAATACTCCATTATCCTGCCTCATATTACACATTCTATAATACTCCATTATCCTGCCTCATACTACACATTCTATAATACTCCATTATCCTGCCTCATACTACACATTCTATAATACTCCATTATCCTGCCTCATACTACACATTCTATAATACTCCATTATCCTGCCTCATACTACACATTCTATAATACTCCATTATCCTGCCTCATACTACACATTCTATAATACTCCATTACCCTGCCTCATACTACATATTCTATAATACTCCATTATCCTGCCTCATACTACACATTCTATAATACTCCATTATCCTGCCTCATACTACACATTCTATAATACTCCATTATCCTGCCTCATACTACACATTCTATAATACTCCATTATCCTGCCTCATACTACACATTCTATAATACTCCATTATCCTGCCTCATACTACACATTCTATAATACTCCATTATCCTGCCTCATACTACACATTCTTTAATACTCCATTATCCTACCTCATACTACACATTCTATAATACTCCATTATCTTGCCTCATGCTATACATTCTCTAATACTCCATTATCCTGCCACATACTACACATTCTATAATACCCCATTATCCTGCCTCATACTACACATTCTATAATACTCCATTATCCTGCCTCATACTACACATTCTATAATACTCCATTATCCTGCCTCATACTATACATTCTCTAATACTCCATTATCCTGCCTCATACTACACATTCTATAATACTCCATTATCCTGCCTCATACTACACATTCTATTATACTCATTATCCTGCCTTTTACTACACATTCTATAATACTCCAATATCCTTCCTCATACTACACATTCTATAATACTCAAATATACTGCTTCATACTACACATTCCATAATACTCCATTATCCTGCCTCATACTACACATTCTATAATACTCCAATATACTGCCTCATACTACACATTCCATAATACTCCATTATCCTGCCTCATACTACATATTCTATAATACTCCATTATCCTTCCTCATACTACACATTCTATAATACTCCATTACCCTGACTCATACTACACATTCTATAATACTCCATTATCCTGCCTTATACTATACATTCTATAATACTCCATTATCCTGCCTCATAATACACATTCTATAATACTCCATTATCCTGCCTTGTACTACACATTCCATAATACTCCATTATCCTGCCTCATACTACATATTCTATAATACTCCATTATCCTTCCTCATACTACACATTCTATAATACTCTATTATCCTGCCTCATACTACACATTCTATATTACTCTATTATCCTGCATCATACTACACATTCTATAATACTCCATTATCCTCCCTCAATCTACACATTCTATAATACCCCATTATCCAGCCTCATACTACACATTCTATAATACTCCATTATCCAGCCTGATACTACACATTCTGTAATACTCCATTATCCTGCCTCATACTACACATTCTATAATACTCCATTATCCTGCCTCATACTACACATTCTATAATACAACATTATCCTGCCTCATACTACACATTCTATAATACTCCATTATCCTGCCTCATACTACACATTCTATAATACTCCATTATCCTGCCTCATACTACACATTCTTTAATACTCATTATCCTGCCTCATACTACACATTCTATAATACAACATTATCCTGCCTTATACTACACATTCTATAATACTCCATTATCCTGCCTCATACTACACATTCTATAATACTCCATCATCCTGCCTCATACTACACTTTCTATAATACTCCATTATCCTGCCTCATACTACACATTTTATAATACTCCATTATCCAGCCTCATACTACACATTCTATAATACTCCATTATCCAGCCTCATACTACACATTCTATAATACCCCATTATCCTGCCTCATACTACATATTCTATAATACTCCATTATCTTGCCTCATACTACACATTCTATATTACTCTATTATCCTGCCTCATATTACACATTTTATAATACTCCATTATCCTGCATCATCACTGATCCTTCCTGTACTTATATAACAGAGCTCCTCACAGTGTCTGTAGTAATTGGAGCCATCTGCATTTGGCATCTCCCACTTTTTACATCATCATCATCAACATTTAGTTACATAGCGCCAACAAATTTCATAGCACTTCACAATTGGGAACAAACACAGTAATGAAATGAATATTGGGTAATACGGGCAGAGAGGTAAGAGGGTCCTGCTCGCAGCTTACAGTCTATGGGGCAATGGAAGTTTGTGCTACATCATATTGCACATTGGTCCAGCTAGAATGTAAAGGTAAAAGTGCTTAGTGGCTGATGATCAGTCACACAGTAATGTGGTCAGTGAGTTGTTGTCTTCTGTTAACTGTGTAAAGGGTGGTAATAGGGTAACCTTGTGAGGTTTAGTGAGCGATAGAGGAACTTCATTAGCTTACCTGAAGTGGTGAGTTTTCAGAGAACGCTTGAAGATTTGAAGAATAGAGAGGAATGGAGAATAGAGATAGAGGTACGTCTTGTTGTGTGAGGGAGGAAATTCCACAAACTGGGTGCAGGTAATAAGTGTGGGTGAGAGGCGCAGATCTTGTTCTGAATGGAGGTGTCAAGTTGGGAGATATTATGAGACAAGTGAGAAGATGTACGTCGGTGCAATTTTGTTGATGGTTTTGTATGTTATTAGAAGAACTTTATATTGGATTCCAGGAGAAACAGGCAACCAATGCAGAGTCTGACAGAGTGGCTCAGTGATAGTATACAGGAGCCTTACGCTCCGTCGTCATAGTGCCCATTTTTCCTGGTGGTCTAGCGGTAATAGGAAGTGGGTCAGGACTCCACTGTCCTAAATGCTCTACTGCGCATTCGCAAACTGCGCAAATAGGAAGTTCAGCTTCACGCCGTTACTTCCATCCAGACTGTGTAGTGAACGGACGCAGCATTAGGAGCTGTGTACCTAGTATATAATATAAAGGTCCAAAAGCGCCTCAAAGTCAAGGCTCCCTACTGTGTACCACTATATAATAGAAAATCCTGTACCACCACAAATAGGATACCTGCACATACAAAGAATCCTGCATCAGCATAACTGCATGTGTACCAGCTATATATAAGTGTATCCGCATAAACTGTATGCCTGACTGCAACTGTACTACAAGTACCTGCATATATCATCTGTTGTCAAGTTCAATAAACAGCGACCTGTTCAAGTTCAAAAGAGTTTCTGGCTTCTCATCCACCTAACACAGCTGATACCTTTCACAACATCAAAGGTATAACCAACTAGCTATGGGCCCAGCACCATGTGTTAAAGTAAACACTTAAAATGTAAAGAACAGTAGCAGAACTGCAAGAGAACAAAAGGAAGCTTATATGTCAAAAAAGTCCTTTATTTAAGTACACAAAGAGAAATGCACAGCACAAGCACCGGTATGAACTTTGCCAAGTTAAAAGGTTTTGAGAATTATGCAACGTGGAAATTCACAATGCAAATGCAATTAAAACGGCAAAAGTTGTGGAAAGTCACAGTTAATCCGGGAGATAGTCCAGACGCTGATGAGGTGGATTGACCCATGGGCACCATAGGCTTAGCTGTGGAACAGCATTTGTGCTCCATTATTAATGAGAAATAGTCAGCAAATGAGATGTGGACTGTTCTGCAAACTGTTTATGAGGACAAAGGACTGATGAGAAGAATTAACTTGAGGCGCACATTGTACGGGATGAAACTAGTGCTTGTGAGAACATAAATGAGCACATAGACAAAATGCTGTCAATAATCCAGCAATTGGCAACTGTGGGATGACAGGTGGAGGATGAGGAGGTCGGGATGGCGATGCTGCAGAATCTCACACCAGAGTATGATTTCCCAGAAGTAGTTTTGGACAGAAATCGTGAGAGCTCAGCTGCTGCAGTTCCAACAAAGAATTCCCATTGAGGCAAATGCAGAGAGTACCGCTCTACTCACAATAGGTAGGAAATCCAAAAAGCTCAAGTACAAGTGCTTTGTATGTCACAAGATGGGGGAAGGCATCTGTTTCAATTCAAATACTTGTATTAATCCTCATTGGCGCTGGCAGCCGAGAGGCGCGGAGTCTAACGGACTCCCCGGTGTTCACCAAGAACCGCCGGAAGGCAGGATGAACGTAGCTGCCGGGAACCAGCAGGTCGCGGCCTTCAGGGTGTTTGTCAGAATGTAACAATAGATCTGAATCACAGGAGAATGTCTCTACAGAACAGCAGATCCGGAATGATGCAATGAAGGTATCAGAGTAATAAGACACGCTGGATACTGGTACATAGAGATCAGGCCGAGAGTAGTCAGACATGCCGGGAACTGGTACACTGGAATCAGGCCGAGAGAGTTGTCAGACACGCCGGGAACTGGTACACTGGAATCAGGCCGAGAGAGTAGTCAGACACGCCAGGAACTGGTACACTGTAATCAGGCCGAGAGAGTAGTCAGACACGCCAGGAACTGGTACACTGTAATCAGGCCGAGAGAGTTGTCAGACACGCCAGGAACTGGTACACTGTAATCAGGCCGAGAGAGTAGTCAGACACGCCAGGAACTGGTACACTGTAATCAGGCCGAGAGAGTTGTCAGACACGCCAGGAACTGGTACCAACATACATCTCCTCTCTTGTCTCAAAATATCTCCCAACTCGGCAACTCCGTTCTGCAAAAGATCTGCGTCTCTCATCCACCCTCATTACATCCTCCCATTCCCGGTTACAGGACTTTTTTCGGGCTGCACCCACTCTATGGAACTCTCTCCCTCGCACAATAAGACTCTCCTCTGTTCTACAAACTTTCAAGCGTTCTCTGAAAACCTACCTATTCAGACAAGCTTATAATATTCCTCAACCACCATCTTAACCTCACTACCTTTAGCCTGTTACACAATTTCACACAAGACAACTACCCCCGGACCAACATTGTTGTGTGACAGGATCATTTAGCTTATGAGTCACCCTACCTTTGCAGTCTGGCTGGGCCAAGATGCAAAATGTATACTTAACCTCATGTGTCAATCTCCCATTGTCCCATAGATTGTAAGCTTGCGAGCAGGGCCTTCTCACCTCTTTGTCTGTTTTACCCAGTTTGTTTATTAGTTTATTACGTTTGTCCCCAATTGTAAAGCGCTACGGAATATGTTGGCGCTATATAAATAAATGATGATGATGATGATGATGATGGTACACTGTAATCAGGCCGAGAGAGTAGTCAGACACGCCAGGAACTGGCACACTGGAATCAGGCCGAGAGAGTTGTCAGACACGCCAGGAACTGGCACACTGGAATCAGACCGAGAGAGTAGTCAGACATGCCGGGAACTGGCACACTGGAATCAGACCGAGAGAGTAGTCAGACATGCCGGGAACTGGCACACTGGAATCAGGCCGAGAGAGTAGTCAGACACGCCAGGAACTGGCACACTGGAATCAGGCCGAGAGAGTAGTCAGACACGCCAGGAACTGGCACACTGGAATCAGGCCGAGAGAGTAGTCAGACATGCCGGGAACTGGCACACTGGAATCAGGCCGAGAGAGTAGTCAGACACGCCAGGAACTGGCACACTGGAATCAGGCCGAGAGAGTAGTCAGACACGCCAGGAACTGGCACACTGGAATCAGACCGAGAGAGTAGTCAGACATGCCAGGAACTGGTACACTGGAATCAGGCCGAAAGAGTAGTCAGACACGCCAGGAACTGGCACACTGGAATCAGGCCGAAAGAGTTGTCAGACACGCCAGGAACTGGTACACTGGAATCAGGCAGCAAAGTACACAAGGATGTTCCACAGACTTGGTCAGACAGGCGATACTGGTACACAGAGATCCAAAGGGTAAAGATAGTGCCAAAGGATAACTGGGAGTCAAAGTCACAGCAAACGAGTCGCACTAACACCGAGCAAGTGGCAGTGCAGGTTTAAATAGGAAGTAGTTTGAAACTCCCGCCCCAGAGACCCAATTAGGTGATCGCTCCGGAGAGCCGATCACAACACTACAGACCATCGGTGGAACGAGTGACAGGTGAGTATCCAATTAGCGCAATCCGAGCTCTGCTGCAGAGAAGTGCCGAGAGAGGCACAGATAGGTCTTCATGAAGTCATAGACAGTAATTTCGTTACAGCATCTGAATGTACACTGGAATCAGGCCGAAAGAGTAGTCAGACACGCCAGGAACTGGCACACTGGAATCAGGCCGAGAGAGTAGTCAGACACGCCAGGAACTGGTACACTGTAATCAGGCCGAGAGAGTAGTCAGACACGCCAGGAACTGGTACACTGTAATCAGGCCGAGAGAGTTGTCAGACACGCCAGGAACTGGTACACTGTAATCAGGCCGAGAGAGTTGTCAGACACGCCAGGAACTGGTACACTGTAATCAGGCCGAGAGAGTAGTCAGACACGCCAGGAACTGGCACACTGGAATCAGGCCGAGAGAGTTGTCAGACACGCCAGGAACTGGCACACTGGAATCAGACCGAGAGAGTAGTCAGACATGCCGGGAACTGGCACACTGGAATCAGACCGAGAGAGTAGTCAGACATGCCGGGAACTGGCACACTGGAATCAGGCCGAGAGAGTAGTCAGACACGCCAGGAACTGGCACACTGGAATCAGGCCGAGAGAGTAGTCAGACACGCCAGGAACTGGCACACTGGAATCAGGCCGAGAGAGTAGTCAGACATGCCGGGAACTGGCACACTGGAATCAGGCCGAGAGAGTAGTCAGACACGCCAGGAACTGGCACACTGGAATCAGGCCGAGAGAGTAGTCAGACACGCCAGGAACTGGCACACTGGAATCAGACCGAGAGAGTAGTCAGACATGCCAGGAACTGGTACACTGGAATCAGGCCGAAAGAGTAGTCAGACACGCCAGGAACTGGCACACTGGAATCAGGCCGAAAGAGTTGTCAGACACGCCAGGAACTGGTACACTGGAATCAGGCAGCAAAGTACACAAGGATGTTCCACAGACTTGGTCAGACAGGCGATACTGGTACACAGAGATCCAAAGGGTAAAGATAGTGCCAAAGGATAACTGGGAGTCAAAGTCACAGCAAACGAGTCGCACTAACACCGAGCAAGTGGCAGTGCAGGTTTAAATAGGAAGTAGTTTGAAACTCCCGCCCCAGAGACCCAATTAGGTGATCGCTCCGGAGAGCCGATCACAACACTACAGACCATCGGTGGAACGAGTGACAGGTGAGTATCCAATTAGCGCAATCCGAGCTCTGCTGCAGAGAAGTGCCGAGAGAGGCACAGATAGGTCTTCATGAAGTCATAGACAGTAATTTCGTTACAGCATCTGAATGTATGCTGAAAGATTCAAGAGGTGCGCAGCAGATGAAGCGTGACAAATCTAATGAGTTGGCATTAAATGAAGCACACAGTCACAAGACGGACTGGAGGTATTTGAACTAGAGATGGTCACTGATCCCCGTGTTTTGGTTTTGTACTCGGTTTTGGATCTGGATTACCGTTGTGTTTTGGTTTTGGTTTTGCAAAACCGCCATTGGATGTTTTGGTTTTGGTTTTGTTTGGTTTTGTTTTGCTATTTTGTTGGAAAATCAATGTTTTTGGGCCTAAAATAACCAAATTTAGTGCTCCACCTGTTTCTTGGATAAGTAATGTAATTGTAAAGCTAATAAATTATCAAAAAAACAGTTTAATTCCTGGTAGGTAGGCCTTCATTAATTCTACACACATACCAGATTGTCTTCCTCTCCATCTATGCATATTGGCAATGCAGCCATTGTCTTTGGATGTATATTACACCCTACACTTATAGTTAAATATGTAAAGAATTGGACAAAGGCAGTTAGGTTGCTGTCTCTATAGGTCCCCCTCCAGTTGTAGAAAACACAAAAAAAATTAGCCGTTATAGACCGTACAATATTATTTGAAATGGACAAAGGCAGTTTGGGGTCAGTCTGTGTATGACACCCTACCCATAATGATAAATTGCCAAAACAGCAACCTTTCAAGATGGTACGTGATATGGAAATGCCCCAAGTCCCTTTCCTCTTTGGGGTTGGATTGAACCCTAGACTTAAATAGAAAGTTTTAAAAAGATGTTATCGTCATCATCGGGATCTTCATCCTCACCCTCATCAGTGTGTACGTCATCATCACAGACTATCAATTCATCGCCGCTTGAATCCGCCATTAGAGAACAGTCAGTGCTTGGATGTCTTTGATGGTGAAGGCCTTCTTCGTGGAAGATGTAGTTCATTTTTATAAACATCATTTTCTCCACATTTTTTGGAAGTAACCTTCTACGGCGATCACTGACTAAGTTCCCTGCTGTGCTGAACACTCGTTCAGAGTACACACTGGAGGGTGGGCAGCTTAGGTATTGCAAAGCAAGTTTGTACATGGGTTTCCAAATGGCTTGCTTTTCCTCCCAGTAAGGAAAGGGACTGTCTGACATTTCCATATCAATTACCTCTTGAAAATAATCCTCCACCATCCTTTGCATGTTTATACTCGTATTGGATGGAGTTTTGGGCAAAGTGACACATTTTTTTGAAAAATCCTTCAAACCAGCCCAGATGTTAAATTGTTCTGGTCTGCCCCCTGCGTCTTCCCTGCTTCTTTTTTGGAAATTTAATTTTTTACGAGCAGCAGCAGCTTGAGAAAGTGAAGGAGGACACGTAGTCAAGCCGAGGCCCAGTTCAGCGGACAACTTGCTGAGCAATAGCTCCTTGCAACAGTTCACATCTCGCTCATTTACAAGCAGGGCTGCCAAGAAGAATTCAGGGCCCGGGTACAACAAATTCATGGGGCCCCCCTCATATTCAAGTAAGCCCCAAAATTTTTTTGCGCCGCCTTATGGCGGCGCAAAACAATTTAGGTGTATGATCATGCATTCAGGGGCGTGGCTAGCCAAACGGCGGTGCAAAAATTTTGGGAGGTGTGGTCATGCATTTGGGGGCGTGGAAAACGTGCCATTGGGGCGTGGCTAACATAAAAACCACTAGGCTCTCAATTCGCCGGAGCGTGACATATGTTCAAGCACTCCTGACTTTCAGGACATCTACCACCACAGTGTAGTATACAAACAATGCAGTGTGTACACAAACAGTTCAGTCTTGGCCTACACCTTACATTGGGCACAACATTCACCAAAAATTGGTATTGTCCCTACTAGAATCACAACATTTCACACACTGTGCTGCTCTCTCCTACCTGTTCTTCTCACTTTCTCCACCTGTGGCTGCTGGTTTCTTTAGTTGTGGCTTGTCCGGATCCAGGAATGTTGAAGGACCTATTTTGAAAAAAAAATGGCTACATTTAGAAAATTACAGCCAGCCCCGGCGTTAAATCAATAGCACCCACAATTAATAATTAGGCCTTCCTCCAGCCCCAACATTAAAATAATACTATTCACATTTAATAAATAAACTTCCTGCAAACAGCCCCAGCAGTACCTATTTCTTGCAACCATCACTGCCATTAAATAATTCAGTCACATTTAATAAATAGACCTCATTCTCCCTAAACTCACCCCAACATTCAATAGCCCCCAAAACTTTTTTTCTCCTCTGTTCCTCTCTCCTTTTTTTCCTCCACTGTTCCTCTTTCCCACTTTTTTTCCTCCTCTGTTCCTCTTTCCCACTATTTTTTCCTCCACTCTTCCTCTTTCCTACTTTTTTTTCTCATCTGTTCCTCTCTCCTTTTTTTCCTCCACTGTTCCTCTTTCCCACATTTTTTTCTCCTCTGTTCCTCTCTCCTTTTTTTTCTCCTCTGTTCCTCTTTCCCACTTTTTTTCCTCATCTGTTCCTCTTTCCCACTTTTTTTTCTCCTCTGTTCCTCTTTCCCACTATTTTTTCCTCCACTCTTCCTCTTTCCTACTTTTTTTTCTCATCTGTTCCTCTCTCCTTTTTTTCCTCCACTGTTCCTCTTTCCCACATTTTTTTCTCCTCTGTTCCTCTCTCCTTTTTTTTCTCCTCTGTTCCTCTTTCCCACTTTTTTTCCTCATCTGTTCCTCTTTCCCACTTTTTTTTCTCCTCTGTTCCTCTTTCCCACTATTTTTTCCTCCACTCTTCCTCTTTCCTACTTTTTTTCTCATCTGTTCCTCTCTCCCACTTTTTTTCCCTCCTCTGTTCCTCTTTCCCACTTTTTTTCCTCCTTTGTTCCTCTCTCCCACTTTTTTTTCCTCCTCTGTTCCTCTTTCCCACTTTTTTTTCTCCTCTGTTCCTCTCTCCTTTTTTTTCTCCTCTGTTCCTCTTTCCCACTTTTTTTTTAATTCCTCTGTGGCTCTCTGCTTTTTTTCCCTCCTCTGTTTTTCTCTCCCCTTTCTTTATAGTACTGTCCATCTCTGTTTTCCTCCCCTTGCCTCTCCGTTTCTTTACTTACCTTTTGTCAACTTCTTTCCTTTCTTTTCTTCTCTTCTGTCAACTTCTTTCCTTTCTTTTCTTCTATCTCCTCTTCTGTCTTCTTTCTTCATGCTGGCTGCAGCGTTCCTCACTGACTGACGGGCGTGACTTGATGACGTCACGCCCGGCAGTCAGTGTGAATGGAGAAGAGGAGAGGAGGGACACGGCGCCGCGCGATCACGTGAGTATCGTTTTTTTTCTTTTTCTTTTTTTCTTCCAGCTCCCCCCACCAACGAATAACCCCCCCCCCCCCCCCCCGCGGGAAAAAAAATAAAAATAAATAAAAATCGCAAAAAAGAAAATTATAAAAAAAAAAAAAAATTTAATTAGCGGAGAGGGCCCGGCCCGGGCCCCCTGGCATGGCCGGGCCCGGGTAAAATGTACCCGCTCCCCCCCCCTCTCGGCGGCCCTGTTTACAAGTAAAGACTCAATGTAGGTCTTAAACCTTGGATCAAGCACAGTGGCCAAAACGTACTGATCCGAGTTCAAGATCTTAATAACTCGAGGATCATTGTAAAGCAAATGAAGTACTTGATCGACAAGGCCAACATACTTTGCTGAATTGCTTGCTTTCAGCTCCTCCTTCAGTTTCTCAAGCTGCTTTTCCAATAGTCTAATTAAAGGAATGACTTGGCTCAAACTAGCAGAGTCTGCACTCACCTCACACGTTACAACTTCAAATGGTTTCAGCACCTTGCACAGCACTGAAAGGATTCCCCACTGTGCAAGACTGAAATACATCCCCCCTCCTTTCCCAATGTCATGGCTTGTGCAATATGCTTAGATGGCTTTGCGCTGTTCCTCCATCCTCTGAAGCATGTACAGGGTGGAATTCCACCTAGTTACCACCTCTTGCTTAAGTTGGTTGTAGTTGAATAGAAAAAAAGCAACCTGCATAGACTGTGGAATTAGAAAGTAAAAATAAATAGACCACGGTAGTTTAGTGGATATCTATGACCCCCCCACCCTCCACTTGTAGTTGAATAGAAAAAAAGCAGCCTGCATAGACTGTGAAATTAGAATGTAAAAATAAATGGACCAAGGTAGTTTGGTATCTGTCTGCATCAGATCCCCTCTCCACTAGGAGTAAAATAGAAAACTATTCAGCCGTTATAGAGTCTAGAATATAAATAGAAATTGAGAAAGGCAATTTGGTATCTGTCTGCATCATAATCATCAACATTATCATTAGCACCCTCGTTGCCTACACAAATCTCCACCTCATCCTCTTCTAATTCCAAAGTGGCATCCTCAATTTGTGTATCACCGGCTACACTCGGGCTGTTCAGGCACACATCAGCAGAACTGCTGAAAGGGTCCTTTTTCATGAGTACACTAACAGAATGCTCACGATTAGACATCCCACTGTTGGATGGACTCTCCACAGGGATTGGTGCCTGTTATCTTGCAGCTCGGCTTTGACGCGTAACAGTAGCTGTGCACCACTTGTAGGCTCGGTAACATTTTTGGATCTGCCACTAATAGAGAAAGGCGAAGGCCTCATTCTCTCTTTGCCACTGCGTATGTAGAATGGCATGTTGGCAATTTTTTTTTTATCGGCACTTAACTTTTCCTCAGTAACACTTCTTTTTCGCTTCAACACAGTAAATTTTTTTTGGTGTGTGTTTTTTGGACTGATTTCAAAACACTGTGTAGTTTGACATTGCCTTGCCCAGATGACGTACTGGGAACACTATAATCAGGACTGGTGACAGAACCTGGTTGCTCATTCTGCTCATATGTGGACTGCTTTGAATCCATTCTGTACCCAAAGCACTTGTAGTGCTACAAATTGTTTTAGATACTGCTGACAAATATGACTTTTGACAGCCAGAAATATTTATGAAAAACAATGGGGGACACCCAAAAAGCACTTGGAGTGCCAAATATTGAAAAAAAAAAGACTTCTCTATCGATTGTTAGCACAATTGGAATCAGAATTGTATTGTCTGTCCCTGCTCTAATCAGCCTGTGACTACACCCTGCTCTTTCCCTCTGTCAAATGGCGATGGATTGCTGTGGAGGCAGGTACCGTATTTCCACATGTATAAGGCGCTCCCATGTATAAGACGCACCTCTATTTTGGCCCCGAAATTTGAAAAAAAAAATATTACGGTAGCTGTCATAAAGGGCAGGGAGAGTGTACTGGCCGGCTGCTCTGATCACAGTCAGAGCAGTCGGCCAGCACACTCTCCCTGTCTGTCTCTGCCGAACGGACCTGCAGTGAGAGTGTGCTGCCCAGCTGCCCTGATTGTGATCAGAGCAGCCGGGCAGCACACTCTCCCTGCAATCGCCCCTCCCAGCTGCCACTGTACCTCTGACCCCCTCCTCCTGTATCCCCACTGCCACTGTGCCTTTGCCCCCCTCATCCTGGATGCGCGCATACCGCTGTCCTTCCCCCCTGCATCCCCGCTACCCCTGTATAAGACGCACCCAGGTTTTAGACCCAAAATTTTTGTGAAAAAGGTGCGTCTTATACATGGGAAAATACGCTATTTATAATTTTCAAGTATCGCGAGAACCGAGCCCCGAGATCCGACGATGTCACGATGACGTTCGGCCTCGATTTGGATTCCGAGCGGGCGGGACAGTATCGAGCCTGCTCGGCTCGGTACTCAGATAGGCAAAGTTCGGGTGGGTTCGGTTCTCGGGGAATCGAGCCCGCCCATCTCTAATATGAACTCTGGTGCCACTAGACACTTTAGCTGCAAGCAATCAAGAATGGTTCAGTTCGTTGAAACCATGTAAACCTATTTTGGTTAAAGGAATTGGAGATAAAGTTCTTACTGCGTCGAAAGTCAGGACAATCACAGTGCGCCTAAGCATATAAGGTGAGACTGTCACTACAGACATCCAAGATTTGGGAACCAACCTTATCGCTATAAGCATCCTTGAGAGAAAAGATTACAAGGTCCAATTCACAGAGGGCACATGTGTGATTCAAAACCAGAGAGGAACTATAATTGCAACAGCAACCCAGTGTAACCAAAGCCCAGGGTGGCATAGGAGGTCCATCCTGTCACAGCGAATAAATACCTATGGTGAGAACCAGGACAGGACAGTGTCCTGAAGACTTAGTGAGTGATTGTAGCATTTGTATGAAAAGAGAGAGGCCAACAATGTCAAATGCAGCAGAGAGATCCAGGAGAATTAGAAGAGAGTAATGGCCTTTAGATTTTGCAGTGATCAAATCATTAACAACTGTTGAGTGCAGTCTCTGTGGAATGTTGGGTACGAAAGCCTGATTGAAGAGCATTCAAATGGTTGTGTGAGAAAAGAAAGAGTGTAAGGCAATTGTAGACAATTCCCCTCCCCCCCCCCCCCCACATCCTCCCCGGAAGCTTGAAAGGGAATGGAAGCTGAGAGATGAGAAGGTAATATGAGAATTACTGCATGCTTGAATAATGATGGAAAGATATCAGAGATCAAGAGGACAGGTGGTAGACTAGGAAGATAAGTAGAGAGTAATGGCAGAGGGTGCCAGGATGGTATTGAGCTGATCGCAAGAAAGATTGTACCATTTTAAGTTGAATCTTATCAATCTTGTATTTGAAGTAGGAAACAAGATCTTGGGCACAGATAGTAGTCAGAGGGTTCGGGTGGCAGGGTTGAGAAGAGATGTAAATGTGTTAAAATGGCGTTTGGAGTTAGAAGTCTGAGCAGTGATGGGAGATTGGAAGTATGTTTGTTTAGCAGTGTCCAGAGCATTTTAATAGAAGTGTTTCGTAGGAATATATGTGATTAAATCATTATAAGTAATGATTATATGTGCAGAAATCATTAAGGTTAGGGTTAGTGCTAGGGTGAGCGGACATATTAGGGTTAGGGTTAGGGTTAGGGTTAGGCAACCCTGGCCGAAGGGTTAGGGTTAGGGTTAGGGTTAGTGCTAGGGTTTGATTTACGCCAGTGATGTTCTGCTTTGCCAGAAAGTTTTTGAAGATTTCATGTTACTTTAGTGGCTGATATTGAAGTCCACACGGAGTATGAAGAGTACCTGGAACCAATTGATCAAGGGCTATTGCTAGGATTTGGTGAAAATGAGGTACTGCCATATCAGTAAAGGAGAATGTGCTGGACAGAGGTGGGAAACTGATGAAAATGAATCATTTTAATATTTCCTAGTTATGAGGAGGCATTGTAAGGTTTGAAAGCAGAGAGGTTAAAGTCCTGGGCGAGAGCTTGTAGCTGATAAGGTGATGATCCAAGAGGGGAAAAAGAGTGTTAAGGAAATCAGAAATTGAGCATTGTCTGGAGAAAAAAGACCAAGACAGTGGCCATTCCTATGAGTAGAGGAGTCAATCCACTGGGAGATGCTGAGAGAGGAGGTTAGAAACAGTGGTTAGAAACATAGGCAGAATGTGAATTATCAATGGGGATGTTGAAATCACCCATGACTATGGTGGTTATATCGGGAAGTCATATACGGAAGCCATGCAGAGAAATTTTGAGGAAGTTGTTGGTGTGGTGCAGGGGTTGATAGATCATATCAACACGCATAGAGGATTGGTTTAACAATCCAAATCCATGTACTTCCAAAGATGTAATTGTGGGTAACTCTAGGAGTGACTCAGTGTTCATCTATGTGTGTACGGCATCATACTCCTAATGATGTAGGGGAAGTTATTTGTAGTAAAAATGGGAATTTAAACTTGGCACATGGGCTTTTATTAGTTCAACATCTTACTTTGGTGTAGTGTCATAGGACGTCCCATCCACCCATCTCCAGCTGCCGTCCACATCTGTGAGACCGATCCATGTGGTGATCCCCTGGGTCATGTTACTTACATAAAACTTTAAAAAGAGATGAAATATTGATCATTAGATTAATCCTCTATAGTAACCTAACCGTTAATAGAGTGCCCCCACATCTATATATTGTAACAAAAGTGCCCCTTCTTGTAGCACTGTTGACACTTTCTGACACCATTTATTGCAGGAGCACCCTGCAGACATCAGCAACACAGACAACTTCTTAATGCAAATAAAACGTACATTTGTTTGCAACCCAATAAACGGTAACACTTCTTGTCGGGATGAAACCAGCAAGTAATACCCTTTGCTTACACCTCCTGGTGACCCTAATGCTAACTAAACATAGTTCAGCTCTCTCAAAACTGGCCAACTAGTTCAGCATCAGTCACCCCTAACAAGTGCACAATTCAGGATTAAATACACAAGTCTAATTACTTAATTATACCACCCGTGTGTGTGCAGGTTAGGAGTCTTACTCTACAAGGATATAACCCATTATCTGAAGATTCCCCGGGACCTCACATGTCCCTATGCAGGAAAGGTGTGACACAGAGGTCTCTTGGCCACAATATATAAAAGAAGAAGTTTCTTTGTTTGTTTTGTAGGCTAATATTTTAAACACCCTGCACCGATTGGGAAGAAACCAACATGAGGTGGTCCAGTTGGATCCTGGTCAGGTTTTAAGGGGGTTAGGGTCTTGGTCAGACCTCCCGTTGGTGTACACTGGCCAGAACTTTGACCCAGGGAGCCTGTTTTGGGAACTTCCACTAGATGGATTTGATTTGTTTGTCTGTCCAGCTATGTATTCAGACACCCCTGCACCCATTGGGATGAAACCAATGTGAGGTAGTTCAGTTGGGTCCTGGCCAGGTTTTAGGAGGGCTAGGGTTCCGGTCAGACCTCTCTATCGTGTACGCTTGCCAGAACTTTGACCCAGGGAGCCTGTTCTAAGTCTTCCACTGGATGGATTTGGATGAAAACTTCACCTTCACAGACTGGTACATTAGATCCCAGAAGACATAGGGGGTTGAGGTCCCAGTTAGACCTCCCGTTTGTGTACGCTGACCAGAAATTTGACCAGGGAGACTGTTCTGGGCCAGCCACTGGATGGATTTGGATGACTTTTAATATAAAAAAAGACACCTCATGGGTCTGCTGGAAGAGCTGCTAAGCTGCTAATTATTTTTAAAATGTTGACATCCAACTCATTGATAACTTAATAATTTGAAAAATTTAACCCGGGTACTTCAGTTAGTTTATTTATAAACCCATTTCACATTTTCTTATATACACATCTCTGATAAATGTGGGGCTGATTCATTAGGGACAGTTAAGCAACAAATTGAGTAAGTCATCTTACTTAAGTTTTCTAGACAAAATCATTTTGCTATGCAAGGGGTGCAAATTAGTTTATTATGTTGCACATAAGGAAAATACTGGCTGTATTTTCATGTAGCACACAAATACTTGATAGCTTATTTGTACATTGAAATTTAAAGTTGATCTAGGAAAAAAGCCAATATTTTCCTTATGTGCACAATAAAAAACTAATATGTACCCCTTGTATTGTAACAAGGTTTTGTCCAGGAGAAAACTTAAGAAAAAAAATGAGTGCTTTCCTTAATGAATCAGGCCCTTTGTGTCATGTATCAAGGTCTGTGTACCCACATTTACTTATATACCCATCTCTGGGCTATGTGTACCCACATTTACTTATATACCCATCTCTGGGCTATGTGTACCCACATTTACTTATACAGCCATCTCTGTACTCTGTGTACCCACATTTACTTATACACCCATCTCTGTACTATGTGCACCCGCATTTACTTATACACCCATCTCTGTACTATGTGCACCCACATTTACTTATACACCCATCTCTGTACTATGTGCACCCGCATTTACTTATACACCCATCTCTGTACTCTGTGTACCCACATTTACTTATACACCCATCTCTGTACTATGTGCACCCGCATTTACTTATACACCCATCTCTGTACTATGTGTACCCACATTTACTTATACACCCATCTCTGGTCTATGTGTACCCACATTTACTTATAAACCCATCTCTGTACTATGTGTACCCACATTTACTTATACACCCATCTCTGGACTATATGTACCCACATTTACTTATACACCCATCTCTGTACTATGTGCACCCACATTTACTTATACACCCATCTCTGTACTATGTGCACCCACATTTACTTATACACCCATCTCTGGGCTATGTGTATTCACATTTACTTATACACCCATCTCTGTACTATGTGCACCCACATTTACTTATACACCCATATCTGTACTATGTGCACCCACATTTACTTATACACCCATCTCTGGACTATATGTACCCACATTTACTTATACACCCATCTCTGGGCTATGTGCACCCACATTTACTTATACAACCATCTCTGGGCTCTGTGTACCCACATTCACACATACACCCATCTCTGGACTATGTGCGCCCACATTTACTTATACACCCATCTCTTTCCTCTGTGTACCCACATTTACTTATACACCCATCTCTACTCTGTGCACCCACATTTACTTATAAACCCATCTCTGTACTATGTGCACCCACATTTACTTATACACCCATCTCTGGACTATATGTACCCACATTTACTTATACACCCATCTCTGGGCTCTGTGCACCCACATTTACTTATACACCCATCTCTGGGCTATGTGTACCCACATTTACTTATACACCCATCTCTGGACTATATGTACCCACATTTACTTATACACCCATCTCTGGGCTCTGTGCACCCACATTTACTTATACACCCATCTCTGTACTATGTGTACCCACATTTACTTATACACCCATCTCTGGACTATATGTACCCACATTTACTTATACACCCATCTCTGTACTATGTGCACCCACATTTACTTATACAACCATCTCTGGGCTATGTGTACCCACATTTACTTATACACCCATCTCTGTACTATGTGTACCCACATTTACTTATACACCCATCTCTGGACTATATGTACCCACATTTACTTATACACCCATCTCTGAACTATGTGCACCCACATTTACTTAAACACCCATCTCTGGACTATATGTACCCACATTTACTTATACACCCATCTCTGGTCTATGTGCACCCACATTTACTTAAACACCCATCTCTGGACTATGTGTACCCACATTTACTTAAACACCCATCTCTGGACTATGTGTACCCACATTTACTTAAACACCCATCTCTGGACTATGTGTACCCACATTTACTTATACACCCATCTCTGTACTATATGTACCCACATTTACTTATACACCCATCTCTGGTCTATGTGCACCCACATTTACTTATACACCCATCTCTGGACTATATGTACCCACATTTACTTATACACCCATCTCTGAACTATGTGCATCCACATTTACTTATACACCCATCTCTGTGGTCTGTGTACCCACATTTACTTATACACCCATCTATGTACTATGTGCACCCACATTTACTTAAACACCCATCTCTGGACTATGTGCACCCACATTTACTTATACACCCATCTCTGTACTATGTGTACCCACATTTACTTATACACCCATCTCTGGACTATGTGTACCCACATTTACTTATATACCTATCTCTGCTCTGTGCACCCACATTTACTTATACACCCATCTCTGGACTATGTGTACCCACATTTACTTATACACCCATCTCTGGTCTATGTGTACCCACATTTACTTATACACCCATCTCTGTACTATGTGTACCCACATTTACTTATACACCCATCTCTGTACTATGTGCACCCGCATTTACTTATACACCCATCTCTACTCTGTGCACCCACATTTACTTATACACCCATCTCTGGACTATGTGTACCCACATTTACTTATACACCCATCTCTGTACTATGTGTACCCACATTTACTTATACACCCATCTCTGGACTATGTGTACCCACATTTACTTATATACCTATCTCTGCTCTGTGCACCCACATTTACTTATACACCCATCTCTGGACTATGTGTACCCACATTTACTTATACACCCATCTCTGGACTATGTGTACCCACATTTACTTATACACCCATCTCTGGACTATATGTACCCACATTTACTTATACACCCATCTCTGGGCTATGTGTACCCACATTTACTTATACACCCATCTCTGTACTATGTGTACCCACATTTACTTATACACCCATCTCTGGACTATGTGTACCCACATTTACTTATACACCCATCTCTGGACTATATGTACCCACATTTACTTATACACCCATCTCTGGTCTATGTGTACCCACATTTACTTATACACCCATCTCTGGACTATGTGTACCCACATTTACTTATACACCCATCTCTGGACTATGTGTACCCACATTTACTTATACACCCATCTCTGGACTATATGTACCCACATTTACTTATACACCCATCTCTGGGCTATGTGTACCCACATTTACTTATACACCCATCTCTGGACTATGTGTACCCACATTTACTTATACACCCATCTCTGGACTATGTGTACCCACATTTACTTATACACCCATCTCTGGACTATATGTACCCACATTTACTTATACACCCATCTCTGGTCTATGTGTACCCACATTTACTTATACACCCATCTCTGGGCTATGTGTATTCACATTTACTTATACACCCATCTCTGGACTATATGTACCCACATTTACTTATACACCCATCTCTGAACTATGTGCACCCACATTTACTTATACACCCATCTCTGGGCTCTGTGTATTCACATTTACTTATACACCCATCTCTGGACTATATGTACCCACATTTACTTATACACCCATCTCTGGACTATATGTACCCACATTTACTTATACACCCATCTCTGGTCTATGTGTACCCACATTTACTTATACACCCATCTCTGAACTATGTGCACCCACATTTACTTAAACACCCATCTCTGGACTATGTGTACCCACATTTACTTATACACCCATCTCTGGTCTATATGTACCCACATTTACTTATACACCCATCTCTGAACTATGTGCACCCACATTTACTTATACACCCATCTCTGGGCTCTGTGTATTCACATTTACTTATACACCCATCTCTGGACTATATGTACCCACATTTACTTATACACCCATCTCTGGACTATGTGTACCCACATTTACTTAAACACCCATCTCTGGACTATGTGTACCCACATTTACTTAAACACCCATCTCTGGACTATGTGTACCCACATTTACTTATACACCCATCTCTGGTCTATATGTACCCACATTTACTTAAACACCCATCTCTGGACTATATGTACCCACATTTACTTATACACCCATCTCTGGTCTATATGTACCCACATTTACTTATATACCCATCTCTGGGCTATGTGTACCCACATTTACTTATATACCCATCTCTGGGCTATGTGTACCCACATTTACTTATACAGCCATCTCTGTACTCTGTGTACCCACATTTACTTATACACCCATCTCTGTACTATGTGCACCCACATTTACTTATACACCCATCTCTGGTCTATGTGTACCCACATTTACTTATACACCCATCTCTGGTCTATGTGTACCCACATTTACTTATACACCCATCTCTGTACTATGTGCACCCACATTTACTTATACACCCATCTCTGTACTATGTGCACCCACATTTACTTATACACCCATCTCTGTACTCTGTGTACCCACATTTACTTATACACCCATCTCTGTACTATGTGCACCCACATTTACTTATACAGCCATCTCTGTACTATGTGTACCCACATTTACTTATACACCCATCTCTGTACTATGTGCACCCACATTTACTTATACACCCATCTCTGTACTATGTGCACCCACATTTACTTATACACCCATCTCTGTACTCTGTGTACCCACATTTACTTATACACCCATCTCTGTACTATGTGCACCCGCATTTACTTATACACCCATCTCTGTACTATGTGCACCCACATTTACTTATACACCCATCTCTGGACTATGTGTACCCACATTTACTTATACACCCATCTCTGTACTATGTGTACCCACATTTACTTATACACCCATCTCTGAACTATGTGTACCCACATTTACTTATACACCCATCTCTGGTCTATGTGTACCCACATTTACTTATACACTCATCTCTGTGCTCTGTGCACCCGCATTTACTTATACACCCATCTCTGTACTATGTGCACCCACATTTACTTATACACCCATCTCTGTACTATGTGCACCCGCATTTACTTATACACCCATCTCTGTACTATGTGCACCCACATTTACTTATACACCCATCTCTGTACTCTGTGTACCCACATTTACTTATACACCCATCTCTGTACTATGTGCACCCGCATTTACTTATACACCCATCTCTGTACTATGTGCACCCACATTTACTTATACACCCATCTCTGGACTATGTGTACCCACATTTACTTATACACCCATCTCTGTACTATGTGTACCCACATTTACTTATACACCCATCTCTGAACTATGTGTACCCACATTTACTTATACACCCATCTCTGGTCTATGTGTACCCACATTTACTTATACACCCATCTCTGTACTATGTGCACCCACATTTACTTATACACCCATCTCTGTACTATGTACACCCACATTTACTTATACACCCATCTCTGGGCTTTGTGTACCCACATTTACTTATACACCCATCTCTGGTCTATGTGTACCCACATTTACTTATACACCCATCTCTGTACTATGTGCACCCGCATTTACTTATACACCCATCTCTGTACTATGTGCACCCACATTAACTTATAAACCCATCTCTGTACTATGTGTACCCACATTTACTTATACACCCATCTCTGGTCTATGTGTACCCACATTTACTTATAAACCCATCTCTGTACTATGTGTACCCACATTTACTTATACACCCATCTCTGTACTCTGTGTACCCACATTTACTTATACACCCATCTCTGTACTATGTGCACCCACATTCACTTATAAACCCATCTCTGTACTATGTGTACCCACATTTACTTATACACCCATCTCTGGTCTATGTGTACCCACATTTACTTATAAACCCATCTCTGTACTATGTGTACCCACATTTACTTATACACCCATCTCTGGACTATATGTACCCACATTTACTTATACACCCATCTCTGGACTATGTGTACCCACATTTACTTATACACCCATCTCTGTACTATGTGTACCCACATTTACTTATACACCCATCTCTGGTCTATGTGTACCCACATTTACTTATAAACCCATCTCTGTACTATGTGTACCCACATTTACTTATACACCCATCTCTGTACTATGTGCACCCACATTTACTTATACACCCATCTCTGGGCTATGTGCACCCACATTTACTTATACACCCATCTCTGGGCTCTGTGTACCCACATTTACTTATACACCCATCTCTGGTCTATGTGTACCCACATTTACTTATACACCCATCTCTGGGCTCTGTGCACCCACATTTACTTATACACCCATCTCTGGGCTATGTGTATTCACATTTACTTATACACCCATCTCTGTACTATGTGCACCCACATTTACTTATACACCCATCTCTGGGCTATGTGTATTCACATTTACTTATACACCCATCTCTGTACTATGTGCACCCACATTTACTTATACACCCATATCTGTACTATGTGCACCCACATTTACTTATACAACCATCTCTGGGCTCTGTGTATTCACATTTACTTATACACCCATCTCTGTACTATGTGCACCCACATTTACTTATACACCCATCTCTGGGCTCTGTGCACCCACATTTACTTATACACCCATCTCTGGACTATATGTACCCACATTTACTTATACACCCATCTCTGGGCTCTGTGTATTCACATTTACTTATACACCCATCTCTGTACTATATGTACCCACATTTACTTATACACCCATCTCTACTCTGTGCACCCACATTTACTTATAAACCCATCTCTGTACTATGTGCACCCACATTTACTTATACACCCATCTCTGGACTATATGTACCCACATTTACTTATACACCCATCTCTGGGCTCTGTGCACCCACATTTACTTATACACCCATCTCTGGGCTATGTGTATTCACATTTACTTATACACCCATCTCTGGTCTATGTGTACCCACATTTACTTATACACCCATCTCTGGACTATATGTACCCACATTTACTTATACACCCATCTCTGTACTATGTGCACCCACATTTACTTATACAACCATCTCTGGGCTATGTGTACCCACATTTACTTATACACCCATCTCTGTACTATGTGTACCCACATTTACTTATACACCCATCTCTGGACTATATGTACCCACATTTACTTATACACCCATCTCTGAACTATGTGCACCCACATTTACTTAAACACCCATCTCTGGACTATATGTACCCACATTTACTTATACACCCATCTCTGGTCTATGTGCACCCACATTTACTTAAACACCCATCTCTGGACTATATGTACCCACATTTACTTATACACCCATCTCTGGTCTATGTGCACCCACATTTACTTATACACCCATCTCTGGACTATGTGTACCCACATTTACTTATACACCCATCTCTGGACTATATGTACCCACATTTACTTATACACCCATCTCTGAACTATGTACACCCACATTTACTTATACACCCATCTCTGTACTATGTGCACCCACATTTACTTATACACCCATCTCTGTACTATGTGTACCCACATTTACTTATACACCCATCTCTGTACTATGTGTACCCACATTTACTTATACACCCATCTCTGGACTATGTGTACCCACATTTACTTAAACACCCATCTCTGGACTATGTGCACCCACATTTACTTATACACCCATCTCTGTACTATGTGTACCCACATTTACTTATACACCCATCTCTGGACTATGTGTACCCACATTTACTTATATACCTATCTCTGCTCTGTGCACCCACATTTACTTATACACCCATCTCTGGACTATGTGTACCCACATTTACTTATACACCCATCTCTGGTCTATGTGTACCCACATTTACTTATACACCCATCTCTGTACTATGTGTACCCACATTTACTTATACACCCATCTCTGTACTATGTGCACCCGCATTTACTTATACACCCATCTCTACTCTGTGCACCCACATTTACTTATACACCCATCTCTGGACTATGTGTACCCACATTTACTTATACACCCATCTCTGTACTATGTGTACCCACATTTACTTATACACCCATCTCTGGACTATGTGTACCCAGATTTACTTATACACCCATCTCTGGACTATGTGTACCCACATTTACTTATATACCTATCTCTGCTCTGTGCACCCACATTTACTTATACACCCATCTCTGGACTATGTGTACCCACATTTACTTATACACCCATCTCTGGACTATGTGTACCCACATTTACTTATACACCCATCTCTGGACTATATGTACCCACATTTACTTATACACCCATCTCTGGGCTATGTGTACCCACATTTACTTATACACCCATCTCTGTACTATGTGTACCCACATTTACTTATACACCCATCTCTGGACTATGTGTACCCACATTTACTTATACACCCATCTCTGGACTATATGTACCCACATTTACTTATACACCCATCTCTGGTCTATGTGTACCCACATTTACTTATACACCCATCTCTGGACTATGTGTACCCACATTTACTTATACACCCATCTCTGGACTATGTGTACCCACATTTACTTATACACCCATCTCTGGACTATATGTACCCACATTTACTTATACACCCATCTCTGGGCTATGTGTACCCACATTTACTTATACACCCATCTCTGGACTATGTGTACCCACATTTACTTATACACCCATCTCTGGACTATGTGTACCCACATTTACTTATACACTTATCTCTGTACTATGTGTACCCACATTTACTTATACACCCATCTCTGGACTATGTGTACCCACATTTACTTATACACCCATCTCTGGACTATATGTACCCACATTTACTTATACACCCATCTCTGTACTATGTGTACCCACATTTACTTATACACTTATCTCTGTACTATGTGTACCCACATTTACTTATACACCCATCTCTGGGCTATGTGTACCCACATTTACTTATACACCCATCTCTGGACTATGTGTACCCACATTTACTTATACACCCATCTCTGGACTATATGTACCCACATTTACTTATACACCCATCTCTGAACTATGTGCACCCACATTTACTTATACACCCATCTCTGGGCTCTGTGTATTCACATTTACTTATACACCCATCTCTGGACTATATGTACCCACATTTACTTATACACCCATCTCTGAACTATGTGCACCCACATTTACTTAAAAACCCATCTCTGGACTATATGTACCCACATTTACTTATACACCCATCTCTGGTCTATATGTACCCACATTTACTTAAACACCCATCTCTGGACTATGTGCACCCACATTTACTTATACACCCATCTCTGTACTATGTGTACCCACATTTACTTATACACCCATCTCTGGACTATATGTACCCACATTTACTTATACACCCATCTCTGGGCTCTGTGCACCCACATTTACTTATACACCCATCTCTGTACTATGTACACCCACATTTACTTATACACCCATCTCTGGGCTCTGTGTATTCACATTTACTTATACACCCATCTCTGTACTATGTGCACCCACATTTACTTATACACCCATCTCTGGACTATATGTACCCACATTTACTTATACACCCATCTCTGAACTATGTGCACCCACATTTACTTAAACACCCATCTCTGGACTATATGTACCCACATTTACTTATACACCCATCTCTGGTCTATATGTACCCACATTTACTTATACACCCATCTCTGGACTATATGTACCCACATTTACTTATACACCCATCTCTGGGCTCTGTGCACCCACATTTACTTATACACCCATCTCTGTACTATGTACACCCACATTTACTTATACACCCATCTCTGGGCTCTGTGCACCCACATTTACTTATACACCCATCTCTGTACTATGTACACCCACATTTACTTATACAACCATCTCTGGGCTCTGTGTATTCACATTTACTTATACACCCATCTCTGTACTATGTGTACCCACATTTACTTATACACCCATCTCTGTACTATGTGTACCCACATTTACTTATACACCCATCTCTGTACTATGTACACCCACATTTACTTATACACCCATCTCTGGGCTATGTGTGCCCACATTTACTTATACACCCATCTCTACTCTGTGCACCCACATTTACTTATAAACCCATCTCTGTACTATGTGTACCCACATTTACTTATACACCCATCTCTGGACTATATGTACCCACATTTACTTATACACCCATTTCTGGGCTCTGTGCACCCACATTTACTTATACACCCATCTCTGGGCTATGTGTATTCACATTTACTTATACACCCATATCTGTACTATGTGCACCCACATTTACTTATACAACCATCTCTGGGCTCTGTGTATTCACATTTACTTATACACCCATCTCTGGTCTATGTGCACCCACATTTACTTATACACCCATCTCTGGACTATATGTACCCACATTTACTTATACACCCATCTCTGAACTATGTGCACCCACATTTACTTATACACCCATCTCTGGTCTATATGTACCCACATTTACTTAAACACCCATCTCTGGACTATGTGTACCCACATTTACTTATACACCCATCTCTGTACTATGCGCACCCATATTTACTTATACACCCATCTCTGGACTATGTGTACCCACATTTACTTATACACCCATCTCTACTCTGTGCACCCACATTTACTTATACACCCATCTCTGGACTATGTGTACCCACATTTACTTATACACCCATCTCTACTCTGTGCACCCACATTTACTTATAAACCCATCTCTGTACTATGTGTACCCACATTTACTTATACACCCATCTCTGGACTATATGTACCCACATTTACTTATACACCCATCTCTGGGCTCTGTGCACCCACATTTACTTATACACCCATCTCTGTACTATGTGCACCCACATTTACTTATACACCCATATCTGTACTATGTGCACCCACATTTACTTATACACCCATCTCTGGGCTCTGTGTACCCACATTTACTTATACACCCATCTCTGGTCTATGTGCACCCACATTTACTTATACACCCATCTCTGGACTATATGTACCCACATTTACTTATACACCCATCTCTGGGCTATATGTACCCACATTTACTTATACACCCATCTCTGGTCTATATGTACCCACATTTACTTAAACACCCATCTCTGGACTATGTGCACCCGCATTTACTTATACACCCATCTCTGGGCTCTGTGTACCCACATTCACTTATACACCCATCTCTGTACTATGTGCACCCACATTTACTTATACACCCATCTCTGGGCTCTGTGTGCCCACATTTACTTATACACCCATCTCTGGTCTATGTGTACCCACATTTACTTATACACCCATCTCTGGGCTATATGCACCCACATTTACTTATACACCCATCTCTGGGCTCTGTGTGCCCACATTTACTTATACACCCATCTCTGGTCTATGTGTACCCACATTCACTTATACACCCATCTCTGGGCTATATGCACCCACATTTACTTATACACCCATCTCTGGGCTCTGTGTGCCCACATTTACTTATACACCCATCTCTGGACTATGTGCACCCGCATTTACTTATACACCCATCTCTACTCTGTGTGCCCACATTTACTTATACACCCATCTCTGTACTATGTACACCCACATTTACTTATACACCTATCTCTGGTCTATGTGTACCCACATTTACTTATACACCCATCTCTGGTCTATGTGTACCCACATTTACTTATACACCCATCTCTGGGCTCTGTGTGCCCACATTTACTTATACATCCATCTCTGGGCTCTGTGTACCCACATTCACTTATACACCCATCTCTGGGCTATGTGCATCCACATTTACTTATACACCCATCTCTGGGCTCTGTGTGCCCACATTTACTTATACACCCATCTCTGGTCTATGTGTACCCACATTTACTTATACACCCATCTCTGGGCTATATGCACCCACATTTACTTATACACCCATCTCTGGGCTCTGTGTGCCCACATTTACTTATACACCCATCTCTGGACTATGTGCACCCGCATTTACTTATACACCCATCTCTACTCTGTGTGCCCACATTTACTTATACACCCATCTCTGTACTATGTACACCCACATTTACTTATACACCTATCTCTGTACTGTGTACACCCACATTTACTTATACATCCATCTCTGGGCTCTGTTTATCCATATATTCTTAAACACCCTTACCAGGACTCGGTGCACCCCATATTTAAATATCTAACAATGTCTGCTCAGTTTATCAACATTTAGTTACTCTCTCACTAAACCAGAATACTGCATTTAAATTAATCTCTCGGAACCTGACTCTTCTCTCCACATATCAAGCTATGTTCCAATAATCTCCCGAAACCCAAAACTTCTCACCCATATAAAGTGATTTTCAAATAGTCTCCCGGTACCCAACACTTCTTCACTATTTCACGTGATATAACACTAATCTCCAGGTACCCAACACTACTTCCCCATTTTAGCAATGTTCAAGTAATTTTCCTGGTATCAAACACTTCTCCCCATATCTATAAATATTTCAGTAAAATCCCGATACTCAACGTTTCTCTGCTATATCTATTGATGTTCCACTAATCTCCTGATACCCAGCACTTTTCCCCCATATGTAAAAATATATGGTGATCACAAGCTGTTCAATACGTACTAACCTGCTCCTCAGCACTGTCAATTACAACCAGATGAGACTTCCTATCTTCACAGTCTTTCCTGGCGTAAGACCATGGATGAATTTCTTTGGATACATAATAGCAGCTCAATGCATAATATCTCCAGCCAGAGCTGCATAGAGGGTCTAGAGTACCTGTAGGAAATGAGGATGGTTTAGGACGGGTTCTGGAAAATGGTCGGAGATTAAAGTAAGAACATTTCTGACATTTTTCAACCATCCAAATGGAACATGGCAGTGCTATTACAGTAAGAAGAAAACAGCAAATACATCACATCAATAAACAAAATGGATAAACTGACAGGCGCCAATCAATATGGGCGAAGACAAAAAATCTTCAAGACATAAAACAGTGAATAACGGAGTATAATGTACTTATTGAAATCGGAAAAAAAGGTCTTATTTGAGCTGAAGCTCCTCCTAAAAGTAATGCTGCCGTATATATATCAACAGTAGAGCTCTATAGGTAAAGTTCTCCTTATATAGTTCCCAATTACCAGTACCTCTGCTCATACCATGAAAATAAACCAGGAACCTCTCCGTATAGATTTCTGTTTTTGGCATTCAGACTTAGTGGAAAACCTTTGGTTACCTCTCGTGGATCTATCGGTCAGTTCCCAGATCGCATCAGGTCACGACAGAAACGGTTATCACGGACATCCAAGAGTCTTATGGAAGAAAATAAAAAGTATCCACATAGTGTAATTCTGTTTCATAACGTTCAAAAATCCTTTTATTGTTGCAATAAAAATAAACTTATAGCGACTAGTATCCTTATATATACAACATAAAGCCCGTACCAGATGTTAGACAAGAGAGAGCCTTGTAAAATCAGTCACTGCTCATGCCCAGGATAAAGCAGAGAGAAGCAGGGGCTCCATGGTGCAATTCAGCAATGACAGGCGCAGCCGAGTCTCCACTCCCACATCAACGCGTTTCGGCTCACCTGGAGCCTTCTTAAGGTGAATTCACCTTGATGTGAGAGTGGAGACTCGGCTGCGCCTGTCATTGCTGAATTGCACCATGGAGCCCCTGCTTCTCTCTGCTTTATCCCGGGCATGAGCAGTGACTGATTTTACAAGGCTCTCTCTTGTCTAACATCTGGTATGGGCTTTATGTTGTATAATTAAGGATGCTAGTCACTATAAGTTTATTTTTATTGCAACAATAAAAGGATTTTTGAACGTTATGAAACAGAATTACACTATGTGGATACTTTTTATTTTCTTCCATAAGACTCTTGGATGTCCGTGTTAACCGTTTCTGTTGTGACCTGATGCGATCTGGGAACTGACCGATAGAAGTCTGGATGCCAAAAACAGATATCTATACGGAGAAGTTCCTGGTTTATTTTCATTGTATAACGTAGGTGGCGGAGACCCTTTTTAGGTGGAATACCTTGGACGTCTGCGCTTGATTTGTGTGTTCTGGTGGTTATTGCTGCCGCCGTTACAGATGCTCCGGGAGTACCAGTTCCCGTGGATGTAGTTTTTTGTGTCGTTTCTGCCGTGGCGCATCCTGGGGTGCCTAGAGTGTAGAGAAGAGGGTTGTGGGAGAAGGAGAAAAGGAGGAGGGGGTGGAGAATTGGAATTGAAGCGGTACAGACAATATACTTAAGTACTAGTGAGTTTAGCAGATGATTATAGTTTTTTTTGCAGTTTTAAATACTATAACTCTTTTGCTTTATGTCTATAGCTCTGATGCGGTGTATATTGTGCCTGGTTTTTGTTTACCGCTAATTGCTAATAGCGCTGGTTTATAGCTCTGAGAATTATATGGTGTTAGTGGTAACGTTTATAGCTCTGTGTTTATAGCCTTATTATTAGGGTAATAGTATAATCGCTCTAGTTTATAGCTCTAAGAAGTATATGGCGTTGGTGGTAATGTTTATTGCTCTGTGTTTTAATTCCCTGTTATTAGGGTTATAATATATAATTTAAGGCTGAAAGTGTTGCTGTCCTAGGAACTAGACAGTATATCTGGTCTTATGGGATAATTATAGGTGTATTATCTTGTGGTTACAGCTTAGGGCATGGGTAGGAGGATATAAGATTTCCTCTCTTAAATTATGATGGCAATTATGGTGTGTAATTAAAAGTGTAATAGGTGTCTTTAGTTTTGGCAATCTGGATGGGTGAATGATAGCTCTGTGTCTCTGTGTAATGGGTGATAAGGGGGTGTTAGCGGGTATGAGGGTGCTCTTATAGATTGCTCATATAAGAGCAGTTGTGTTAGGTGCCTTTGTAGGCTGATGCTGGTGAGGTTCCGAGAGAAGGGTACCAGTAGCTTGGCCGAGCGGTTTCCTGTTTCGGCATTTGGAACGCACTATGTGTTCCAAATGCCGAACTTCCGGCTTCTGAGTGGAACGCACAGGCACCAGTGCCTTCCACTGCTTGATCTATTCGCCGCTGAGTTCCTTGCTTTTTCCTCGTAGCTGTGGTCTGGTGAGAGAGTCGGTCTAAGATAGGTGGTAGCATGAGGAGTCTTCTGGTCCTCTACTCCAAGTGCTGCTTGATGTTTAACCAACGCGTTTCGCCCAGGGACTTCGTTAGGGATATGGTGGTTGTGTGAGTATGATGTTCCTTTAATTCCTGAGCTCTGGTGTTCTATTCAATCGGGATGCAGGAGGGGAGGGGAATTGGGAATGGGGTGGGAGATAAGGATTTGATTGGCACTATTTATTAAATAGTGGGGATTAATGTGTTGCTAGTAATGAGAATTTTTGGTCGCTGTGTGAGAAGGTTACGCTCTGGGCGTTGGGGTATGAAAAGGTGCTGAATGCAGAATAATTTGGTGAGTTTAATGAGGAGGGTAATCACTATGAGGAGTTGTTGTAATGGAATTTTTAATTATTATGCTGCAGTTAGGGTGAGTGTTAATGGGGGGCTGTTTAGTGTATGGTGCGAATTATTGGTGATTCTGATTTTAGAATCAGGTGATTTAGTGATGGCAACACTGGTGGTTAGATGGATACAAATGTGTTCTTTTAATAGATTGGTTTTTGGGAGAATTGAGAGTATGTGCTGCTTTTAGGTATTGATTGCTCCTGGGGCGGGGAGGCTGTGTGCTGATACGGACCAAACAGAAGGACGCTAGATCTTATTGGGAGGGGATTATGGATGGGGTAGATGATCGGGGGGCGGGTTTAAGATGTTGGCTAGCTATTAAGGGGTGCTATGTGGTATAAATGGGATGATGGAAGATACTTTTAATTATTGTTTTATTTTTTATATTTTATTTATTTTATTTTGTTTAAGTGTTTTATTAGTTATATTTCATTACTAATTTTGGTGGTTTGCTTAGGAGGGGTTGATTTATTGTGGTAGGTATGTGGTGTTGGCAGGTTTTGGAGGGTTCGATATTGAATAAATAAATTGTAAATTCTTAAGTCTTAAAGGTTTTTGTTGTGTGGGACTGATGTGGTCGAAATGAATAAATTGGGGATTGTTAGGGGGGGAGGGGGAGGGGGGTATACCTGCTGGGGGTGTTGGGGATAGCATGGGGTTAAGTAGCTAAATAGAGTGGGAATTATTTGGAGGTTATTGAGGGGGGAGCGTGTATCTAATACCTTTTTGTGGGGTGGGGATAGTATTTCAATCAGGGACACCTGAGACACAGAGCTATCACTCACCCATCCAGATTGCCCAAACTAAAGACACCTATTACACTTTTAATTACACAACATAATTGCCATCATAATTTAAGAGAGGAAATCTTATATCCTCCTACCCATGCCCTAAGCTGTAACCACAAGATAATACACCTATAATTATCCCATAAGACCAGATATACTGTCTAGTTCCTAGGACAGCAACATTATCAGCCTTAAATTATATATTATAACCCTAATAACAGGGAATTAAAACACAGAGCTATAAACATTACCACCAACGCCATATAATTCTCAGAGCTATAAACCAGCGCTATTAGCAATTAGTGGTAAACAGAACCACGCACAATATACACCGCATCAGAGCTATAGACATAAAACAAAAGAGTTATAGCATTTAAAACTGCAAAAAAAACTATAATCATCTGCTAAACTCACTAGTACTTAAGTATATTGTCTGTACCGCTTCAATTCCAATTCTCCACCCCCCCCTCCTTTTCTCCTTCTCCCACAACCCTATTTTCACCATATGAACGGAGGTACTGGTGAATGGGAACTATATAAGGAGAACTTTACCTATAGAGCTCTACTGTTGATATATACGGCAGCATTACTTTTAGAAGGAGTTTCATCTCAAATAAGACTTTTTTCAATTTCAATAATTACATTATACTCCGTTATTCACTGTTTTATGTCTTGAAGATATTTTGTCTTCTCCCATATTGATTGGTGGCTGTCAGTTTATCCATTTTGTTTATTGATGTTATATAATTAGGTTGCGGTTGGGACCTTATTGATTTAGCTACAAGCTGCCTTTCTGAGCGCCTGTTTGACTCATGTGTAATTGTATTTATCTGTAGCAAAAACATCACGTTTGTAAATTATGTATAATTACCTGTGACTGGCTCACTTCTAACTAACTTATTATATAAATAGATTTAAATTATTAGGGCAGTGTCGCAAATTTATATAATTGCAAATGTACTAATTTTGACTCTGCGTTATATTTGTTTATTAGAAATGTACTGATTTCTGATGCAAAAGACATGTCTGAATGAAATGTTTTTCTACATGTGTCTGAAGGTGGGTAATCTCTTGTTAATTAGACTTTTTCATTTCAGTGACCAACATGTCTGTTTAGCCTGAAAGCACAGGAGGGGGTAGTAGACTTGCAGATAGGTTTCCTATGTCTCTCAGACAAGATGCAGGAAATCACAGATTGGTGTGAATTTTGTTAACGCTTAAATTTACATTGACCCCAAGTCTGGAGAGTATGTTATATCCTGATTTTAATCTTTGAATGAAATATTTCAGACTTTTTGGAGTCTGGTCGGAAAAGTCGGTTGGACTGCTTTCTGCCAGGCTGATGTCCAAAACTCTATAACAATGAGCACTGTTTGACCATGTAATGCATTATTCCATCTGTACCTTCTGAAATCACTAGTACCATAAACTAGTGTGTAACTGCCCTTATTAGGACACATGAGCTAATAAAACATCACTGCTTCAAGAACCTGTTTTTACGACTACTTACCTGCGTCAATTCCTGTGACCTACAGATTAGACCAATGTAATCAATTATCCGGCTGTTCTGAGGTTGGAACCCAGCTACCCGCAGCTCTGGCAAGTGTGATAGGTCAGGTGGAACCAACCACAGCAACCCCGATCTGATGGCAAGATGTAAGGTGTACCAGCCCAGGTGCCCAGCAAGGAGTACCCTAGCAGCGAGAGTTGCCTAGAAGGACGAGGTCCTAGGTGTCGGGGTAGGAGTCTAGTGGTGGCAGCAGCAAGCACTTTCTACTGTGGTTAGAAGGTGCATTTGGGAGAGAGAAAGGGGACAGTGGCAAGGCAAGCCCAGCCGGTACCCAGCAAAGCATGGACAGGGTGGCATAGGAGGTCCATCCTGTCACATTACCCCTTTACACTTCTCATATAATTTTACTGGATGGAAGAGATGGAAGTTGTAGAGCAGTTTTCTATAGATCATTGTAAGAAGAGATACTGACAATTACACTCACCATACAGAACAAGAGGAATAGTACTGTCTATTTGTCAATATTTATAGAACAAGAACAGATACTGAGAATTACAAACAAAAATACAGTGTAACAGAAGAAGTACTAAGCATCTCATAAACATAAAGAATGATTTAGTGATATTGTCAGATGGTTAGGACTGTGGGATTGTTTCAGGGAATCAGGGACATTGGTCACATATTAGATGATATCATGTGATGGGTGATAAGAAATATTGAAACTAGAGGTGACTGGTGACAGTGGTCAGATCTATGATTGGGTGTTGCTGGGAAATGACAGGTCTGGGGGGTAAGTGTTCTGGACTAGTATGAGCTCACCATTTTCTTTTCGGATCTCTTCTCTCAATCTTCCAACTGCATTTAATATCCTCTGAACATCGCTCTGACGTGAGCCTGTGATATGGAGAATACCAGTTACTCACAGTCCCCAGCAGATACCCATCTGCCCCTCATAGGTAACTCCAGATAACCAAACAGCATTTATACCTTCTGCACACTGCAAACTCTCTTTCTGGGTGTTACACCCCAGTCTCTCACCCGCCTCATCTCCATAGGACACAGCAATTACTAACTCTGGAACTAGCAGTCCCATTATAATATCTCATACCACCAGCTTATGGGACAGGGGTGATTTTCAGGGGCCCATGATGATTTGATAACTTGGTAACAGTTTACAGTAATACTGAAACACCAATCAATATGGTTTCATAGGAAATTACTTAAGGTAGACCCACCTACATTTCATCTCAGAAATACATCCTAACCAAAGGGCTTACTGCAGCCAGTACAAGGACTAAATATAGCACTATGGGACTATAATAGTCATGTGCGATGCCCAGGTCTCCAACAGGTCATTCAGTCTTGTGAATATAGATTAGCTTTAATTAACAGCAAGTTAACAGCAAAAGAATGCTGGATTCACAAAATTCAACAAGCACCTGAATCCCATTTTCTGCAAGTAGCTACTTTCCCTTTAATGGCTGAACACACAAACTACACTGTCCTTGTATTGCTGTGGTTAAGTCCTCAATCTTTCACTGTGGTCTCTTTCTCTTAGAAACACTGGGTTCCCTGAGTTCATTTCTTGTGAAATTCAATTCTCCCAATTTTCCTGTCTCGTTTTGGACACGTTGAACTGTCTCCTGAGCTCCCTACTGTAGATGGGTGTGGTCTCTCTCTCTCTTCACACTATGTATAACTCCCCAGCCCTATTGAGATGCAGATGAGCTTAGTCACTCTTCCTCTCTCTGTTTCACTCTCCTAGCATAATCCAGCTCTCTTGGGATAGACCTCTTATTTCATCAGACAGAATCCTCTTCCCTCATGTGTCAATCTCCATCAATTTGTCCTTCATTGTGTTATCTGGTTTGAAGGGGAATACAGAGATTTTATGGGTAAATTCAGCTTCTTTCCTCATAATCTTATTCACCTGTCGTTTCTTCCTTCTATGCTAAATGTAATATGGAGGACAGTGAAGAAGAAGGTGTGAAGAGTCTTAGTATTAATTATAATAAATACAGTTAGGACCATATCATCGACATTAACATTTATTTATATAGTGCCAACAGATCCTGTAGTGCTTTAGAATTGGGAACAAACAGTAATAAAAAATATATTTGAAAAAAATATACTTGAATATTGACACAATTTTTGTTTTTTTAGCTGTTTACCAAAACATATTCAAGTTACATTATATAATACAATGGGCCTAAAGTTCAGACTATCAGCTTTAATTTGAGGGTATTCACATTCATATTGGAGGAATATTTAGGATGTACAGCTGGTTAATATGTAACCCCCTCTTATTTAAATGACCAAAAGTAATTGGACAATTGACTCAAAACCTGTTTGATGGACAGGTGCGGCTGTTCCTTCGCTATTTCTTTATCAATTAAGAGACTAAAGGTCTGAAGTGGATTCCAGATGTGACATTTGTATTTGGAAGTTGTTTCTGTGAACCCACAACATGAGGTCAAAGGAGCTCTCAATGCAGTGAGACCGGCCGTCCTGAGGCTGCAAAAACAAACCAAAATCCAGCGGGAACCTTAGGAGAGGTCAAATCCACAGTGTGGGACATTCTGACAAAAGAAAGAACACGCTGGTGAGCTCAGCAACACAAGAGACCTGGACGTCCATGGAAGACAACAGTGGTGGATGACCACAGGGTCCTTTACATGGAAAACCCCTTTACAACATCCAGACAAGGGAACCACTCTCCAGGAGGTATTATTATTATTATTATTATTATTATTATTATTATTAATTTTTATTTATAGGGCGCCACAAAGTATCTGTAGCGCCGTACAAGGACAAACAATGGCACAGTACAAGGTGAAACAGCACAGTACAAGTAACAGTAAGCACTATAACTCTGGGGGCTCAGGCACAGCATGAAAGAGAGGGAGGGAGGGGAAAAGTGAGTACAGGCAGGTAACTATGGCCCAAGAGGGTGGGCACAGATGACAGGTTGAGAGTTACTGAGGGGAGCGGAGAGAAGCGAGAGGAGACAGAGGGCAGAGGGTAAGAGAGGAGGTGAGCTGAGTAGCTGGAGAGCGCAGTTAAAAGTGATGGAAACAGGAGGTAGGAGAGCCCTGCTCAGAAGGAGCGAACAATCTAAAGGGAGGGGAAGACAGACAGGCACATGGATGAGATGGAGAGACGGGAGAAACGGAGACGGAGACGAGGAAGGGGAAGAAGGGATGAGAAAGAGAGGTAGCCGACCGGTGGGAGTTTAGGTAGGTACATCATTATCCAGGAGGTAGGCATATCATTATCCAGGAGGTAGGTACATCATTACCCAGGAGGTAGGTACATCATTATCCAGGAGGTAGGTACATCATTATCCAGGAGGTAGGCATATCATTATCCAGGAGGTAGGTACATCATTATCCAGGAGGTAGGTACATCCTTATCCAGTCGGTAGTCATATCACTATCCAGGAGGTAGGTACATCATTACCCAGATGTTAGGTACATCATTATCCAGGAGGTAGGTACATCATTATCCAGGAGGTAGGTACATCATTATCCAGTAGGTAGGTACATTATTATCCAGGAGGTAGGCATATCATTATCCAGGAGGTAGGTACATCATTATCCAGGAGGTAGGTACATCATTATCCAGGAGGTAGGTACATCATTATCCAGGAGGTAGGTACATCCTTATCCAGGAGGTAGGTACATCATTACCCAGGAGGTAGACATATCATTATCCAGGAGGTAGGTACATCATTATCCAGGAGGTAGGTACATCATTATCCAGGAGGTAGGTACATCCTTATCCAGGAGGTAGTCATATCATTATCCAGGAGGTAGGTACATCATTACCCAGATGTTAGGTACATCATTATCCAGGAGGTAGGTACATCATTATCCAGGAGGTAGGCATATCATTATCCAGGAGGTAGGTACATCATTATCCAGGAGGTAGGTACATAATTATCCAGGAGGTAGGTACATAATTATCCAGGAGGTAGGTATATCATTATCCAGGAGGTAGGTACATCATTATCCAGGAGGTAGGTACATTATTATCCAGGAGGTAGGCATATCATTATCCAGGAGGTAGGTACATCATTATCCAGGAGGTAGGTACATCCTTATCCAGGAGGTAGTCATATCATTATCCAGGAGGTAGGTACATCATTACCCAGGAGGTAGACATATCATTATCCAGGAGGTAGGTACATCATTATCCAGGAGGTAGGTACATCATTATCCAGGAGGTAGTCATATTATTATCCAGGAGGTAGGTACATCATTACCCAGGAGGTAGGTACATCATTACCCAGGAGGTAGGTACATCATTATCCAGGAGGTAGGTACATCATTATCCAGGGGGTAGGTACATCATTACCCAGGAAGTAGGTACATCATTATCCAGGAAGTAGGTATATCATTATCCAGGAGGTAGGTACATCATTATCCAGGAGGTAGGTACATCCTTATCCAGTAGGTACGTACATCATTATCCAGGAGGTAGGTACATCATTATCCAGGAGGTAGGCATATCATTATCCAGGAGGTAGGTACATCATTATCCAGGAGGTAGGTACATAATTATCCAGGAGGTAGGTACATAATTATCCAGGAGGTAGGTACATCATTATCCAGGAGGTAGGCATATCATTATCCAGGAGGTAGGTACATCATTACCCAGGAGGTAGGTACATCATTATCCAGGAGGTAGGTACATCATTATCTAGGAGGTAGGCATATCATTATCCAGGAGGTAGGTACATCATTATCCAGGAGGTAGGTACATCCTTATCCAGGAGGTAGTCATATCATTATCCAGGAGGTAGGTACATCATTACCCAGGAGTTAGGTACATCATTATCCAGGAGGTAGGTACATCATTATCCAGGAGGTAGGCATATCATTATCCAGGAGGTAGGTACATCATTATCCAGGAGGTAGGTACATAATTATCCAGGAGGTAGGTACATCATTATCCAGGAGGTAGGTATATCATTATCCAGGAGGTAGGTACATCATTATCCAGGAGGTAGGTACATTATTATCCAGGAGGTAGGCATATCATTATCCAGGAGGTAGGTACATCATTATCCAGGAGGTAGGTACATCCTTATCCAGGAGGTAGTCATATCATTATCCAGGAGGTAGGTACATCATTACCCAGGAGGTAGACATATCATTATCCAGGAGGTAGGTACATCATTATCCAGGAGGTAGGTACATCATTATCCAGGAGGTAGGTACATCATTACCCAGGAGGTAGGTACATCATTATCCAGGAGGTAGGTACATCATTATCCAGGAGGTAGGTACATCATTATCCAGGGGGTAGGTACATCATTACCCAGGAAGTAGGTACATCATTATCCAGGAAGTAGGTATATCATTATCCAGGAGGTAGGTACATCATTATCCAGGAGGTAGGTACATCATTATCTAGGAGGTAGGTACATCATTATCCAGGAGGTAGGTACATCATTATCCAGGAAGTAGGCATATCATTATCCAGGAGGTAGGTACATCATTATCCAGGAAGTAGGTATATCATTATCCAGGAGGTAGGCATATCATTATCCAGGAGGTAGGTACATCATTATCCAGGAGGTAGGCTTATCATTATCCAGGAGGTAGGTACATCATTACCCAGGAGGTAGGTACATCATTATCCAGGAGGTAGGTACATCATTACCCAGGAGGTAGGTACATCATTATCCAGGAGGTAGGTACATCATTATCCAGGAGGTAGGTACATCATTATCCAGGGGGTAGGTACATCATTACCCAGGAAGTAGGTACATCATTATCCAGGAAGTAGGTATATCATTATCCAGGAGGTAGGTACATCATTATCCAGGAGGTAGGTACATCATTATCTAGGAGGTAGGTACATCATTATCCAGGAGGTAGGTACATCATTATCCAGGAAGTAGGCATATCATTATCCAGGAGGTAGGTACATCATTATCCAGGAAGTAGGTATATCATTATCCAGGAGGTAGGCATATCATTATCCAGGAGGTAGGTACATCATTATCCAGGAGGTAGGCTTATCATTATCCAGGAGGTAGGTACATCATTACCCAGGAGGTAGGTACATCATTATCCAGGAGGTAGGTACATCATTATCCAGGAGGTAGGCATATCATTATCCAGGAGGTAGGTACATCATTATCCAGGAGGTATGGTACATCCTTATCCAGGAGGTAGTCATATCATTATCCAGGAGGTAGGTACATCATTACCCAGGAGTTAGGTACATCATTACCCAGAAGGTAGGTACATCATTATCCAGGAGGTAGGTACATCATTATCCAGGAGGTAGGCATATCATTATCCAGGAGGTAGGTACATCATTATCCAGGAGGTAGGTACATCATTATCCAGGAGGTAGTCATATTATTATCCAGGAGGTAGGTACATCATTATCCAGGAGGTAGGTACATCATTACCCAGGAGGTAGGTACATCATTATCCAGGAGGTAGGTACATCATTATCCAGGAGGTAGGTACATCATTATCCAGGGGGTAGGTACATCATTACCCAGGAAGTAGGTACATCATTATCCAGGAAGTAGGTATATCATTATCCAGGAGGTAGGTACATCATTATCCAGGAGGTAGGTACATCATTATCTAGGAGGTAGGTACATCATTATCCAGGAGGTAGGTACATCATTATCCAGGAAGTAGGCATATCATTATCCAGGAGGTAGGTACATCATTATCCAGGAAGTAGGTATATCATTATCCAGGAGGTAGGCATATCATTATCCAGGAGGTAGGTACATCATTATCCAGGAGGTAGGCTTATCATTATCCAGGAGGTAGGTACATCATTACCCAGGAGGTAGGTACATCATTATCCAGGAGGTAGGTACATCATTATCCAGGAGGTAGGCATATCATTATCCAGGAGGTAGGTACATCATTATCCAGGAGGTATGGTACATCCTTATCCAGGAGGTAGTCATATCATTATCCAGGAGGTAGGTACATCATTACCCAGGAGTTAGGTACATCATTACCCAGAAGGTAGGTACATCATTATCCAGGAGGTAGGTACATCATTATCCAGGAGGTAGGCATATCATTATCCAGGAGGTAGGTACATCATTATCCAGGAGGTAGGTACATCATTATCCAGGAGGTAGTCATATTATTATCCAGGAGGTAGGTACATCATTATCCAGGAGGTAGGTACATCATTACCCAGGAGGTAGGTACATCATTATCCAGGAGGTAGGTACATCATTATCCAGGGGGTAGGTACATCATTACCCAGGAGGTAGGTACATCATTATCCAGGAGGTAGGTACATCATTATATAGGAGGTAGGTACATCATTATCCAGGAAGTAGGTACATCATTATCCATGAGGTAGGTACATCATTATCCAGGAAGTAGATATATCATTATCCAGGAGGTAGGTACATCATTATCCAGGAGGTAGGTACATCATTATCCAGGAAGTAAGTACATCATTATCCAGGAGGTAAGTACATCATTATCAAGGAGGTAGGTACATCATTATCCAGGAAGTAGGTATATCATTATCCAGGAGGTAGGTACATCATTATCAAGGAGGTAGGTACATCATTATCCAGGAAGTAGGTACATCATTATCCAGAAAGTAAGTACATCATTATCCAGGAGGTAAGTACATCATTATCCAGGAGGTAGGTACATCATTATCCAGGAAGTAGATATATCATTATCCAGGAGGTAGGTACATCATTATCCAGGAGGTAGGTACATCATTATCCAGGAAGTAGGTATATCATTATCCAGGAGGTAGGTACATCATTATCCAGGAAGTAGGTACATCATTATCCAGGAGGTAGTTACATCATTATCCAGGAGGTAGGTACATCATTATCCAGGAAGTAGATATATCATTATCCAGGAGGTAGGCATATCATTATCCAAGTCTGCCATAAAGAGAAGACTTCACGAGAGTAAATACAGACAGTTCACCACAAGGTACAAACCATTCATAAACCTCAATTATATAAAGGCCAGATTAGACTTTGGCAATAACATGTAACACAGCCCAGTTCTGGAACAGCAATCTATGGACAGATGGAAATAAGATCATCCTGTAGCAGAATGATGGGAGTATGGAGAAGGTTGGAATGACACATGATCGGAAGGATACCACATCATCTGTAGGACACGGTGGAGGCGGTGTCATGGCATGTGCACACATAACATCCAATGGCACCGGGTCACTAGTGGTTATTGATGATGTAACAGAAGCAGCCGGATGAATGCTGACGTGTACAGGGATAATCTGTCTGCTCAGATTCTGCTGCATTCAGCAAAGTTGATTGGACGGCGCTCACAGTACAGATGACAATGACCGAAAACATACTACGAAAACACCCCAGGAGTTTAAGGCAAAGAAGTGGAATATTCTGCAATGGTCGAGCCAATCGCCTGATCTCACCCCGATGGAGCAGGCATTGCACTTGCTGAAGACAAAACTAAAGCAGAAAGACCCACAAACAAACAACAGAAGACAGCGGCAGGAAAGGCCTGGCAAAGTATAACATAGGAGGAAACCCAGCGTGTGGTGATGTCCATGGGATCCAGACTTCAGTCATTGCCTGCAAAGGATTCCTGACAAAGTGTTATTTATGATTATGTTAAATTTTCCAATTACATTTGAGCTCCTGAAAATAGTGGACTGTGTATATTGCAATTCCTAAAGGTTGTTTCATACTATATTTTTGTTCAACCTCTTGAATGAAAGCTGAAAGTCTTCACTTCAAATGCATCTCCATTATTTAATTTTAAATCTATTTGTAGAGGCACTGAGAGCAAAAATTTGGAAAATTTTGTCACTGTCCAAATATTTTCGTCCTAGCTGTATGTGCTATAGATTAATCTTGTTATGAATTTGATTGTATTTAAGTCCTGTGTGTAAAAAAACATTTCCTGAAGCCTATGTGGATACCTGGACATGGTGTATGAAGCCAAGTATAATTTCTAGATTCTCTACCCCTAATTCCACCTCTTGACCCTCACTCTGCCCCAGCCATGATACTTGTCAGATGCCTTATCCCAGTTCCATACATTATCCCTCCCCCAGTCATGTATAAGTGTTACATTCTTTACACCTAAATCCTCCTATTACCCCTCATTCTCACCCATTGTACACCTCAATCTCTCACCTTTAGAAGTATGTTTTATTATCTCAATCTACTTTAGTTTCTCCATTATTTCAGCTCTTGGAGGAAATACTGACAAAGACCGATCACTACTGTGGGGACACTCACCAAACTGAGTCAGATAATCCACTTTTGAGTTTAGACTCGCACTCAGGTTTCCTAGCTTGGAGTTGAGCCTCTGTTCTGTCTGGTTTACTCCATTGTCTGTTGTAGAAAGAAAGCCAACATTTACTCTCTGCCCCTTCCCTCAGTGAGTGACCGTAATGTAGTCTGGCTCTGTATGTAGTGTGGGTAAAAGTGTATGTATGTATGTATGTATGTGTATATATATATATTCATATATATAGTGAGTGTTAATGTAAACATGAATATTTGGATGAGGAGTGTGGGTGTGGCGCACTCACTGGTCATGATGAAAACGAGGATGATGATGATGATTACGAGGAGACCAACACAGAGGGATAGTAAAGCGTAGACCAAATAGGGGGGTTTTGGGACCCTTCTGCTCATGAGACCTGTGGAGAACAGACAGAGAGGGAGAAGGATGAGCCCACTGGTCCCTGTATAAAGGGAACAGTCCTCTTTACAATATAACACAATTAAAGTTTTTTAAAATTCAATTTTAACACTGTTCAAAAAGCAAAATCTTCCATTAAGTAATCCATTAGGAATCTCCGACATCACTGCTGGCTTTAGCCTTATGTATTGCCTATATTGATCATAAGAGTGAGGGGACATCCAGACAGTCTCGATTACATGGGACAATTGTGGGAAGCTTATTATTACATTGTACAGAGTGTATCTGCAAATATTACAGACCAATTTATCCCTTAAAAAACAATCACTCTATGTTCTATCTATTCTCACCTGCTGTCAGATCTGATCTCTCTCCTCACCTGGAATCATCTCTCCTTGATCTTTCCCATTGATCTCTGGCTGATTTCAAAGAACCACAGAGATTATTGTAAAGACGAAAGGGCAAAAATACTGTTTTGCTTTGAATTCTCATGTCTGCCCTAACTGCACTCATGTGCAGTCAGGGCATGGAGGTGGGTACCAGGTCTAGGACCCACACTCATCAAGCATGCAAATTCCCATTTACTGTGCTATTTAATGTGTATGCCATGATTGCATATAAAGTCTATATCCCTCAGTTATTCACCAAGAGTGCTTCCAAAAACACCATTTTAACCTGCTCCCCCCCTGTGTGTATGATACCCATTACCCTGATCAGAGGTCTCTCCTAGGGAACTGACAAACAGGACCATCACCCAGTGGAAGTCATTCACAGCATCAGTCCACATGTGTTTCTAAGTGGCTAAACTCCAGAAGTAATCAAACCTACCACACTGAAAAGGGGTCACTGGTTTCTATATATGGTCCTCATCTTTTATCTCCTAATCAACCAAGCAGAGCCTGCAAGGAACCCAGGTGGGACCTGACAAACTCCTGAAGATAAGTGGAGCCAATGATTCTCCATATTGAGCTAAATTTCCTTTGTACCCAGAATTCACTAGTGTGGGAACTGTGGTTGGTATAAGGATTGGGGACTAGTAGGATGGAAGTAAGCCAAGTGCTGGCTGGGGATTATCATTCTTGAATGAAAGCGAGGATTAACTGAAGATGCCTCCATAGACCCAGAAGGGCCGCAGAGCCTTTATGTAGGTGTGTGTCCAGAGAAAACAGAGTGAAGCTACTACTCCCTTCTTATCCTTCTTGACCTTTCTGCTGCCTTCGATACCGTTGACCACGCACTCATTTTTCAAACTCTCAAATCTATAGGCCTCTGTAACACCGTCCTCTCCTGGTTTTCCTCTTACCTCACCAACCGCTCCTTCTTAGTCTCTACACATGACTCTACATCCCCCCTCTTCCCTTACCTGTTGGCGTTCCTCAAGATTCTGTTCTTGGCTCCCTGCTTTTTTCCCTCTACATCTCCTCCCTTTGTGTCCTCATCTGCTCCTTTGGCCTCCAGTACCACCTCTATGCTGATGATACCCAAGTTTATCTTTCATCCCCTGACCTCTCCCCTTCCATTCTGTCTCGTGTCTCCTGCAGTCTCTTGGCCATCTCATCTTGGATGTCCCAGCGCTTACTTAAACTCATTATTTCCAAGACTGAACTTATCGTCTTCCCCCCTTCCAGGACTCTCCCACCGTCCCCCTCTCTATTTCTGTTAAGAACACTACCCTCATTTCTGTCCCTCAAGTCCGATGCCTTGGGGTCATCCTTGATTCCTCCCTCTCCTTCAAGCCTCACATTCTGTCCCTCTCAAAAATCCTGCTACTTTCACCTTCAGGATATATCCAAGACACGCCCCTTTCTCACCACAGAAGCCACGAAAAATCTTGTTTACTCGATTGTAATCTCTCGCCTTGACTACTGTAACCTCCTTCTCTCTGGCTTACCTGATTCTCACCTTGACCCTCTTAAGCCTATCCTCAATGCCTCTGCCCGCCTCATTTTTCTCTCCCGCCACTCCATCTCTGCTGTCTCCCTCCAACAGTCACTACATTGGCTCCCTACTGCTTACAGAATTAAATTTAAAATCCTCACCCTCACCTTTAAAGCTCTTAATCAATTCTCCCCTCCCTACATCTCCAATCTCATCTCTATCTACACTCCTAGCCGCCCCCTCCGCTCTGCCTGTGACTGCCACCTCACTACTTCACTAATCACCTCTTCTCACTCCCATCTCCAGGACTTTGCCCAGACTGCTCCCCAGCTGTGGAACAATCTTCCACGTTCCATCAGGTTAGCATCTACTCTCAAAGGCTTCAAGCGTTCCCTTAAGACTCATTTCTTTATACAAGTCTATCAGTCCTCCTCCTAACTCCCTTGTCCCAGCTCTTTCCCCCAGTTAGTACCACTCTATTTGTGTCTCCCCCTTCCCTTTAGGATGTAAGCTCTCAGGAGCAGGGCCCTCTTTCCTTGTGTGCTCCTTCTACTATTCCATCACCCCCTGTACCTCTTGGCCTGCTGCACTAGCCTGTTTTCTTAGGCTTCGGCATGTGTGTGTGTGTATATATTTTTGTTCTTTCTGTATCATGTTGTGTTACGGGTCACTGTCTTCTGTATATGTCATGTACAGTGCTGCGGACCCTTTGTGGCACCTTATAAATTAAAGATAATAATAATAATAATAATAATAATAATAATAATAATAATAATAAAAGCCTGGGCTGGACTGCTTCCATCTGGGCACTAAGGCAGCAGTAATCTGGAATGTCACTTTTGTGGTGTTCATATTAAATGCTTATTTATTATACTTCATTCTAAAGCAGCGGAGTGTTAGATAAATATGCAGAATCTTTACCCTTTGCTTCTAGATCCTTTACCATCCTCCGCAGTTTTGGCCTTTTTCCTAGTGGCATGGGATGACTCACATTGGCGTACACATTTTCCTTGTCTTCCTGGCAAGAGTCCTCTAAAGAAAATAGGACACAATAATGTCAATTTATGACCCACAACATATGTGGATGGCAGGGCATAACAGTGCAAAATATGAGTAGGGGCCCAACAAAGCCATTCTCACCTCCCAGGTTAAACCTTGTGCTCTGTCCTGGACCTACTCAGAAGAGGCCTCAAGGGGCTTCGGGGGTGGGTGACCCAGGATTGCCGGGTGCCTGGCACCCCTGTATTTCAGTCCATGTGTGGATTTATACAGCATTACATTTTGCACAAGTTCATCTGATTGTCTTCCTCCCATAAAGGATTCTAAGTGCATAGTGTATGAGTAAAATATCCCTCCCAGCCACCAGCACGTTCATTATTATCTAGTTTCAGGTTATTTAACAACACTACTGGGTCCTATTTATGTCTTAAATCAATCATGAAAGCGAGGGGACATTGGGGCTTACATATGTATTGCTTAAACTATGTTTAACGTGTTTTGTTGCTGTACACCCCTCACAATGCTGATTTAGAAGTGTCCACACCATGCAGGTGACATCAAATTTAAGAGCTCCCAGCTCCCATAACATCTGCACCTTTATTCCCTTTTCCGTCCCAAATAAAACACTTACAGAAGCTTATTTAATCTTGTCCAGGTAATTTGGTTTCATCTGCAATTTAATTTAAATGAAAATTACTATTTTGAGATTAAGATTATGGTAGAAAACAGTATTTTCCTGGGAAAGCAAATAGCATTTGTGCAGCAGGATTCATAGTTTTACATGTTACCTTTAATGACAAAACTTCCGACACTTCAACCTTTCCATAGAGATAATGAATTATTGTGTATTATATTGAGGGTTACAACTGACCTCAGCACCCTCTCATCTATCCATAGGTGATTTTAGTTAGAGACGGCTATAACCAGGTCTCTGTCAGTATTATCTGCTGCTCCCTGCTCTTATCTGGAATGTTAGTGTAGGTGTCATATCAATCAATAGCCTCCCTTTCCAAAGGAACAGTCCCTAATTTCTCCAAAAATGCTTTATTTTGGGTCTGATAAAAGTTTCTCTATGTCTCCTTATATTGTAGGAGCCTCCAGCTTGTATAATATTTCATGTTTGTTTTAGTGTTTGTACATCTGTATAGTGAGCAGTGCTGTGATAATGTATAAGTGATGCTGAAGTGCATGAATGAGATAATGAATGTATCACATCAGGAGAGGATCAGATCTCCGCAAAGCCCCATTGCAAAATTTTGGTAGTTGCATTATTCCAGATATTATAGTAAATAACAAAGCTGCATAGAGTATTATATTTATATCTCCTGCGTCCACCGACCAATCCCCCTGTTATCGCCACACAATTACCTGTCCTCATTTCCATTTTATTGATATTCCTCATTTCTCCGCGTGTGGATCTGTCGCTTTGCACTTTAGGGACTTTGATATAAAAAATAATAGAAAATAAGGTGTATGAGTCTGTAAGTCTTCCACAAAGACCTTGGAAATTTAAAGACGAGAAGTCTTTCCCAACAATCCTGGCAGAATGTCTCTTGTTCTCTTCTTAGCAACACAGGGTAATCCAATCTTCAGTGGACAGATCTGTCATGTACCAGGTCCTCTCTGCTCACCTTTAGGAACTTTGTAAGACGCTACTGAAGTTACTCAGAGAAACTATGAACAACTTTTGTTTCCTCAAAACTAAGAAGACCTCAAGAAATGAGAAGGGGAGTTTAGCACCCTACATTTAGATATTGTGACAAAATGGGGTGATAGCACCTTAAAGAGGGTGAGGGAACCCACTCTTACCTGATAAATGACCATTACATCTTTACCTTCAATAATTTTTTTTAATAATCCCAGTCTACATATTTATAATGAACATGTTCAAATAAAGGTTACTCCCTGGAAATCCCCCACAGACATGATACAGTAGAACTATAGAACTAGGCTTTCCTCACTCTGACAGCTAGTCAGGTAGCGCTCCTGCTCAAATGTCTCCCTGCTTTTGGCGGGCACGCAGCATAACAAAACCTGTGGCCACGAAAAAGATTTGGCCAAGTGTCAGAAGTTTATTAGATATTTTGGTAATGTATATGAGCCAACTAATAAAGATTGGCGAGTAGTGTTTAAGGGCGTGTCTTCCTCTTGATATTGATATACATCATCATCATCATCATCATCATCACCATTTATTTATATAGCACCACTAATTCCACAGCGCTGTACAGAGAACTCACTCACATCACTCCCTGCCCCATTGGAGCTTACAGTCCAAATTCCCTAACACACACACAGACTAGGGCCAATTTTGTTAGCAGCCAATTAACCTACCAGTATGTTTTTGGAGTGTGGGAGGAAACCAGAGCACCCGGAGGAAACCCACGCAAACACAGGGAGAACATACAAACTCCACACAGATAAGGCCATAATCAGGAGTTGAGCTCATGACCCCAGTGCTGTAAGGCAGAAGTGCTAACCACTTAGCCACCGTGCTGACTAATATGTTAATATTATTTTATACTCACATTTCCCACGTAATAAATTGCTATAATAGTGTCCCCTTAAATAAAAAAAAATTCCCCCCGTAGGCTAATATTAAATAAAATTTGCCCCTTAATCAATAAATAATGATTTCCCAAATAATTTAAATGTCAATTGTGCCTCCTCTTATGTTCTGAATCCAAAACAGCTCAAATTTCACCTCTCACAACCAATTATTTTATTTTGGCCGGTCCGGATAGCGGTTTTGCAAACACCAGCTTAGTAAATCCGACGGTTTATATGTTCATCATGGTTAAAATCAGGATGGTGATATAAAAAGTGGTGGTTTTGAAAACTGTAAATTCTGGTCATGTTATCGGCGGTTTGTTCTTTAGTAAATCCGGCGGTTTTAAAAACGGCGGAAAAATCACTGAAAAAAAGGCGGTTTCACCAAACCGCCCTTTAGTAAATGTAGCATTTGGTCTTGTTTTCTTCTTATAAACCAACAAGTAGGTCCAAGAGCCAGGGCAACCCTACAAGAGGCCAGAGCGTGGAAAAATGGGATAGTTTAATGTTTCCATTCCGAGGGTAACTTTTATGGGATTGGATTAAAGAGTCCTGTGTTTGTCTTGTTTCCCCTGTGAGTTGTAGTTTTATAGTGTAATTCTTAAACTCTTTCATGAACGAACTATAGCTCTGCTATTGATAAATAAATTACATATTTCTTATTCAGATATTTGCCTGGGTGTGAACACATTTTCCACATCCGTAAAGGGGCGAGAAATAGGCTGAAAGGGATCTTGGTGAGCGCTGACTTGGTGCTGGAGCCGTTGCTGGTTAGCTCCGGGTACACTCTGCCAGGTTGGTGTGGCCTATAGGTGCTCTGGTAACGTGACAGGAGGTAATCATTTATTATAGAACAGAGCAGTAACATAAAACCGAGCAATGTAGTTACATTTATATCTGGAAATGTCCATTCTGTAGAAACAGAAACCAGGAAACCAATAAAAGGGGAAATAACTAAAGTATATTTAACACTATGAAGTTGTGGTTTATCTATTACCTGTCACCAAGGTTCCTTTTATTACTCTTGTTATGAGGGTGGGTGCACAATTGTGAAGAAAATTATGTAAGCAAAGATAAATGTGTGCAGAGAAATTAGGAGACATCCTGGTTCCCACGACCTTTCATGTTCTTGTTTCAGATGGCTGCAATTTTATGTGATGATTTTCAAGGGGAAGAAGAACCAATGGGACTGAATGAAAACCAGTCCCCACACACATATGTGACGGTTCTATAGTATGTGTAATAGCAGTGGTATCATAAGTCTGGGCACTAGTGGGACATGCCCCAAGCTCTGCAGAATGGGGGCAGATAATATTCCTAGATACGTCCTAGCAATCTACCTGCAGGGCTCACAGTGGTATTACTAAAGACACCCCCAGCCATAGTACAAGGGGCAGCAGGACTGGACAGCAGCATTAAAAGGGGGGAGGTACTGTCACATGCCGGACCTGCAGATCAGCCAGCCAGGGTCCGGCACGCTTGCCAGGTGGACACCTCCACTTCTCCCGGCACTGAGGGGCATCGTCCGTCCGCTGACGGGAACAATCTTGGAATCGGGTTTAAGGCACTTCAGCCTGCTCAGCTGAGGTTTAGTTGACTCCCTGCAGTTACCTGTCATACTTGGATAACGAGAGTCTCCAGCTTCTCAGCTTTACCTGGTGTTAGGGTAATTTACCTCTCCTTTATCAAGTCCCTTGAGATATCAGTGAGATAAGATGCTGGTTAACCAGGAGATCAGTAATCAAGACACAGACATGTCAATGTTAAGATGGGCACTGAGCTGTGCTCGTTTATTAGTGGGCTACATTTATACATGAAAAAGCGTTTTATCTGGTTATAGGATAGAAACACATGATTGATATTTTCCTGAGTAAATATAAATCTTCTGACAAAGATAGTTCTCTTCATGTCACTTTTATGGGTTCTTCTTATCAACTTTCGCTGGCGCCAGTACTCCCGATGTCATCATCCGCTATCCCCTGTCCTAGGCCTTTATCCGGGGTCCTTGAGATAGGTTAAAGGCTGGAGCTGTTTTTTTCTGCTGATTATGCTGAATGTATTTTTAAGGCAATACCAACATTTTTAACTCCTTCACATATCATTATTACCACTTATGCTGGGGAACGTAAAGGCCCTTTCACACTGGCAATCCAGACATCCTATATTTGCAGTCCGCTGGCTAACTTAGAAAACCAGAGTCACCAGCTTCTCATGTTAATCTGGCAACCCAGACATCCTATACCTGCAGTCACCCATCATACCTGGATAAACAGAGTCTCCAGTTCCCAGCTATTCTGGTCATCTCCATACCTGTCCTACCACTAAACCTTCACCATCTCCAACAGATCTGTCATGGTTTGCTTACAGGAAATTGATCCCTAGGCTCTGCTGAACATGGCTAAACCCACCCACAGGCGCGGAGTCTAACAGACAGGTGGTTTTCCCCAGGAACCCCCGCAAGGAGGTATGGTCTTAGCTGCACCAAGTCTGCAGGTCGCGGTCCCGTGAGTGAGTGTACAGCAGAATGATGTGAGGGAGCCAGGTGAAGTGGATGGAGACGATGGAGTCCACAGACGAGTGGTATAAATACAGGCACAACAATAATAGAGGCTGATGTCAGCAGCCAATGAGTCACTAGGAGAATAGGTGCTCTGTGATATAAAATGAGAGGACAGAGGCTGTCACTATGAAGTACTCTGGAGATGGTAATGGAAGTACTGAAGCAGCAATAGTTCAACACAGCCAGAGGCTGAAGACTGACTGGAGTGGTGGAGGTAACTCATAGTAACAGCTGATGAGTCCCAGATGAAATAGCAGCTCTGAGTGTTAGCGATGAGAGAACTGGAGCTGTCACAATGATGTACACTGGAGATGGTAATAGAAGTACTGGAGCAGCGATAGTTCAACACGACCAGAGAATGAGAGCAGACTGGAATAGTGGAGGCAACTCGTGATAGCAGCTGATGAGTCACAGATGTAGTAGCGGCTCTGAGTGGTAGCGATGAGAGCACCGGAGCTGTCACGATGAAGTACACTGGAGTTGGTAATAGAGGTACTGGAACAGCGAAGGTTCAACACAGCCAGAGACTGAGAGCAGACTGGAGTAGCGGAGGCAACTCGGAATAACAGCTGATGAGTCACAGATGTAGTAGCGGCTCTGAGTGGTAGCGATGAGAGAACTGGAGATGTCACAATAGAGTACACTGGAGATGGTAATAGAGGTACTGGAGCAGCGATAGTTCAACACGGCCAGAGACTGAGAGCAGACTGGAGTAGTGGAGGTAACCCGTGGTAACAGCTGATGAGTCACAGATGTCATCCAAAAAATAGGGGAAAGAGAAGGGGGAAAGGGATAAAGGAAATGTGTATTCTGGGCACTCTAATTACTGTATGTAATATGATGAGTTTCTGTTAAGATTTATATCTTTATTACATAAATTCAATTAGCGAAATATTAAAAACACTGTGTGATTGAACATACTAACCTATGACATAAGATGAACAAACTGTTAAAAAGTAGTAATAATACTACTGTGCTGTCTCACTGTATTCCAAATAACTATTGATAAGGACGTATGTGTATTATAATGTTCACGTATACTATGTACATCTGTTATTGCTCAATATAAATAAACATTGAGGTCCCATTGAATATAGGGACAAAACCTATGGTCCGGATATATTAGGGTGTATAGACAGAGGAGCACTATATCCTGCTACTCTGTGAACATCCTTATGTAGCCTATATACTAGCTCCTATTGGAGAATCACTATATAATCAAGAGAACTAGATAGTTCAACTATTGTGGTGTAATAATATAAATATTCACCACCATTGAGCTCTATCTTGTGTAGTAGATTTCTGAGTGCCGGGCTTCACCTAACAGCTGATTTCCATAATGCTGCTAAGTATCTACTATTAAATGCACGCCGTAGTGTGATATGCCCAATATCATAAAATACTGATAGATATTACAGACTCCCTCAGACCAAACGGGGTGATACAGCTGTATATCTACTATTGGATACACGCTGTAACATAAGGTATCAAATATCGTGAGATGTTAATAGATATTGTAAGCTCTCTCAGTCCAAGTAGGGTAGTATTGAACCTAATCCCTTAGATTAGTATAATAGAGTGCTAGAGTAACTTTAAGGCATAACTATAACTTTAGTCATCAGATAAACCGCTCTAATTTCGATACTGTGATATCTGGCATGCCTATAAACTCTATCTCTTACTTCTTCAGCTATGCTGCTGTTGAATTAACTATAATGAGCCCATTGACTCGTTGCAGCATAGTTTGTTTCACGCTGTGATCATTTCCCCCAAACTGTCCGAGTAGAGTGTTATTCAGGGCTTAATACTGAATGTTTATTTAGTTTTATTATATTGTCAGATATAGTAGCGTAAGATATATCATAGCATTCCAAGCTCTCTCAATCAGACTTAGTAAATATAGAGCAAAACCCCTTTTGTCCCTTTTCCCCTTCAGTTGTGCTGCTATGGGATTTATTATAGTGATCCCATAAGCAGCTATGCTGGAGACTGGTTACGGCGTGGGTTATCTAGCACTATAATCATACCTCCCAAGCTATCTATAAGGAGTGTCACGCTGAACACAGTGTAGCTTATTAATAATAGTATAGTCTGTCTAGATTGCTGTACTAAGTAACCCCACTAATGTCAAAAAGGAGAGGACTGGTTATGGGTTTGTAACAGAGAATTATAAGAACATGTAAAGACAGTGAGCTCAGCTAAACGCCAACGCGCGTTTCGCTAAAGGCTTTATCAAGGCAACCCGATGCAAGGCAGCGATAGGCTATTTAAGCGTGTAACCACGCCCCTAAATGACGTAACATCTATTCCCAGTCTGGGCTCCGTTCGTGATTGAGCCAATCATAGATAATTCCTCCTGTCACGTGGTCCGACTCAGGAACGAGCCCCTGTACTGGTCTGATTCTGGAAAGGAAACTATAGTAACCAATTAACAGTAACTTAGTATCAATAGTCCCTTATGATACCTATACATCCATTCATAATGTGTGTACTAAGCGGCGTAATTAGTATGTAACCTTTATCTGTCTGTTAAACTGTATATATAGCGTCCCTAAGGTAAGTATAATAAGGCATATATTCAATATATTATTCTTAATAGTCTCAGCGAAAGCATATTCCCAGTTATAGGGATCCCAGGGTATATAGAATGAAATGGTATCATATTGAGATCTCAATTCATCTTCCTAACAGGAGATAATAGTATAACTAATTCTAATAAACACCAATAATTATCAAAGTGAGTTCGTGTCAATTACTATACAATAGATAATAAAATATAAAGTGATTAATTACAGGCGCTCAAAAAACTTGAGAGACAATCTGGTTCATAGCTCATTTCAAACACAACGAGAACCAACATCAGTAAGACCAAAAGGTTGCTTTATGTGTGGAACATGTAAAGCCTGTAGATACATAGTGCAGACAAAAGAATATACGGATAGATTCTCCAAGATCTGGAGGATAGATCAGTTTTTAAACTGCAATACATGCAATGTAATATACTATTTAACCTGTACATGCCAATTACGATATGTAGGGATGACAAGTAGGCCGTTCAAAAGAAGGATCCTTGAACATGTTGGTAACATAAGAAATGCAGGCAAGGATAAGACCAACATGAGGCCATTATCTACAGTAGCCAGACATTTCTATAAATTTCATAATACTGATCCGAGATTTTTGACAGCTTTCACTATGGAACAGGTTAACCTAGGTCTCAGAGGAGGAGACATACATACAGAGCTCCTCAAACATGAGACTAAGAAAATATTTCTCATGGGGAGTTTAATCCCCCACGGCCTTAATGACAATAGTAACTATATGGTTTTTACCTAATTGATTCATATAAATTCAATCTAATAATGTAAACAATATACTATGGGGAATCCAACTAACATAAAAGTCTCTTACCTTTTACATAAAATCTATAAATATAGGGGCTACATTTACTAATTACGTTGTGTGTAACATATGGGTAATAACACATCACTGAGTCAGTAATTGATCTATAAATATATAATATTATAAGCATACATAGATAATTAGACCATAAATAAAGACATAAATGTAACAAGGGTTAATAATAGAAAGTTCACTTTACCTTGTTGGGTATGGGTGAATGGTTATTCCAAGTTATACAATATATTTTAGGTTTCTATTAAGGCTAGTCCCAGAAAAAGGAAAAAAGAGGGGAAAGAAAAGGGTATAGTAACACCAAGGCAACAGGGTCGAGATATTTATAACAACCGTATTACTGATTAAATATAGGGTAGTTATAAATTATTTTTGTCACTATATCATAACAAAAAAGTCACGAATAATTTTAATAACTGAATGATCACCATTTAAGTCACCTTTATAGACATAGCGGTAAATATTACTAGACTATGTAGCTATTTAATTAGACCCAAAGCCTCACTTTTTGCTTCTTTGGTTGTAGTTGATTTAGGATATCATTGTATAATAAATTAATGCGCTCAAATTGCCTAGAACAAACCTATAATATAAGTGGAAACTATTTATAGAAATAGATATTTAACATGAAATAGTGCAGATTAGTAAAAACAGTGAATTTAATTAGTATAAATGAACAGTTCCAGAGAAATAGGAGGAATGAATGATTCCAACGATGATGAAATTGGTACATGAACACATGCATAGAATAAAATAGAAATAACAATTGGATTGAATTAAATGAAATATAAGAATAAAATACAATAAAATTAAAATAAAAGTAGAAAATCCGGAAAGTGCAAAAATACAGTCCAAATAGAAGCACTCATGAAAGTCCTGGTGGAAAAATAACTAAAGAAATGACCTGATAACGCAAAAAGCAATAATCCAAATGGGGATACAAAAACTGTCCAGATACCTGATGTGTGCTGCGGTTATCCGGCGAATATCACTATAGTAGACAGGATAAAACAGGAAGGCTAGCGGTGGAGCTCACGGGAACAGATAACAACTGTGTCCCTAGCGATGCTGCAGTGTGTTGATGGAGAGCCTGGCGTGCGTTCCACAGTGGAACGCATGGACCGGATATCCTGTGACGTCACAAATGTGGGCGTGTCCCAACGCGTTTCATCTGTAACTTGGTATTCAGAACACTTCTGGCATATGCATACATAAACTTGAGAGAATATTATATTAAACTACAAATAAGTGGAGTTTAAAGTAAAGATTGTTACAAAAGTCACATAATCATTCACATGCAAGAAGATATCCTGTTTTATCCTGTCTACTATAGTGATATTCGCCGGATAACCGCAGCACACATCAGGTATCTGGACAGTTTTTGTATCCCCATTTGGATTATTGCTTTTTGCGTTATCAGGTCATTTCTTTAGTTATTTTTCCACCAGGACTTTCATGAGTGCTTCTATTTGGACTGTATTTTTGCACTTTCCGGATTTTCTACTTTTATTTTAATTTTATTGTATTTTATTCTTATATTTCATTTAATTCAATCCAATTGTTATTTCTATTTTATTCTATGCATGTGTTCATGTACCAATTTCATCATCGTTGGAATCATTCATTCCTCCTATTTCTCTGGAACTGTTCATTTATACTAATTAAATTCACTGTTTTTACTAATCTGCACTATTTCATGTTAAATATCTATTTCTATAAATAGTTTCCACTTATATTATAGGTTTGTTCTAGGCAATTTGAGCGCATTAATTTATTATACATTGCATATTACACAGGAAGGGATTCCTGAATTACTGCTGCTCTTGCCGTTTGGGGTTGAGCGCAGGTCCTTTTTTGATTTGGTTTAGGATATCATCACTTTTATAAATAACATTTTTGCATAGTTTCACTTTTAAATGGTACACATAATATAATACCTCATACAGTTCACACTTGTTTATGTGGTTCATTATTAGTTACATAACGGATTAGTATCACATTACAGTAATTTATATAACATAAGTTCACAAATGGGCCTGTAGATAAAATCCTGATGGCTCTCTCTGTAATTAATCACTTTATATTTTATTATCTATTGTATAGTAATTGACACGAACTCACTTTGATAATTATTGGTGTTTATTAGAATTAGTTATACTATTATCTCCTGTTAGGAAGATGAATTGAGATCTCAATATGATACCATTTCATTCTATATACCCTGGGATCCCTATAACTGGGAATATGCTTTCGCTGAGACTATTAAGAATAATATATTGAATATATGCCTTATTATACTTACCTTAGGGACGCTATATATACAGTTTAACAGACAGATAAAGGTTACATACTAATTACGCCACTTAGTACACACATTATGAATGGATGTATAGGTATCATAAGGGACTATTGATACTAAGTTACTGTTAATTGGTTACTATAGTTTCCTTTCCAGAATCAGACCAGTACAGGGGCTCGTTCCTGAGTCGGACCACGTGACAGGAGGAATTATCTATGATTGGCTCAATCACGAACGGAGCCCAGACTGGGAATAGATGTTACGTCATTTAGGGGCGTGGTTACATGCTTAAATAGCCTATCGCTGCCTTGCATCGGGTTGCCTTGATAAAGCCTTTAGCGAAACGCGCGTTGGCGTTTAGCTGAGCTCACTGTCTTTACATGTTCTTATAATTCTCTGTTACAAACCCATAACCAGTCCTCTCCTTTTTGACATTAGTGGGGTTACTTAGTACAGCAATCTAGACAGACTATACTATTATTAATAAGCTACACTGTGTTCAGCGTGACACTCCTTATAGATAGCTTGGGAGGTATGATTATAGTGCTAGATAACCCACGCCGTAACCAGTCTCCAGCATAGCTGCTTATGGGATCACTATAATAAATCCCATAGCAGCACAACTGAAGGGGAAAAGGGACAAAAGGGGTTTTGCTCTATATTTACTAAGTCTGATTGAGAGAGCTTGGAATGCTATGATATATCTTACGCTACTATATCTGACAATATAATAAAACTAAATAAACATTCAGTATTAAGCCCTGAATAACACTCTACTCGGACAGTTTGGGGGAAATGATCACAGCGTGAAACAAACTATGCTGCAACGAGTCAATGGGCTCATTATAGTTAATTCAACAGCAGCATAGCTGAAGAAGTAAGAGATAGAGTTTATAGGCATGCCAGATATCACAGTATCGAAATTAGAGCGGTTTATCTGATGACTAAAGTTATAGTTATGCCTTAAAGTTACTCTAGCACTCTATTATACTAATCTAAGGGATTAGGTTCAATACTACCCTACTTGGACTGAGAGAGCTTACAATATCTATTAACATCTCACGATATTTGATACCTTATGTTACAGCGTGTATCCAATAGTAGATATACAGCTGTATCACCCCGTTTGGTCTGAGGGAGTCTGTAATATCTATCAGTATTTTATGATATTGGGCATATCACACTACGGCGTGCATTTAATAGTAGATACTTAGCAGCATTATGGAAATCAGCTGATAGGTGAAGCCCGGCACTCAGAAATCTACTACACAAGATAGAGCTCAATGGTGGTGAATATTTATATTATTACACCACAATAGTTGAACTATCTAGTTCTCTTGATTATATAGTGATTCTCCAATAGGAGCTAGTATATAGGCTACATAAGGATGTTCACAGAGTAGCAGGATATAGTGCTCCTCTGTCTATACACCCTAATATATCCGGACCATAGGTTTTGTCCCTATATTCAATGGGACCTCAATGTTTATTTATATTGAGCAATAACAGATGTACATAGTATACGTGAACATTATAATACTCATACGTCGTTATCAATAGTTATTTGGAATACAGTGAGACAGCACAGTAGTATTATTACTACTTTTTAACAGTTTGTTCATCTTATGTCATAGGTTAGTATGTTCAATCACACAGTGTTTTTAATATTTCGCTAATTGAATTTATGTAATAAAGATATAAATCTTAACAGAAACTCATCATATTACATACAGTAATTAGAGTGCCCAGAATACACATTTCCTTTATCCCTTTCCCCCTTCTCTTTCCCCTATTTTTTGGATGACATATTCATATTGTGTAGGAGCACCTCCCCCAAATGAAATAACAAGACTCTTTCGAATATTTATATTTGGGGTTTAGCTTGGTGCGGTGAAGAATGTTCTTTTCGAGTCACAGATGTCGTAGCGGCTCTGAGTGGTAGTGATGAGAGAACTGGAGCTGTCACTATGAAGTACTCTGGAGATGGTAATGGAAGTACTGGAGCAGCAATAGTTCAACACAGCCAGAAGCTAAAGACTGACTGGAGTGGTGGATGTAACTCGTAGTAACAGCTGATGAGTCCCAGATGTAGTAGCAGCTCTGAGTGGTATTGATGTGAGAACTGAAGCTCTCACGATAAAGTACACTGGAGATGGTAAGATAGGTACTGGAGCAGTGATAGTTCAACACGGCCAGAGACTGAGAGCTGGCTGGAGCAGCGGAGGCAACTCGTGATAGAAGCTGAGGAGTCACAGGTGTAACAGCGGCTCTGAGTGGTAGTGATGAGAGAACTGGAGCTGTCATGATGAAGTACACTGGAGATGGTAAGAGAGGTACTGGAGCAGCGATGGTTTAGCACAAACCACGAATTGAGAGCAGACTGGAACACAGGCAAACCACAAGGAGAACAGGAACCAGAACCACAGGCTGCAGGAAGTGAGCTTGAAGAACAGGCATCAGACAGGTGAATCCAGGAGGTATAAATAGTGCTCCAGAAGTGCTTAGCAAATGAAAAAGAGGGAGGAGGTCCTGACGTGCAATAGGCTGCACCTGCACAGATCTGAATGTAGCTGAATGAATGACCTGGAGAATGTCTGATGCTGGGACATGGCAGTTTCCAGATGAATGGACTGCAGGTAACGAGACAGGTACTATCTGCAGGATCGGAGCGTTACAAGATCTCGCTTAGTGCCCACCTGGAGAACCGCAACCTGCGGGGCTGAGGCAGCCAAGAACAAACCTCCTTGCGGGTGTCCTTGGTGAATACATTCACCCCGTTAGATTACGCATCTCCATGGTAGGCAGTACTAAACCTAGCAGATCACAAAAGATCCGAAAAGTCTTGTCCACAACGTGATATTCCCACTGTGATCGCACGGGGTTTACTCTGGATTCTTACACATACTAGTAGCTGGTAGATTATATATATTGTAACTGAACCGACCCTGGTATGTAAAATTAGATTGTAAGCTCCACAAGGAAAGATGTGCCTGAATGATAATCTCTGCTTGTACAACTCTGCAGTCTTGCTACATGATTTCCTATGCAACCAAAGCCGGCTCAACGCATAACATCATCGGACGGCCATTTGGGGGTGAAGAATGCCAGAGACTTCGGTGTTGTGATCAGATCACTATATTGCTTTTTAAATTAATTTAAATTGTGCCAATGCCACATTTCTCATCAGATTCCTGGGGAGGGAGACACATATTTCTGGCACTCGTCCCATGGAGGAGTCAGGAGTTAGATCCCTAATTCATGGATACATTGAACTAACCCATGACTTTTGCAATACTCGCAGTCAGTGTTAGTCATGCGCAGCTCATCTTCCAGGAGCTGGGGTGGGGATAGGGTTAGGGCAGAGGCAGAGCAGGCTCTTGGGGCCTGATTCATCAAAGGAAAGTAAAGCAAAAAAATTAGTAACTTTGCATCTTTGCAAAACCATGTTGCATTGGAGGAGAAGTCAATTTAAAATGGGGTGACATATTTATAGTTGGGGTAGGGCATGTCCTAGATCAGCTTTCAATTTTAATGTAAACATAAAGCTCTCAATTATTTCTATGCTACATGAAAAACAGCCAGTATTTATCTTATGTGCAAAATAATAAACTAATTTGCAATCCTTGCATTGTAACATGGTTTGTCCAGGAGAAAATGTGCTCCTTTTTTTCCTTATGTTCATTAATGAATCAGGTCCTCTGAGTGCAACCCGCGCTCAGTATTATGCACATCTATAAAGGGTTTGCGTGCTCCCAATATTTTAATAAAAAATATTAAATCCCCATATTCTTACCATCTGTTGTCTTCATCGATCCAATCTTGTAAGCTTTTACTCCAGATTGCTTCAAATTATAAAAAAAAACATAATATTACCAGGTTCTGTAGTTGTCCAAAAAAATATCATCCAAGGTCCTGGAGTTGTCCATAAAAAAAGCCCAAAATATATTCCAAAGGTTGTTGAAAATAATCTTCTTTTCTTCTTTCTTGTAGCCAACACAAACCTCAGGATACTGCTTGGCGGAACAAATCCCCTTAGCTTGACAATGAATGAGTAATCGAAATTCGTCGGCAGGGATGAGACACACGGAGAGTGAGATCTCTTAGTTATTTTGTAAGTATGCACACTGAACAGGTGATAATGGTTGTACTGAGATTGTAATAATTGTTTATTTATAAGGAGCCACAAACGCGGTAGCACTGGGCAGTCGGTGTAACAAATCATACATAAATCATTTACATATAATCCATGTGAGGAAGTAATATTAATAGTTGTACTTTTGAAGCATATTCAAGGAGATGGAAGTCCATCTAAGATTTCATCCTTAGTAAACTTTGACTTCCTTCTTTCACCCATCATTTTAATATTTTGCTATAGTTTAATTCATATATAAGTTTTTAATATTCAATAAAGTTCAAGATAATTGAATAAAGTTAATATTTTAATATTCTAAAACAATTCCACAATATAAGAGGTTGAAGCTCCTAGGTGCCTCCTAATAAGAATCTTTTATCTTTTCCTTGCACTGTATGTATCATGTTCATCTGAGAGATCACTCTCCGCTAGTATTTATGGACAGTTTAGACTTTGAAATATAAGAATTTCACATCCCTGAGTCTGCAGAGATAGGAGTTTGGTTTGCAATATTTTTCCAGTTTGGATTACATTTTGATGAATCAATAAAGTATACAGAATATAATTTACCCCAGATGAGGAAGCAGTGATGGCGCCAGGATGCTGGGTACACAAGAGATTGGGCCATTGAGGAGCTGAGGCTACATTCCAGCCAGATAATCCTAAATGGATTTCGTTAAGCCAAATTACAGCTAGAGACATTGTACAGAACTGTCATCTATTCCATCAGTTGAAAATGTTACCTAGTTGCTTGGTATAATCAGATATAGTGTTATACATAATGCATAAAGTACTACTGCTATCTACTGTCTAAATTTAGTAATGTATCACAATTATATATTTTAGACTTGAAGTGGTACATATTAAACTCTATAAGGTGTAAGAAAGTGTTTAAAAATTGCAGACTTATACTTTCACTGGAATATCTCTGGATGAAAAATCTTCATGCCGCAGATTCAATTTAAAGATTTTTTTGAAAATCGTGCATGATTCGACTTAAGGATTGCGGAGTTGATTGGTGTTGTATACTGATTCAGAAAATTGTGTACTAAATTTAAAAATTTAAGCTAAGGAAATAAAATTATTATTATTATTATCATTATTAATAATAAATAATTTTCTTATATATCTTTTACGGCCATTTCTTTTTCTTTCTTTGTGCTGGTATTTCATGATTGTAACCTTAATAATATGTTGCACAATTATATACTTCCTCATACTATACATCCATACATCCTATTCTATGCAGATAAGACTTTCTTTTGTTACCCTCTATGTTCTTAGTGTCACTGCCCCTCCCACCACTCAGAGTCACTGCCCCTCCCACCACTCAGAAGCACCACCCCAACCATAGCTGCTGCTTACCTTAGTAGGGAGGAGAAAGGGGACAATAGGGGCCCCTAATCAAAGCAACCCAGCTGAAATGATCAAAGGGCAGGGCATAAAAACGTAATATATTTCTTCATTCTTTCTATTACATTTTGTTTTTTCTTACTGCTGGTGCTGCTCTCTTCAATTGTTGAACAACTGTGGATTTTGTTTTTTGAGCTACACATATATATATATATATATACTGTACTTTATAAATATATGTAATATATTTCAAATAAACTGTTACCTTTTGACATATTTAATCTGATTTCCATGTGGTTATGTAGGGGTTAAACACAGCAAAATAAATAACAACATACGATTGGGGCTTGAAAGGGAGACATTATCACTATGCAGTTTATATTCATTATTCAGTGATATAAACATGCAAGTTTCATGTATGTTATATTTTTATTAATTTAATAGATACAGAAAAAAATTCTGCAAGGACAGAGCAGGAAAAAAGAGAAGCTATACGCACACGCTGGGACAGGTTAGTGGTATATGAAACATACATGTAATATACACAGAGATATTTCATATTTAACCAGATACCCTATAAAGGAGACCACAATTCTAATTACACACTGATAGGAGGAAAATGATCAGTAGCATAAGAATTATATTAATGTCCAAATATTCCTCACATATCCACCCTCAGATCTCTTCTAATCCCTCCCACCCCAAACCCTCTGACCTCCATCAGTGCTCAGGATCTTGATTCCAATTTAAATGACAAAATTGATAAGATCAGACTAGAAATGGTATCCTCTTCCTTGACAAGCAATCAGCTCAATTCCATCACAGCATCCACTGACACCATCTCTTCATTTGAAACCACAAATGAAGATGAAGTATCTACTGTCTTCTCATCTCCTGTCCTCTTTATCCCATACCCTCACAAATTAGAAGGTCCAGGTCTCCTGTGCTCATTCCACCTCTAACTAAAATCTGTAATCGCTCTCTCTACTGGTAACTTTCCATCACTATTTAAGGACACAGTGATTACTCCTGTTCTGAAAAAAACAAAATTCTGACCCAAACTACCGTCCCATCTTTCAGCTACCATGTCCCTTCAAACTTGAGAGAATAGCCTACACTTGCCTCACATACTTTTTTTACATAAAACAATCTACTGGATTCCCTTCAGTCAGGCTTTCACTCTCAACACTCCACAGAGACTGCGCTGACCAAGGTTGTCAATGTTTTGATCACAGCAAAAACTGAAGGCCTTTACTCTCTTCTAATTCTCCTTGATCTCTCTGCTGCATTTGACACTGTTGACCACTCTCTCCTCATACAAACGCTACAATCCCTAGGTCTTGAAGGCACTGTCCTATCCTGGTTCTCATCCTACCTATCTAATCGCTCTTTCAGTGTTAATTTCTCTGGATCCACCTCTGCTCCGCTTACTTTATCAGGTGGAGTTCCACAAGGCTCAGTCCTAGGTCCTCTGCTATTCTCTATCTACACCACTTCTCTTGGAAAACTAATAAGCTCCTTTGGATTTCAGTATCATCTCTATGCGGATGATACACAAATTTATCTATCCTCTCCTGATCTTTCATCATCTGTGTTGTCTCGCGTTACTGACTGTCTTTCTGCCATTTCATCTTGGATGTCTTCTCGCCAACTCAAACTCAATCTTTCAAAAACTAAATTAATAATATTCCCACCCAAAAACAGAAGCTTCCTGCCTGACATTTCTATTTCTGTCGATAACATGACCATACATCCCACCCCGCAAGCTCGTTGCCTAGGTGTAATCCTTGACTCACAACTGTCGTTTATTCCCCACATCAACTCTATATCTAAATCATGTTACATACACCTAAAAAACATTTTCATCATATGCACATATCTCACACAAGACACTGCAAAAACCTAAATTCATGCACTCATCATCTCCCGCATCGACTATTGCAATTCTCTCCTTACTGGTCTTCCCAAAATCAGACTCAAGCCCCTACAATCTATTTTGCAAACAGCGGCGAGATTGATTCTCCTTGCCAACCGTTATTCCTCTGCTGAGCCACTCTGTCAGACTCTACACTGGTTGCCTGTTTTTCAGCAAATACAATATAAAATTATTCTACTAACATACAAGGCCATCAACAAAATAGCACTAACATACATCTCCTCCGATGTCTCAAAATATCTCCCAACTCGACACCTGCGTTCTGCACAAGACCGGCGACTCTCTTCCACTCTGATCACTTCCTCCTGGACTTTTTTTGGGCTGCAACCACTTTGTGGAATTCACTCCTTCGCACAATAAGACTGTCTCTAGTCTTCAAATCTTCTCTGTTCTCTGAAAACTAGAGATGGGCGGGTCCGGTTCTCCGAGAACCGAACCCACCCGAACTTTGGGTATCCGAGTACTGAGCTGAGCAGCTCGGTACTCTCCCGCCCATTCCGAATCCAAATCGAGGCCGAACGTCATCGTGACGTCGTCGGATCTCGGGGTTCGGTTCTCGCGATACTTCAACTTTATAAATACACGCCTCCACAGCAATCCATCGCCATTTGACAGAGGGAGAGAGTAGAGTGTAGTCATAGGCTAATTAGAGCAGGGACAGAGAGAATACAATATTGTTCTTGCAATTGCTCTAACCAAAATCGCTAGTGCAGAGAGGAGGATAGAGGTTTATTATTTTTTCTTAATATTTGGCACTCCCCAGCGCTTTTGGGGTGTCCCCCATAATTGTGCATAAATATTTCTGGCTGTCAAAAGTCATATCTGTCAGCAGTATCTACCAAATAATTTTTAGCACTCCTCAGTGCTTTTGGGGTGTCCTCCCTAATTGTGCATTAATATTTCTGGCTGTCAAAAGTCATAACTGTCAGCAGTATCTACTAAATAATTTTTAGCACTCCTCAGTGCTTTTGGGGTGTCCTCCCTAATTGTGCATTAATATTTCTGGCTGTCAAAAGTCATATCTGTCAGCAGTATCTACTAAATAATTTTTAGCACTACTCAGTGCTTTTGGGGTGTCCTCCCTAATTGTGCATAAATATTTCTGGCTGTCAAAAGTCATATCTGTCAGCAGTATCTACTAAATAATTTTTAGCACTCCTCAGTGCTTTTGGGGTGTCCTCCCTAATTGTGCATTAATATTTCTGGCTGTCAAAAGTCATATCTGTCAGCAGTATCTACTAAATAATTTTTAGCACTCCTCAGTGCTTTTGGGGTGTCCTCCCTAATTCTGCATTAATATTTCTGGCTGTCAAAAGTCATAACTGTCAGCAGTATCTACTAAATAATTTTTAGCACTCCTCAGTGCTTTTGGGGTGTCCTCCCTAATTTTGCATTAATATTTCTGGCTGTCAAAAGTCATATCTGTCAGCAGTATCTACTAAATAATTTTTAGCACTCCTCAGTGCTTTTGGGGTGTCCTCCCTAATTGTGCATTAATATTTCTGGCTGTCAAAAGTCATATCTGTCAGCAGTATCTACTAAATAATTTTTAGCACTCCTCAGTGCTTTTGGGGTGTCCTCCCTAATTGTGCATTAATATTTCTGGCTGTCAAAAGTCATAACTGTCAGCAGTATCTACTAAATAATTTTTAGCACTCCTCAGTGCTTTTGGGGTGTCCTCCCTAATTTTGCATTAATATTTCTGGCTGTCAAAAGTCATATCTGTCAGCAGTATCTACTAAATAATTTTTAGCACCCCTCAGTGCTTTTGGGGTGTCCTCCCTAATTGTGCATTAATATTTCTGGCTGTCAAAAGTCATATCTGTCAGCAGTATCTACTAAATAATTTTTAGCACTCCTCAGTGCTTTTGGGGTGTCCTCCCTAATTGTGCATTAATATTTCTGGCTGTCAAAAGTCATTTCTGTCAGCAGTATCTACTAAATAATTTTTAGCACTCCTCAGTGCTTTTGGGGTGTCCTCCCTAATTGTGCATTAATATTTCTGGCTGTCAAAAGTCATAACTGTCAGCAGTATCTACTAAATAATTTTTAGCACTCCTCAGTGCTTTTGGGGTGTCCTCCCTAATTTTGCATTAATATTTCTGGCTGCCAAAAGTCATATCTGTCAGCAGTATCTACTAAATAATTTTTAGCACTCCTCAGTGCTTTTGGGGTGTCCTCCCTAATTGTGCATTAATATTTCTGGCTGTCAAAAGTCATAACTGTCAGCAGTATCTACTAAATAATTTTTAGCACTCCTCAGTGCTTTTAGGGTGTCCTCCCTAATTGTGCATTAATATTTCTGGCTGTCAAAAGTCATATCTGTCAGCAGTATCTACTAAATATTTTTTAGCACTCCTCAGTGCTTTTGGGGTGTCCTCCCTAATTGTGCATTAATATTTCTGGCTGTCAAAAGTCATATCTGTCAGCAGTATCTACTAAATAATTTTTAGCACCCCTCAGTGCTTTTGGGGTGTCCTCCCTAATTGTGCATTAATATTTCTGGCTGTCAAAAGTCATATCTGTCAGCAGTATCTACTAAATAATTTTTAGCACTCCTCAGTGCTTTTGGGGTGTCCTCCCTAATTGTGCATTAATATTTCTGGCTGTCAAAAGTCATTTCTGTCAGCAGTATCTACTAAATAATTTTTAGCACTCCTCAGTGCTTTTGGGGTGTCCTCCCTAATTGTGCATTAATATTTCTGGCTGTCAAAAGTCATAACTGTCAGCAGTATCTACTAAATAATTTTTAGCACTCCTCAGTGCTTTTGGGGTGTCCTCCCTAATTTTGCATTAATATTTCTGGCTGCCAAAAGTCATATCTGTCAGCAGTATCTACTAAATAATTTTTAGCACTCCTCAGTGCTTTTGGGGTGTCCTCCCTAATTGTGCATTAATATTTCTGGCTGTCAAAAGTCATAACTGTCAGCAGTATCTACTAAATAATTTTTAGCACTCCTCAGTGCTTTTAGGGTGTCCTCCCTAATTGTGCATTAATATTTCTGGCTGTCAAAAGTCATATCTGTCAGCAGTATCTACTAAATATTTTTTAGCACTCCTCAGTGCTTTTGGGGTGTCCTCCCTAATTGTGCATTAATATTTCTGGCTGTCAAAAGTCATATCTGTCAGCAGTATCTACCAAATAATTTTTAGCACTCCCCAGTGGTTTGCGCTCAGAATGGATTCAAAGCAGTCCACATATGATCTGAATGAGCAACCAGGTTCTGTCACCAGTCCTGATGTTAGTGTTCCCAGTACGTCATCTGGCCAAGGCGATGTCAAAAATAATGTATTGTATTGAAGCGAAAAAGAAGTGTAACTGAGCAAAAGTTAAGTGACGATAAAAAAAAAATTGCAAGCATGCCATTCTACACACGCAGTGGCAAAGAGAGAATGAGGCCTTCACCTTTGGCTATTAGTGGCAGATCCCAAAAAGTTACCCAGCCTACAATTGGTGCACAACTACTGTTACGCGTCAAAGCCGAGCTGCAAAATAACAGTGAGGCATTACAGGAGAATATTTGCTCTGATTCACAAATGACAACAATCCCTGTGGAGAGTCCATCCAACAGTGGGATGTCTAATCGTGAGCATTCTGCTGATGTGTGCCTTAATAGCCCGAGTGTAGCTGGTGATACCCAAATTGAGGATGCCACTTTGGAATTAGAAGAGGATGAGGGGGAGATTTGTGTAGGCGACGAGGGCGCTAATGAGGATGTTGATGAGGATGAGGTTGTTAGTGTAAGTCCTGCACCAGTGGCAGCAGTTCTGGCACGTGACAAGAAAAAGGCCATTGTCATGCCTGGGCATAAAACAAAAAAATCCACTTCTTATGTGTGGAATTATTTCTACCCAAATCCAGACAACAATTGTATAGCCATTTGTAGTGTATGTCAAGCCACAGTCAGTCGAGGGAGGGACCTTAACCATCTTGGAACCTCGTCTATGTTACGCCATTTAACGAGAGTTCATGGCAAAGTGTTGGGAAAAGCTGAAAGTTCTTCCCAAAAGAATACAAGCACTCCCTCATCAGCTAAGACCCTCCGCTCACCGACATACCGACGGCTACAAAATACACCCACCACACCATCCTCATCAATATCCTCAGTAGCGCTCGGAGTTAGCCCGGCATCCCACTTAAGGCTGGATGACTCCGGCACTATTATTGATTCCTCTGAAGAAAGCGTTAGTCCTGCTGCTGCTGTTGCTGCTGCTGGGGGTGAATCGTCATCCCAGAGGCAGGTTAATAAAATGAGCAGTCCTACATTTCAGCAATTAACTGTGAAACAATCATTTGCGAGGGGAAGCAAATATGACAGCAGTCACCCAGTCGCCAAGCGAATCACAGACGCCATGGCTGCAATGTTAGTGTTAGATCTGCGTCCAATCTCCACAATAAACGCAGCTGGTTTTTCACAGTTAATTGAGGTTTTGTGTCCGCGTTACAGAATTCCATCGTGACACCATTTCTCCCGTAAAGCTATTCCACAACTATACCAAAAAGTGTGTAAAAATGTAGAGATTGCGCTGAAAAATGCCATTCTGCCCACTGTTCACTTAACCACAGATATGTGGACAAGTGAAAGTGGCCAATCCAAAGACTATATGACTGTGACAGCCCACTGGGTTGGTCATTCACCTTCACCAGCAGGAACAGCAGCAGCATGTACACCACTACGTAACATTTGTCACAGGCAGGCCACTCTTTGTATCACCGGCTTCACTAACAGGCATACGCCTGACAACTTGTTACGCAAACTGAGAGATGTGATTGATGTATGGCTTATACCACTCGGACTCTCCCCAGGGTATGTCATTTTAGATAACGCCAACAATATAGTGCGAGCATTACAGCTGGGTGATTTCCAACATATTCCCTGTTTTGCTCACACCATCAACTTGGTGGTGCAGAGCTTCCTACGAAATAACCGTGAGGTGCAGGAGATGCTTTCGGTGGCCCGTAAGATTTCAGGCCATTTCAGGCTTTCAGCCACAGCATGTAGGAGATTACAGCAGCTCCAAGAGCAGTTTAACTTGCCCTGCCACCAACTTAAGCAAGAGGTGGTAACTCGGTGGAATTCCACCCTGTACATGCTTCAGAGGATGGCGGAACAGCGCAAAGCCATCCAAGCATATTGCACAAGCCATGACATTGGGAAAGGAGGGGGGGTGTATTTCACTCTTGCACAGTGGGGAATCCTTTCAGTGCTGTGCAAGGTGCTGAAACCATTTGAAGTTGTGACATGTGAGGTGAGTGCAGACTCTGCTAGTTTGAGCCAATTCATTCCTTTAATTAGACTATTGGAAAAGCAGCTTGAGAAAATGAAGGAGGAGCTGAAAGCAAGCAATTCAGCAAAGTATGTTGGCCTTGTCGATCAAGTACTTAATTCGCTTCACAATGATCCTCGAGTTATTAAGATCTTGAACTCGGATCAGTACGTTTTGGCCACTGTGCTTGATCCAAGGTTTAAAACCTACATTGAGTCTTTACTTGTAAATGAGCGAGATGTGAACTTTTGCAAGGAGCTATTGCTCAGCAAGTTGGCCGCTGAACTGGGCCTCGGCTTGACGACGTGTCCTCCTTCACTTTCTCAAGCTGTTGCTCGTAAAAATTTAAATTTCCAAAAAAGAAGCAGGGAAGACACAGGGGGCAGACCAGAACAATTTAGGGTGTCATAGACAGAGTGACCCTAAACTGGCTTTGTCCATTTTTCATAATATTGTACAGTCTATAATGGCTGAATTTTTGGGTATTTTATACAAGTGGAGGGGGGCCTAGAGAGACAGAAACCAAACTGTCTTTTTCCATGTCAATTAATATTGTACAGTCTATAATGGCTGAATTTTTTGGTATTTTATTTAACATATTTAACTATAAGTGTAGGGTTTAATATACATTCAAAGACGATGGCTGCATTGCCAATATGCATAGATGAAGAGGAAGACAATCTGTTTTGTGTTTAGAATAGGCCTACCAACGAAGAATTAAACTGTTTTTTTGGATGATTTATTACCTCAACATTTAGATTACTTGTCTCTAAAACAGTTGGAGCACTAAATTGCGTTAATTTAGGCCCAAAAACATGGATTTTCCAAAAAAATAGCAAAACAAAACCAAAACCAAAACCAAAACACGCAATGGCGGTTTTGCAAAACCAAAACCAAAACCAAAACACGACGGTAATCCAGATCCAAAACCGAATCCAAAACCAAAACACGGGGGTCAGTGACCATCTCTAGCCATTATAGACTGTACAATATTAATTGACATGGAGAAAGCCAGTTTGGTTTCTGTCTCTCTAGGCCCCCCTCCACTTGTATAAAATACCCAAAAATTCAGCCATTATAGACTGTACAATATTATGAAAAATGGACAAAGCCAGTTTAGGGTCACTCTGTCTATGACACCCTACCCTTAAGGATAAATTGCCCTAACAGCAGCCTTTCAAGATGGTATGTGATATGGAAATGCCCCAAGTCCCTTTCCTCTTTGGGGGTAGATTGCACCCTACACTTACATAGAAAGTTTTAAAAAGATGTTATCGGCATCATCTTCAGCTTAATCCTGACCCTCATCAGTGTGTACGTCATCATCACAGACTATCAATTCATCGCCGCTTGAATCCGCCATTAGAGAACAGTCAGTGCTTGGATGTCTTGGATGGTGAAGGCCTTCCTCGTGGAAGATGTAGTTCATTTTTATAAACATCATTTTCTCCACATTTTTGGGAAGTAACCTTCTACGGCGATCACTGACTAATTTCCCTGCTGTGCTGAACACTCGTTCAGAGTACACACTGGAGGGTGGGCAGCTTAGGTATTGCAAAGCAAGTTTGTACATGGGTTTCCAAATGGCCTGCTTTTCTTCCCAGTAAGGAAAGGGACTGTCTGACATTTCCATATCAACTACCTCTTGAAAGTAATCCTCCACCATCCTTTGCATGTTTATACTCGTATTGGATGGAGTTATGGGCAAAGTGACACATTTTTTTGAAAAATTCTTCAAACCAGCCCAGATGTTAAATTGTTCTGGTCTGCCCCCTGTGTCTTCCCTGCTTCTTTTTTGGAAATGTAATTTTTTACGAGCAACAGCTTGAGAAAGTGAAGGAGGACACGTCGTCAAGCCGAGGCCCAGTTCAGCGGCCAACTTGCTGAGCAATAGCTCCTTGCAAAAGTTCACATCTCGCTCATTTACAAGTAAAGACTCAATGTAGGTTTTAAACCTTGGATCAAGCACAGTGGCCAAAACGTACTGATCCGAGTTCAAGATCTTAATAACTCGAGGGTCATTGTGAAGCGAATTAAGTACTTGATCGACAAGGCCAACATACTTTGCTGAATTGCTTGCTTTCAGCTCCTCCTTCATTTTCTCAAGCTGCTTTTCCAATAGTCTAATTAAAGGAATGAATTGGCTCAAACTAGCAGAGTCTGCACTCACCTCACATGTCACAACTTCAAATGGTTTCAGCACCTTGCACAGCACTGAAAGGATTCCCCACTGTGCAAGAGTGAAATACATCCCCCCTCCTTTCCCAATGTCATGGCTTGTGCAATATGCTTGGATGGCTTTGCGCTGTTCCGCCATCCTCTGAAGCATGTACAGGGTGGAATTCCACCGAGTTACCACCTCTTGCTTAAGTTGGTGGCAGGGCAAGTTAAACTGCTCTTGGAGCTGCTGTAGTCTCCTACATGCTGTGGCTGAATGCCTGAAATGGCCTGAAATTTTACGGGCCACCGAAAGCATCTCCTGCACCTCACGGTTATTTCGTAGGAAGCTCTGCACCACCAAGTTGATGGTGTGAGCAAAACAGGGAATATGTTGGAAATCACCCAGCTGTAATGCTCGCACTATATTGTTGGCGTTATCTAAAATGACATACCCTGGGGAGAGTCCGAGTGGTATAAGCCATACATCAATCACATCTCTCAGTTTGCGTAACAAGTTGTCAGGCGTATGCCTGTTAGTGAAGCCGGTGATACAAAGAGTGGCCTGCCTGTGACAAATGTTACGTAGTGGTGTACATGCTGCTGCTGTTCCTGCTGGTGAAGGTGAATGACCAACCCAGTGGGCTGTCACAGTCATATAGTCTTTGGATTGGCCACTTTCACTTGTCCACATATCTGTGGTTAAGTGAACAGTGGGCAGAATGGCATTTTTCAGCGCAATCTCTACATTTCTACACACTTTTTGGTATAGTTGTGCAATAGCTTTACGGGAGAAATGGTGTCGCGATGGAATTCTGTAACGCGGACACAAAACCTCAATTAACTGTGAAAAACCAGCTGCGTTTATTGTGGAGATTGGACGCAGATCTAACACTAACATTGCAGCCATGGCGTCTGTGATTCGCTTGGCGACTGGGTGACTGCTGTCATATTTGCTTCCCCTCGCAAATGATTGTTTCACAGTTAATTGCTGAAATGTAGGACTGCTCATTTTATTAACCTGCCTCTGGGATGACGATTCACCCCCAGCAGCAGCAACAGCAGCAGCAGGACTAACGCTTTCTTCAGAGGAATCAATAATAGTGCCGGAGTCATCCAGCCTTAAGTGGGATGCCGGGCTAACTCCGAGCGCTACTGAGGATATTGATGAGGATGGTGTGGTGGGTGTATTTTGTAGCCGTCGGTATGTCGGTGAGCGGAGGGTCTTAGCTGATGAGGGAGTGCTTGTATTCTTTTGGGAAGAACTTTCAGCTTTTCCCAACACTTTGCCATGAACTCTCGTTAAATGGCGTAACATAGACGAGGTTCCAAGATGGTTAAGGTCCCTCCCTCGACTGACTGTGGCTTGACATACACTACAAATGGCTATACAATTGTTGTCTGGATTTGGGTAGAAATAATTCCACACATAAGAAGTGGATTTTTTTGTTTTATGCCCAGGCATGACAATGGCCTTTTTCTTGTCACGTGCCAGAACTGCTGCCACTGGTGCAGGACTTACACAAACAACCTCATCCTCATCAACATCCTCATTAGCGCCCTCGTCGCCTACACAAATCTCCCCCTCATCCTCTTCTAATTCCAAAGTGGCATCCTCAATTTGGGTATCACCGGCTACACTCGGGCTATTAAGGCACACATCAGCAGAATGCTCACGATTAGACATCCCACTGTTGGATGGACTCTCCACAGGGATTGTTGTCATTTGTGAATCAGAGCAAATATTCTCCTGTAATGCCTCACTGTTATCTTGCAGCTCGGCTTTGACGCGTAACAGTAGTTGTGCACCAATTGTAGGCTGGGTAACTTTTTGGGATCTGCCACTAATAGCCAAAGGTGAAGGCCTCATTCTCTCTTTGCCACTGCGTGTGTAGAATGGCATGCTTGCAATTTTTTTTTTATCGTCACTTAACTTTTGCTCAGTTACACTTCTTTTTCGCTTCAATACAGTAAATTTTTTTTTGGTTTTTGTTTTTTGCACTAATTTGAAAACACTCTGTTGTTTGACATCGCCTTGGCCAGATGACGTACTGGGAACACTAACATCAGGACTGGTGACAGAACCTGGTTGCTCATTCAGATCATATGTGGACTGCTTTGAATCCATTCTGAGCGCAAACCACTGGGGAGTGCTAAAATTTATTTAGTAGATACTGCTGACAGTTATGACTTTTGACAGCCAGAAATATTAATGCACAATTAGGGAGGACACCCCAAAAGCACTGAGGAGTGCTAAAAATTATTTAGTAGATACTGCTGACAGATATGACTTTTGACAGCCAGAAATATTAATGCACAATTAGGGAGGACACCCCAAAAGCACTGAGGAGTGCTAAAAATTATTTAGTAGATACTGCTGACAGATATGACTTTTGACAGCCAGAAATATTAATGCACAATTAGGGAGGACACCCCAAAAGCACTGAGGAGTGCTAAAAAATATTTAGTAGATACTGCTGACAGATATGACTTTTGACAGCCAGAAATATTAATGCACAATTAGGGAGGACACCCCAAAAGCACTGAGGGGTGCTAAAAATTATTTAGTAGATACTGCTGACAGATATGACTTTTGAAAGCCAGAAATATTAATGCACAAATAGGGAGGACACCCCAAAAGCACTGAGGAGTGCTAAAAATTATTTAGTAGATACTGCTGACAGATATGACTTTTGACAGCCAGAAATATTAATGCACAATTAGGGAGGACACCCCAAAAGCACTGAAGAGTGCTAAAAATTATTTAGTAGATACTGCTGACAGTTATGACTTTTGACAGCCAGAAATATTAATGCACAATTAGGGAGGACACCCCAAAAGCACTGAGGAGTGCTAAAAATTATTTAGTAGATACTGCTGACAGAAATGACTTTTGACAGCCAGAAATATTAATGCACAATTATGGGGGACACCCCAAAAGCGCTGGGGAGTGCCAAATATGAAGAAAAAATAATAAACCTCTATCCTTCTCTCTGCACTAGCGATTTTGGTTAGAGCAATTGCAAGAACAATATTGTATTCTCTGTCCCTGCTCTAATTAGCCTATGACTACACCCTGCTCTCTCCCTCTGTCAAATGGCGATGGATTGCTGTGGAGGCGTGTATTTATAAAGTTGAAGTATCGCGAGAACCGAGCCCCGAGATCCGACGACGTCACAATGACGTTCGGCCTCGATTTGGATTCGGAACGGGCGGGAGAGTACCGAGCTGCTCAGCTCGGTACTCGGATACCCAAAGTTCGGGTGGGTTCGGTTCTCGGAGAACCGGACCCGCCCATCTCTAATAATGGCTGAATTTTTTGGTATTTTATACAAGTGGAGGGGGGCCTTGAGAGACAGAAACCAAACTGGCTTTTTACATTTCTTTACATATTTAACTATAAGTGTAGGGTGTAATATAGATTCAAAGACGATGGCTGCATTGCCAATATGCATAGATGGAGAGGAAGACAATCTGTTTTGTGTGTAGAATAGGCCTACCAATGAAGAATTAAACTGTTTTTTTGGATGATTTATTACCTCAACAATTAGATTACTTGTCTCTAAAACAGTTGGAGCACTAAATTGGGTTAATTTAGGCCCAAAAACATGGATTTTCCAAAAAAATTGCAAAACAAAACCAAACAAAACCAAAACCAAAACCAAAACACGCAATGGCGGTTTTGCAAAACCAAAACCAAAACCAAAACACGACGGTAATCCAGATCCAAAACCGAATCCAAAACCAAAACACGGGGGTCAGTGACCATCTCTACTGAAAACCCACCTCTTTAAACAAGCTTATAATATTATTCAAGACAAGCTTATAATATTCCTCAAACACCATCCTAATCTCCCTGTGGTACCCTATTACAACCCTCTAAACAACTAACACAAGACAAAAACCTTCTGACCAACACATTTCTGTGTGACTGATCATACAGTCCACTAAAATACTTTTTACCTTTGCATTCTAGCTGGATTAATATGCATTATGATGAAGCACTTACCCTTGTGTATCAAACTCCCATTGTCCCATAGATTGTAAGCTTGCGAGTATAGTCCTCTTACCTCTCTGTCTGTATGTATTACCAAGTATTGTTTTATTACTGTTTAAACCCAATTGTAAATCGCAATGAAATTTGCTGGCATTATATAAATAAATGTTGATGATGATGATACAAGTGAGGATGGAGGTGTAGTGACAGAGCTGTGTGTGCGTGAGGTTAGTACAGGAATAGTAGAGAGATACAGGACAGGATGGAGGTGTAGTGACAGGGCTGTGTGTGCGTGAGGTTAGTACAGGAATAGTAGAGAGATACAGGAAAGGATGGAGGTGTAGTGAAAGAGCTGTGTGCGTGAGGTTAGTACAGGAATAGTAGAGAGATGCAGGAAAGGATGGAGGTGTAGTGAAAGAGCTGTGTGCGTGAGGTTAGTACAGGAATAGTAGAGTGATACAGGACAGGATGGAGGTGTAGTGACAGAGCTGTGTGTGTAAGGTCAGTACAGGAATAGTACAGAGATACAGGACAGGATGGAGGTGTAGTGACAGAGCTGTGTGTGTGTGTGTGTGAGGTCAGTACAGGAATAGTAGAGAGATACAGGACATGATGGAGATGTAATGACAGACCTCTGTGTGTGTGAGGTCAGTACAGGAATAGTAGAGAGATACAGGACAGGATGGAGGTGTAGTGACAGAGCTATGTGTGTGAGGTCAGTACAGGAATAGTAGAGAGATACAGGACAGGATGGAGGTGTAGTGACAGAGCTGTGTGTGTGAGGTCAGTACAGGAATAGTACATAGATACAGGACAGGATGGAGGTGTAGTGACAGAGCTGTGTGTGTGTGAGGTCAGTACAGGAATAATAGAGAGATACAGGACAGGGTGGAGGTGCAGTGACAGAGCTGTGTGTGTGTGTGTGTGTGTGAGGTCAGTACAGGAATAGTAGAGAGATACAGGACATGATGGAGATGTAATGACAGACCTCTGTGTGTGTGAGGTCAGTACAGGAATAGTAGAGAGATACAGGACAGGATGGAGGTGTAGTGACAGAGCTATGTGTGTGAGGTCAGTACAGGAATAGTAGAGAGATACAGGACAGGATGGAGGTGTAGTGACAGAGCTGTGTGTGTGAGGTCAGTACAGGAATAGTACATAGATACAGGACAGGATGGAGGTGTAGTGACAGAGCTGTGTGTGTGTGAGGTCAGTACAGGAATAATAGAGAGATACAGGACAGGGTGGAGGTGCAGTGACAGAGCTGTGTGTGTGTGTGTGTGTGAGGTCAGTACAGGAATAGTAGAGAGATACAGGACATGATGGAGATGTAATGACAGACCTCTGTGTGTGTGAGGTCAGTACAGGAATAGTAGAGAGATACAGGACAGGATTGAGGTGTAGTGACAGAGCTGTGTGTGTGAGGTCAGTACAGGAATAGTAGAGAGATACAGGACAGGGTGGAGGTGTAGTGACAGAGCTGTGTGTGTGAGGTCAGTACAGAAATAGTAGAGAGATACAGGACAGGATGGAGGTGTAGTGACAGAGCTGTGTGTGTGTGTAGTCAGTACAGGAATAGAATAGAGATACAGTACAGGATGGAGGTGTAGTGACAGAGCTGTGTGTGTGTGAGGTCAGTACAGGAATAGTAGAGAGAAACAGGACACGATGGAGGTGTAGTGACAGAGCTATGTGTGTGTGTGAGGTCAGTACAGGAATAGTAGAGAGATACAGGACAGGATGGAGGTGTAGTGACAGAGCTGTGTGTGTGTGAGGTCAGTACAGGAATAGTAGAGAGATACAGGACAGGATGGAGGTGTAGTGACAGAGCTGTGTGTGAGGTCAGTACAGGAATAGTAGAGAGATACAGGTCAGGATGGAGGTGTAATGACAGAGCTGTGTGTGTGAGGTCAGTACAGGAATAGTAGAGAGATACAGGACAGGATGGAGGTGTAGTGACAGAGCTGTGTGTGTGCGTGAGGTCAGTACAGGAATAGTAGAGAGATACAGGACAGGATGGAGGTGTAGTAACAGAGCTGTGTGTGTGTAAGGTCAGTACAGGAATAGTAGAGAGATACAGGACAGGATGGAGGTATAGTGACAGAGCTGTGTGTGTGTGTGTGAGGTCAGTACAGGAATAGTAGAGAGATACAGGACAGGATGGAGGTGTAGTGACAGATCTGTGTGTGTGTGTAGTCAGTACAGGAATAGTAGAGAGATACAGGACAGGATGGAGGTGTAGAGACAGAGCTGTGTGTGTTTGTGGTCAGTAGAGGAATAGAATAGAGATACAGGACAAGGTGAAGGTGTAGTGACAGAGCTGTGTGTGTGTGAGGTCAGTACAGGAATAGTAGAGAGAAACAGGACAGGATGGAGGTGTAGTGACAGAGCTGTGTGTGTGTGTGTGTGAGGTCAGTACAGGAATAGTAGAGAGATACAGGACAGGATGGAGGTGTAGTGACAGAGCTGTGTGTGAGGTCAGTACAGGAATAGTAGAGAGATACAGGACAGGATGGAGGTGTAATGACAGAGCTGTGTGTGTGAGGTCAGTACAGGAATAGTAGAGAGATACAGGACAAGATGGAGGTGTAGTAACAGAGCTGTGTGTGTGTAAGGTCAGTACAGGAATAGTAGAGAGATACAGGACAGGATGGAGGTGTAGTGACAGAGCTGTGTGTGTGTAAGGTCAGTACAGGAATAGTAGAGAGATACAGGACAGGATGGAGGTGTAGTGACAGAGCTGTGTGTGTGTGAGGTCAGTACAGGAAAAGTAGAGAGATACAGGACAGGATGGAGGTGTAGTGACAGAGCTGTGTGTGTGAGGTCAGTACAGGAATAGTAGAGAGATACAGGACAGGATGGAGGTGTAGTGACAGAGCTGTGTGTTTGTGTGAGGTCAGTACAGGAATAGTAGAGAGATATAGGACAGGATGGAGGTGTAGTGACAGAGCTGTGTGTGTGAGGTCAGTACAGGAATAGGAGAGAGATACAGGACAGGATGGGGGTGTAGTGACAGAGCTGTGTGTGTGTAAGGTCAGTACAGGAATAGTAGAGAGATAGAGGACAGGATGGAGGTGTAGTGACAGAGCTGTGTGTGTGTGAGGTCAGTACAGGAAAAGTAGAGAGATACAGGACAGGATGGAGGTGTAGTGACAGAGCTGTGTGTGTGAGGTCAGTACAGGAATAGTAGAGAGATAGAGGACAGGATGGAGGTGTAGTGACAGCTGTGTGTGTGAGATCAGTACAGGAATAGTAGAGAGATACAGGACAGGATGGAGGTGTAGTGACAGAGCTGTGTGTGTGAGGTCAGTACAGGAATAGTAGAGAGATACAGTACAGGATGGAGGTGTAGTGACAGAGCTGTGTGTGTGAGGTCAGTACAGGAATAGTAGAGAGATACAGGACAGGATGGAGGTGTAGTGACAGAGCTGTGTGTGTGTGAGATCAGTACAGGAATAGTAGAGAGATACAGGACAGGATGGAGGTGTAGTGACAGAGCTGTGTGTGTGTGGGGGAGGTCAGTATAGGAATAGTACAGAGATACAGGACAGGATGGAGGTGTAGTGACAGAGCTGTGTGTGTGCGTGAGGTCAGTACAGGAATAGTAGAGAGATACAGGACAGGATGGAGGTGTAGTAACAGAGCTGTGTGTGTGTAAGGTCAGTACAGGAATAGTAGAGAGATACAGGACAGGATGGAGGTATAGTGACAGAGCTGTGTGTGTGTGTGTGAGGTCAGTACAGGAATAGTAGAGAGATACAGGACAGGATGGAGGTGTAGTGACAGATCTGTGTGTGTGTGTGTAGTCAGTACAGGAATAGTAGAGAGATACAGGACAGGATGGAGGTGTAGAGACAGAGCTGTGTGTGTTTGTGGTCAGTAGAGGAATAGAATAGAGATACAGGACAAGGTGAAGGTGTAGTGACAGAGCTGTGTGTGTGTGAGGTCAGTACAGGAATAGTAGAGAGAAACAGGACAGGATGGAGGTGTAGTGACAGAGCTGTGTGTGTGAGGTCAGTACAGGAATAGTAGAGAGATACAGTACAGGATGGAGGTGTAGTGACAGAGCTGTGTGTGTGTGTGAGGTCAGTACAGGAATAGTAGAGAGATACAGGACAGGATGGAGGTGTAGTGACAGAGCTGTGTGTGTGTGAGGTCAGTACAGGAATAGTAGAGAGATACAGGACAGGATGGAGGTGTAGTGACAGAGCTGTGTGTGAGGTCAGTACAGGAATAGTAGAGAGATACAGGACAGGATGGAGGTGTAATGACAGAGCTGTGTGTGTGAGGTCAGTACAGGAATAGTAGAGAGATACAGGACAGGATGGAGGTGTAATGACAGAGCTGTGTGTGTGAGGTCAGTACAGGAATAGTAGAGAGATACAGGACAAGATGGAGGTGTAGTAACAGAGCTGTGTGTGTGTAAGGTCAGTACAGGAATAGTAGAGAGATACAGGACAGGATGGAGGTGTAGTGACAGAGCTGTGTGTGTGTGAGGTCAGTACAGGAAAAGTAGAGAGATACAGGACAGGATGGAGGTGTAGTGACAGAGCTGTGTGTGTGAGGTCAGTACAGGAATAGTAGAGAGATACAGGACAGGATGGAGGTGTAGTGACAGAGCTGTGTGTTTGTGTGAGGTCAGTACAGGAATAGTAGAGAGATATAGGACAGGATGGAGGTGTAGTGACAGAGCTGTGTGTGTGAGGTCAGTACAGGAATAGTAGAGAGATAGAGGACAGGATGGAGGTGTAGTGACAGCTGTGTGTGTGAGATCAGTACAGGAATAGTAGAGAGATACAGGACAGGATGGAGGTGTAGTGACAGAGCTGTGTGTGTGAGGTCAGTACAGGAATAGTAGAGAGATACAGTACAGGATGGAGGTGTAGTGACAGAGCTGTGTGTGTGAGGTCAGTACAGGAATAGTAGAGAGATACAGGACAGGATGGAGGTGTAGTGACAGAGCTGTGTGTGTGTGAGATCAGTACAGGAATAGTAGAGAGATACAGGACAGGATGGAGGTGTAGTGACAGAGCTGTGTGTGTGTGGGGGAGGTCAGTATAGGAATAGTACAGAGATACAGGACAGGATGGAGGTGTAGTGACAGAGCTGTGTGTGTGAGGTCAGTACAGGAATAGTAAAGAGATACAGGACAGGATGGAGGTGGAGATGGTCGAGTGGATGACATTGAAGATAGGTGGAGAATTGATGATATTAATAATGATTAAAGTCCAGAGTGGATATCATTACAGAAAGTGGTCCTGAGTAGATGACATTAATGATAAAAGTACCAAGTAGATTACATTGATGATTGAAGTACTGAAAAGATGACATTAATAGTGAAGGTCCTGATTGATGTGTCACTAAGGCTTTATTGCTTAACAGTTGTGAAATGCTCTATGGGCCCTCTATGGCTTGAAGGTCTTGTTCCACTTAGGACCTGGAAAATGTAATATGAGGAGCAGAAGGAGGAGTTTTCCTTTATTATTAGCAGAAAGCAGGAAAGGGAAAGATCATTAGATAATTAGGCTCCCAGCCGTGTACAGATCCCGGAGGTCCATGTGCTGGTACATTCTCCACAATGTGTTGTATCATGAAACTTCCAATTCAAATATGTACTGATATATCTGAGAGCAATGGCCATCATTCCACTGGTCACCATATATAATGTGAGCACAGTCCTCACCTCCTTTGAGGTTGGTTGTTCTCCCAAAACCTGTAATAAACAAAGACTTGTTAAATGTAAAAGAATATTTCTCACAGCGATAGACCTAAGGACTTCAGGTGGAGACAAAATTTGACCATTTTCACAAGAAGAAAAGGGTCAAGTGTATGAATGGGGGGGGGGGGGGGGCAAAAGGAAATTGCAGATTTTCAGTCATAACCATTTCTCGAAATATTTATATGACTCAATGACTACCCAACTTATCTGCCAAAAACTAAACATTTTATACTATTGCATTATCATACTACATATTCCATATGCTATAAAACTCCATTATCCTGCCTCATACTACACATTCTATAATACTCAATTATCCTGCATCATACTAAACATTCTATAATACTCCATTATCCTGCCTCATACTAAACATTCTATAATACTCCGTTATCCTGCCTCATACTACACATTGTATAATACACCATTATCCTGCCTCATACTACACATTCTATAATACTCCATTATCCTGCCTCATACTAAACATTCTATAATACACCATTATCCTGCCTCATACTACACATTCTATAATACTCCATTATCCAGCCTCATACTACACATTCTATATTACTCCATTATCCTGCCTCATACTACACATTCTATAATACTCCATTATCCTGCCTCATACTACACATTCTATAATATTCCATTATCCTGCCTCATACTACACATTCTATAATACTGCATTATCCTGCCTCATACTACACATTCTATAATACTGCATTATCCTGCCTCATACTACACAATCTATAATACTCCATTATCCTGCCTCATACTACACATTCTATAATACTCCATTATCCAGCCTCATACTACACATTCTATAATATTCCATTATCCTGCCTCATACTACACATTCTATAATATTCCATTATCCTGCCTCATACTACACATTCTATAATACTCCATTATCCTGCCTCATACTACACATTCTATAATACTCCATTATCCTGCCTCATACTACACATTCTATAATACTTCATTATCCTGCCTCATACTACACATTCTATAATACTCCATTATTCTGCCTCATATTACACATTCTATAATACTCCATTATCCTGCTTAATACTACACATTCTATAATACTTCATTATCCTGCCTCATACTACACATTATATAATACTCCATTATCCTGCCTCATATTACACATTCTATAATACTCCAATATCCTGCCTCATACTACACATTCTATAATACTCCATTATCCTGCCTCATATTACACATTCTATAATACTCCATTATCCTGCCTCATACTACACATTCTATAATACTCCATTATCCTGCCTCATACTAAACATTCTATAATACTCCGTTATCCTGCCTCATACTACACATTGTATAATACACCATTATCCTGCCTCATACTACACATTCTATAATACTCCATTATCCTGCCTCATACTAAACATTCTATAATACACCATTATCCTGCCTCATACTACACATTCTATAATACCCCATTATCCTGCCCCATACTACACATTCTATAATACTCCATTATCCTGCCTCATACTAAACATTCTATAATACACCATTATCCTGCCTCATACTACACATTCTATAATACCCCATTATCCTGCCCCATACTACACATTCTATAATACTCCATTATCCTGCCTCATACTACATATTCTATAATACTACATTATCCTGCCTCATACTACACATTCTATAATACTCCAATATCCTGCCTCATACTACACATTCTATAATACTCCATTATCCTGCCTCATACTTCACAATCTATAATACTCTATTATCCTGCCTCATACTACACATTCTATAATACTCCATTATCCTGCTTCATACTACACATTCTATAATACTCCAATATCCTGCCTCATACTACACATTCTATAATACTCCATTATCCTGCCTCATACTACACATTCTATAATACTCCATTATCCTGCCTCATACTACACATTCTATAATACTCCAATATCCTGCCTCATACTACACATTCTATAATACTACATTATCCTGCCTCATACTACACATTCTATAATACTACATTATCCTGCCTCATACTACACATTCTATAATACTACATTATCCTGCCTCATACTACACATTCTATAATACTCCATTATCCTGCCTCATTCTACACATTCTATATTACTCCATTATCCTGCCTCATACTACACATTCTATATTACTCCATTATCCTGCCTCATACTACACATTCTATAATACTCCATTATGCTGCCTCATACTACACATTCTATAATGCCCCATTATCCTGCCCCATACTACACATTCTATAATACTACATTATCCTGCCTCATACTACACATTCTATAATACTCCATTATCCTGCCTCATACTACACATTCTATAATACTCCATTATCCTGCCTCTTACTACACATTCTATAATACTACATTATCCTGCCTCATACTACACATTCTATAATACTCCATTATCCTGCCTCATACTACACATTCTATAATACTCCATTATCCTGCCTCATACTACACATTCTATAATACTCCATTATCCTGCCTCATACTACACATTCTATAATACTCCATTATCCTGCCTCTTACTACACATTATATAATACTCCATTATCCTGCCTCATACTACACATTCTATAATACTCCATTACCCTGCATCATACTACACATTCTATAATACTCCATTATCCTGCCTCATACTACACATTCTATATTACTCCATTATCCTGCCTCATACTACACATTCTATAATACTCCATTATGTTGCCCCATACTACACATTCTATAATACTACATTATCCTGCCTCATACTACACATTCTATAATACTCCATTATCCTGCCTCATACTACACATTCTATATTACTCCATTATCCTGCCTCATACTACACATTATATAATACTCCATTATCCTGCCTCATACTACACATTCTATAATACTACATTATCCTGCCTCATACTACACATTCTATAATACTACATTATCCTGCCTCATACTACACATTCTATATTACTCCATTATCCTGCCTCATACTACACATTATATAATACTCCATTATCCTGCCTCATACTACACATTCTATATTACTCCATTATCCTGCCTCATACTACACATTCTATAATACTCCATTATGCTGCCTCATACTACACATTCTATAATGCCCCATTATCCTGCCCCATACTACACATTCTATAATACTCCATTATGCTGCCTCATACTACACATTCTATAATACTACATTATCCTGCCTTATACTACACATTCTATAATACTCCATTATCCTGCCTCATACTATACATTCTATATTACTCCATTATCCTGCCTTATACTACACATTCTATAATACTCCATTATCCTGCCTCATACTACACATTCTATAATACTCCATTATCCAGCCTCATACTACACATTCTATAATACTCCATTATCCTGCCTCATACTACACATTCTATAATACTCCATTATCCTGCCTCATACTACACATTCTATAATACTCCATTATCCTGCCTCATACTACACATTCTATAATACTCCATTATCCTGCCTCATACTACACATTCTATAATACTCCATTATCCTGCCTCATACTACACATTCTGTAATACTCCATTATCCTGCCTCATACTACACATTCTATATTACTCCATTATCCTGCCTTATACTACACATTCTATAATACTCCATTATCCTGCCTCATACTACACATTCTATAATACTCCATTATCCAGCCTCATACTACACATTCTATAATACTCCATTATCCTGCCTCATACTACACATTCTATAATACTCCATTATCCTGCCTCATACTACACATTCTATAATACTCCATTATCCTGCCTCATACTACACATTCTCTAATACTCCATTATCCTGCCTCATACTACACATTCTATAATACTCCATTATCCTGCCTCATACTACACATTCTATAATACTCCATTATCCTGCATCATACTACACATTCTATAATACTCCATTATCCTGCCTTATACTACACATTCTATAATACTCCATTATCCTGCCTCATACTACACATTCTATAATACCCCATTATCCTGCCTCATACTACACATTCTATAATACCCCATTATCCTGCCTCATACTACACATTCTATAATACTCCATTATCCTGCCTCATACTACACATTCTATAATACTCCATTATCCTGCCTCATACTACACATTCTATAATACTCCATTATCCTGCCTCATACTACACATTCTATAATACTCCATTATTCTGCTTCATACTACACATTCTATAATACTCCATTATCCTGCCTCATACTACACATTCTATAATACCCCATTATCCTGCCTCATACTACACATTCTATAATACTCCATTATCCTGCCTCATACTACACATTCTATAATACTCCATTATCCTGCCTCATACTACACATTCTATAATACTCCATTATCCTGCCTCATACTACACATTCTATAATACTCCATTATTCTGCTTCATACTACACATTCTATAATACTCCATTATCCTGCCTCATACTACACATTCTATAATACCCCATTATCCTGCCTCATACTACACATTCTATAATACTCCAATATTCTGCCTCATACTACACATTCTATAATACTACATTATCCTGCCTCATACTACACATTCTATAATACTACATTATCCTGCCTCATACTACACATTCTATAATACTACATTATCCTGCCTCATACTACACATTCTATAATACTCCATTATCCTGCCTCATTCTACACATTCTATATTACTCCATTATCCTGCCTCATACTACACATTCTATATTACTCCATTATCCTGCCTCATTTTACACATTCTATAATACTCCATTATGCTGCCTCATACTACACATTCTATAATGCCCCATTATCCTGCCCCATACTACACATTCTATAATACTACATTATCCTGCCTCATACTACACATTCTATAATACTCCATTATCCTGCCTCATACTACACATTCTGTAATACTCCATTATCCTGCCTCATACTACACATTCTATATTACTCCATTATCCTGCCTTATACTACACATTCTATAATACTCCATTATCCTGCCTCATACTACACATTCTATAATACTCCATTATCCAGCCTCATACTACACATTCTATAATACTCCATTATCCTGCCTCATACTACACATTCTATAATACTCCATTATCCTGCCTCATACTACACATTCTATAATACTCCATTATCCTGCCTCATACTACACATTCTCTAATACTCCATTATCCTGCCTCATACTACACATTCTATAATACTCCATTATCCTGCCTCATACTACACATTATATAATACTCCATTATCCTGCATCATACTACACATTCTATAATACTCCATTATCCTGCCTTATACTACACATTCTATAATACTCCATTATCCTGCCTCATACTACACATTCTATAATACTCCATTATCCTGCCTCATACTACACATTCTCTAATACTCCATTATCCTGCCTCATACTACACATTCTATAATACTCCATTATCCTGCCTCATACTACACATTCTATAATACTCCATTATCCTGCATCATACTACACATTCTATAATACTCCATTATCCTGCCTTATACTACACATTCTATAATACTCCATTATCCTGCCTCATACTACACATTCTATAATACCCCATTATCCTGCCTCATACTACACATTCTATAATACCCCATTATCCTGCCTCATACTACACATTCTATAATACTCCATTATCCTGCCTCATACTACACATTCTATAATACTCCATTATCCTGCCTCATACTACACATTCTATAATACTCCATTATCCTGCCTCATACTACACATTCTATAATACTCCATTATTCTGCTTCATACTACACATTCTATAATACTCCATTATCCTGCCTCATACTACACATTCTATAATACTCCATTATCCTGCCTCATACTACACATTCTATAATACTCCATTATCCTGCCTCATTCTACACATTCTATATTACTCCATTATCCTGCCTCATACTACACATTCTATAATACCCCATTATCCTGCCTCATACTACACATTCTATAATACCCCATTATCCTGCCTCATACTACACATTCTATAATACTCCATTATCCTGCCTCATACTACACATTCTATAATACTCCATTATCCTGCCTCATACTACACATTCTATAATACTCCATTATCCTGCCTCATACTACACATTCTCTAATACTCCATTATCCTGCCTCATACTACACATTCTATAATACTCCATTATCCTGCCTCATACTACACATTATATAATACTCCATTATCCTGCATCATACTACACATTCTATAATACTCCATTATCCTGCCTTATACTACACATTCTATAATACTCCATTATCCTGCCTCATACTACACATTCTATAATACTCCATTATCCTGCCTCATACTACACATTCTCTAATACTCCATTATCCTGCCTCATACTACACATTCTATAATACTCCATTATCCTGCCTCATACTACACATTCTATAATACTCCATTATCCTGCATCATACTACACATTCTATAATACTCCATTATCCTGCCTTATACTACACATTCTATAATACTCCATTATCCTGCCTCATACTACACATTCTATAATACCCCATTATCCTGCCTCATACTACACATTCTATAATACCCCATTATCCTGCCTCATACTACACATTCTATAATACTCCATTATCCTGCCTCATACTACACATTCTATAATACTCCATTATCCTGCCTCATACTACACATTCTATAATACTCCATTATCCTGCCTCATACTACACATTCTATAATACTCCATTATTCTGCTTCATACTACACATTCTATAATACTCCATTATCCTGCCTCATACTACACATTCTATAATACTCCATTATCCTGCCTCATACTACACATTCTATAATACTCCATTATCCTGCCTCATTCTACACATTCTATATTACTCCATTATCCTGCCTCATACTACACATTCTATAATACCCCATTATCCTGCCTCATACTACACATTCTATAATACCCCATTATCCTGCCTCATACTACACATTCTATAATACTCCATTATCCTGCCTCATACTACACATTCTATAATACTCCATTATCCTGCCTCATACTACACATTCTATAATACTCCATTATCCTGCCTCATACTACACATTCTATAATACTCCATTATTCTGCTTCATACTACACATTCTATAATACTCCATTATCCTGCCTCATACTACACATTCTATAATACCCCATTATCCTGCCTCATACTACACATTCTATAATACTCCTTTATTCTGCCTCTTCGTTATGCTGCTGTGATTCGCACAGTGACTGCAGGAGAAGAAGATTTGTGTTTAGGGCATTATTTTGAAATAGAAACAATTATTTACCGTGTTACTGTCATTCTAAATAAAAGTATATTGGATGAAAATCCTATATGTGTACAGTGATACTGGTTCAATATTAAGTGAGAGCAGGTAATGATAGTAAGATAATATCCCACCCTCTGTTGGTGTAATGAGTCATTTTCATTTTGGGCAGAACTTGTAACCTGGGTTTTTTTTAAAGCAACATCTTACTTTGGTGCCGTGTCATAGGACGTCCCATCCACCCATCTCCATCTGCCGTCCACGTCTGTGAGACCGATCCATGTGTTTATCTTCTTGGTCATTTTACTTACATAAATCTATACCAAGAAGAGAATTAAAGATCATTAGATTAATCCTCTGTGACACATACATTAGTAACCTATTCTGTACCCACATTTACTTATACATCCATCTCTGGGCTCTGTGTACCCACATTTACTTATACACCCATCTCTGGACTATGTGTACCCACATTTACTTATACACCCATCTCTGTACTATGTGCACCCACATTTACTTATACACCCATCTCTGGGCTATGTACACCCACATTTACTTATACACCCATCTCTGGACTCTGAGCAATCGCACGGCACCCAATGTTACCCTCCCATATCTAGTGATGTTCCTGTGGTCTCCCTGTACTTCCCCCTACTCCCTCTTATCTAGTGACCTCCAGGTCTCCTATGTTGCTCCCTAGTCACTCACCTGCTCCTCAGCACTATTAATTACGACCAGATGAGACTTCTTATCTACACAGTCTTTCTTGGCATTAGACCATGATTGTTTTTTCTTGGACACATAATAGCAGCTCAATGCGTAATATCTCCAGTCAGAGGTGCATAGAGGGTCCAGAGTCCCTGCAGGAAACGATAATGGTTTAGGAAGGTCCTGGAAAATGGTTTATCTTTAGAGTGAGAACATTTCCGACATGTTACAACCATCCAAATGTTACATTTTGGTGCAATCACTGTAAGTAGCATGGTGCAAAAGTGGTTAGCATTGCTGCCTCACAGCACTGGGGTCATGAGTTTCATTTCAAGCAGTGTGAGATCCCTCCCGGTTAGCATCTGTCCTCCCTTACTATAAAAACATATTATTAGGCTTATTGGTGGCTGTGACAAGAGCAGGGTGACTGGCATATTGTAGATGAAGAACAAGACTGCTTGGTATCCCCTCTCACTCACTAATGTATTATATGACATTGAATGTGTGTATTATTGAAGTGTGGTGTTTTGCTATTCTTAAATGTCACTAGGTGGGTTCTTTACACTGGATTATCCGACATGTCCCAGGCAAGATCTATTTTCATCTGAGCACATTAGGGCACCCAGTAACCTGGAGGCACCTGGAGAAGTTGCACTGAGTGTTGGCTAAAGACCAAGGTCATGTTTAGCTGAAATTACTGATAAACTGTAGAGACAATTTGCACAAAGTCCCTCATGTGGTAAATCAAAGATAAGGGTCTGGCTTAAGCGAGTTATGTTTTGTGGCCAATCAAAAGAGTTCCCATTGTTCTTGATGAATCTTATTTTATATTTCATTTTATAATTCATGAGCAGAAGTTGGTCTGAACACAACTCTTGTCCCCCCCACTAGATATAGAAGGTTTGTGAATGGTTGTGTAAGTCTGTTTAGTTGGTCAAAATTAACATGTGAAAGGCTGTGATCTGTTCCCTGTGGAAAGGTAAACTCTGCCCAGTAGAACGTTATTATGTATTATGTAGCAAAGAGCACAAAGGGTCTCTTGGTGCCCCGCTCCCAGCCTGATAAGACATGTAGACACATCTCCTAGCTGAACATGCTGAAAGGTAAGTTGTCTGGGGCCTGGGGAGGCCCTGGCTAGCAGGAATAATGTGATTGAATGGAAGGTGAGTGAATCTGAAAACATAGTTTTGTTATGGTTTGTAAATCGAGTTGATTTGAATGAAGTGTAATGTGTTTTTAAATGGAAGATGGTTGAATCTTCATATTGTTATGAGCGTTTTGTCGCTATCCAATAACGATTGTCGAATCTCGATTTGATTTTCCAACGCACAAAGATTTATTCTCAAAAAGTAGCAGTAGATATATCTTAGCGAAATAATAATAAGAACAGCCGTTACTTATCGCAGGCGCTCTGGATCCAGTGAACAGTCATTCAGTCCTGAAGTCTGTGGTCTAGGTGACTGCCCTCTGGATGAGGAGCTGCTGCTTATATGCAAACAGAGATACAGTAAAACAATGCAAAGGTGTGGCTTGCTTCTATTGGTCCAGGCATCAGGAGGGTCCAGGGGGTTGCAGATCATAGGCTAGTTTAAGCTCAGGAATCCAAAGGAGGGGGTCATCTCTCCAGGGGATGAGCTCTGATCTTCCCGCCAAGATTTCTCATCATAATAGTCCATAATTCCTTAACATTAATAACTTGCGTATGCACTCTGCGATTCCGTCGCAGAGTGAACCGGACAGTTGCAAATGTAAAGAGGATTAGTATGATACCACACATGACTAGATTCCTTCAACGTGTACCATATATTTTACTGATATGCCCATAACTTATATTATTACATATAAATACTACTATATTTCTAAAATAAATGACTAAGTGTTGCAATTACCATTAATGTGTACTATTTTACAAGTGTGCGTGTTTGTGCGAATGTATGTAAAATACTAAATACTGTTGTTGCCACGTGTTGCGGCTGCGTACGCCCATCCACGCAGTAGCGTGCCCTTTCACGCCGTAGCGTACCGTACGCATCTTTTCAAACAAAGACAACCAAGTTTGCTCGATTTTAATTGAAATGACTTTATCCAATATGCTGACCTCGACAGCTCCACCCTTTGATAGTACAGGTTGATTCAAAAGTCGCAGTACACCCTTTTATTTCAAAAACTCTACAGGAATTGGGCCGATTGGCTGATTTCAAGATGGCGCCCATGTTTGGTACATACCATAAAAAATAGACCACGTCACCCATACCTTACTGGAGTATTCAGGTTTCCCAATTTCCTGTAGAGTTTTTGAAAATAAAAGTGTGTACTGCGACTTTTGAATCACCCTGTATAATAAACTATCACCTAATCACTGTTTCAAATTCAGGGTTATACCACACTTCTTCACATACCATGATCTCAGTGTCTTGCACCACCCTTTCAGTCTCTTTCTCAGTGTTACTCCTATGAGACCATTTTCCACACTTCAACACAGTAGGAACACATTTGACACACAAACCAATTGCTAAGATGACACCCAGTATAAGGAGAAGGAGCTTACCTACACTCGCAACCATTTCCTGTACCCACTTCCCCAGACCAGAGAACCATATTACAGGGTTCAACCACGAGAACCAACCTGCCACCTTTTCCCCAACCTCATATAACGAAGAACTATGGTTCCTTCGAAATTCCCATTTCAGTTGCAGAATTTCATCCATCTTCCGGTCTATAACCTCCTTAGGGTCATCCATATTATTGGTGATGTACGTGCAACATTTTACACCGAACTGGGTGGCCAGTGTCACACAATATCCACCAGTAATAGAGGTGAGATAATTTAGTACCAGTCTATGGTGCACCAACTCCTTCTTGTACGCTTGTAGCTCCCTTCCAGTATACCTGAAAGTGTCATCATACATCTCGGTGATATTATCTATTAATTTAGCTAGGTCTTGGATATATTTAAAGTTTAATGTTCCCTGAGCGGTCCTGGTGAGATCTAGAGCAACCATAACTTGAAACCCAGCAGTTTCACTAATCAATTTTGTAGTTATGGGCTCCTCACCAGGAATCATATTTCTCTTGCCACGGTGTTCATACTGTGTGTGTGTGTGTATGGCGGGGATGTAGTCTTGTGAATACCAACCATTTCTTCATGAGTAATAGTCATGATTTCAGGAACCAGTTTAGCTAAGAAACACAAGCCCTTGGAACTCGGAGTCACCCAGGAATAAGGTTTCCTCCCACAAACAAAGTACACATCATCAGGGAGAACATAAGGAGCAGTATGTCCATTAATTATATCACACAGAATTTCGATAAAATTACCCATGCCTAGTGTCTCCATTTGCTCAAGACACGTGTCAGCATGGATGACATTTTTACAATTATCTTTAGTGACTTTTCCAATGGATACTTTCTTATGTTTGGTTGCACGCCCTAATTTGTGACTTCCGTCAATATTCCAGCTTATTGGTGGCCTCAGTCTCCCTCCAAAATGAGCGTGGCGAGCCATTGTCTGATCTGATAGGTCAGCTTCCCAATTCTCCAGACGCTTTGCATGAGATATATTTAGGCAAAGCAAAGATCTGCCTATGGAGTATTGTCGAAGCGTCAGACTAGGGGACCTAGTGTTATTGTACCTCCCTTCTATGGGCCTCCCACCCCTTAATTCGAGTACTTCGGATATGTTTAGCGGGAATGGCACTAGTCCTATATTATGCTGCCCTTGCGGCACGTGAGAGCACACCCAGCACTCGGTTTGGTTTAGCACCTTACCCACCAGGGAGTGATAATCCTCCAGAGGATGCCGCCCACATTCAGATTACCGGTGGACTGACATCGCTGGATGCATCTCTCTCTTCAACTAGGGAGTCACAGAACTTGCAGATACAATACTCATCAGACAATAGCCCCTCACACTGTCTCCGAGTTCCCGATCTAGCAGACCTTTTCATAACCCCTGGACCAAGCTTAATAATGGACTGCTCTGGGTATTCTAATAACTTTTCCTCGATTTCCATTTCATCCGTATCACTGCCAGAACCTTCCTCTGTCCTCCATCCTCCTTCACAAAAATAGAATGTCCTAGAAAAAGTAGAAACAAGGAAAATCCTGGAACAAAAGAAAAACAAAAACTGCCACTCCATCGCTGTAAAGATAGTTCTGATGCAACGTCTCTGGTTCAGGTGTCTTGACTGCAGGCTTTAGGTCTCCCGGAACAGATTTACGAGTGACAGATCTGTGTCGTCGGTCTCAGTTTTATCTCGCACTTTCTCCGGGTTATTGACTCTCCTGCAGTGGGTGGAATGGACTCAAGTGTCTCTCTCTGCAACCTTCAGTGATGTAGTACTGGTCAGCAGCACTTGATATGATCCTTCCCAACGGTCTGTTAAACAACCTGAGCGTAAGAAATTGCGGATCATAACATAGTCCTCAGGTTCAACATCATGACAATTCGTTTCTGGCATACCAGGTGACAGCATTTTGAGTTTTTGTTGTTGTTGTTTCAGCTGTCTGCTCATTTTTATAAGATATTGCACAGTCACTTCATTATTACACTTTAAGTCGTCTTGTGGACTCACGATCAAATGAGGTTGTCGACCGAACAGTATCTCAAAGGGGGACAGATTAAGAGGAGGTCTAGGAGTGGTTCGAATGCTATGGAGGACTAGTGGCAAAGCTTCAGGCCATGCCAACCCAGTTTCAGCCATTATCTAACCCTGCTTGTTCTTTATAGTACCATTTACTCTATCCACCTTACCACGGGCTTGTGGTCGGTAAGGGGTGTGAAGTCTGCTACTGATTCCCATGAGCTTACACATATTCTGGAAGATATCACCAGTAAAGTGGGCACCCCATCATTTTCAATAATTCTAGGGATACCGAACCTACACACAAGTTCTTGTACAATTTTCTTTGCAGTGAACACAGCAGTATTAGTGGCTGCTGGATATGCTTCTACCAAAACGGAAAACACATCAATACATACTAACACATACTTCAGATTCCTGCACGGTGGTAATTGGATATAGTCAATTTGTATTACCTGAAAAGGTCCATCTGTAGGAGGGATGTGGGATGGCTCAGTTGGAATAGTTTTCCCGACATTTTTCCTCAAACAAGTAAGACATGACATTGCTTTCTTACCAGCCTGAGAGGAAAATCCAGGAGCACACCAGTATGCTCTCACCAGTTTGCCCATACCTTCTTTACCCAGGTGAGTCAGACCGTGTGCTGCTTCAGCCAGGCTTGGATAGTATGTTTGGGGTGCTACAGGCTTACCTTGTCCATCCCTCCAGAGTCCTGAGGACTCTTTACCACATCCCTTCGCCTTCCAGACCGCCTTCTCCTGCAGGAAACACAAATCTTGCATTTCAATTAATTTCTGCATGTCCAATGTCTGAAAAACCATCATAGTCTCGGTTGATACAGTCATAGGTTGCCCTGCTGCCCATTTAGCAGCTTCGTCTGCTCTGTTGTTGCCCAATAACACTGGGTCTTCTTCAAAGGTATGGACTTTGCACTTTATGACGGCTACTGTTCTGGGTAACTGTATCGCTGTCAGAAGTCCTTTTATGTGTTGTGAGTGTGCCACTGGAATACCTGCTGCTGTTGTAAAGTTTCTAAGATGCCAAAGGGCCCCAAAATCGTGCACTACCCCGAAGGCGTACCTAGAGTCAGTATATATATTGGCTGATTTACCCTCTGCCAATTCACACACTCTCCTTAATGCTATTAGTTCCGCCACTTGGGCTGAGAGAGGTGGGCCAAGGGGTTCAGCTTCTACCACATCCTGATCGTCTACCACAGCGTAACCAGTGCATAGCTCTCCCGTCTCTGTCTGTCTATGACAACTGCCGTCTGTATAAAACGTAAAATCTACTTTTTCTAAGGGGGTGTCACGTATGTCGGGCCTCGCAGTAAAGGTCTGATTCAGGTGTTCCATACAGTCATGCGTGTCAGTATTCTTGCCTAACTCATCATCGACCAGGGTCTCCTCACCTCCCACCCTTTGTGTCTCTTGAGACACATACGGAAGGTATGTAGCTGGATTTAAGGTGCTACATCGTTTGATGGTGATGTTTGAGGGTGCCATCAGGGCTAGTTCCCACTTTGTGAATCTAGCTGAAGAAACATGTCTGGTTTGGGCTGAATTTAACAGAGCTGATACAACATGCGGCGTATATACAGTTGAATTATGTCCTAATACTACGTCCTCGCTCTAACTTAACAGAAGAGCCGTTGCTGCTACGCTTCTGAGACATGTTGGGAGTGATCTAGCCACAGTGTCCAATTGTGCACTGTAGTATGCTACCGGTCTGCTAGCGTCACCATGTTTCTGTGTGAGGACACCTGCTGCACAACCATCAGCTTCCGTACAGTATAGCTCAAAAGGTAATTCATAATCAGGTATTCCCAATGCAGGTGCTCTAGTCAGACTATCTTTAAGATTAAAGAACGCTTGCTCTGACTCTTCTGTGTGTACGACACGTTCTGGTTTCGAGGAAGAGACTAGTTCCTGCAATGGTAATGCCAGAATAGAAAAACCTGGGATCCAGGACCTACAGTATCCACACATCCCCAGGAAAGTACGAGTCTGCTTCTGGCTCTGCGGCAGAGTCATTTGTTGTATGGCCTCAATCCTGTCGGTTGTAAGGTGTCTTAGCCCCTTGGTTAGGCAGTGTCATAAGTATTTGACCTTAGTCTGACATAGCTGTAATTTATCCTTTGCCACCTAGTGCCCTGTTTGTGAGAGATGAAGCAACAACAATTTAGTATCATGTAAACATGACATAAAAGAATCAGAGCACAGCAACAAATCGTCCACATATTGAATTAGAACAAACACACTGTGGGGTTGAAAGGATTGCAAACAGTCATGTAAGGCCTGGGAGAAAATACTGGGGCTGTCAATGAACCCCTGAGACAGTCTGGTCCATGTGTATTGCAATCCCCTGTAGGAAAATGCAAATAGGTATTGACAGTCAGGGTGAAGAGGGACTGAAAAGAAAGCAGAACATAGATCAATGACAGGAAAATGACTGGCAGACGGTGGAATCTGCATGAGGATGACAGCTGGATTCGGCACTACGGGGAATTGGCTCTCAACAACTTTATTAATTCCCCTTAAGTCTTGGACTAATCTATAGCCCCTCCCCCCACTCTTCTTCACAGGGAAAATGGGACTATTTGCTGTGATTGATGTACAAATTAAAATCCCCTGTTGTAACAGCCTTTCAATAACAGGATATACCCTAGTTCCACCTCTGGTTTTAATGGATAATGTGGGATTTTTGGAGCTATCCTACCACTTTTTAGATTTACCATGACAGGGGCTACGTTTGCTATCAGTCCAGTGTCCTGTCCATCCCTGGTCCATAGTGAACCCGGTATTTCCAGCAACATCCCCTTTACTTGAGATGGACTTTTTTCTATAACAGGAGAGTGTAACATTAACCTTTGAGGGGTGTCTAATATATCCTGTACCTCATGAGCGACCTTCTCGGGTATATCTAGGAACACACCATCTGAAGTACAGTATATGACACATCCCATTTTACATAACAAGTCTCTCCCTAGCAAGTTAGTAGGAGCCGCTGCAGCCAAGAGAAACGAATGCTTGGTATGCAGGGGCCCGATAGTAACTTCAGCGGGTTTAGTTAGAGGATAATGTAACACTTTTTCCCGTTACCCCCATAGCTGGAATAGTTTTACTGGTCACCTGTAGATTAAAAGGAGAGGTTATCACAGATCTGGCCGCCCCTGTATCTACAAGAAAAGTTTGTTTCCTACCAGCTATGTCAACTTTCATTGTTGGTTCTTCTCTCTGACTCTCAGTTAACCTCACTGGCTGTAGACTACAGGTATGACCTGACCCCTAGCGCTGACTATCCTTTTCCAGCGCAATATTCGCTGCTATGATATGTGCGGGTAGATGTGAGTCTTCTATTCTATCTGAGTTCTTCCTTGGAGGCTATCTATGTGTCCCACCTTGAGGGTTGTATCGGTCCTTTTTACAATCCCTCCTAACGTGTCCTTCTTCATTACAATTGAAACATCTGATCACTCTATGTTTCTTATTATGTGGGTTGTATGCTGGTGGTCGTGTATGCATCCCCTCTAGAGCGTGTATACTCACCGTCATCAACCTATCACTTTTCTCTTCCTTCTTTCTAAGAAGGTTTTTGTCATGCTCCACTGCAGACTCCCTAAGAGAATCTACTGTGATGCCTCCAATTAGGTAATGTGGTTTGTACTCTGGTTTTTAAATTTTCCCTAAGACCATCCATCAGTACTCCTACAGCTACTTCCCTGTGATGTGGGTCCTCACCTATGTTTGATATCCCAGTGAACCGTGTTATCGCTGCTATAGCTCTAGCAAAGTAATCAGAGGCTGTTTCACTATCCTTTTGTTTTATGGTGAAAATCTTACTCCAATTTACTACTACTGGAAAATAGATGGCTAAGTGTTTGACAATTTGTTCTATATTTTCTTGGTTAATCTCATCAGTCAAGGTGTCACCCTCATCCAGCAAACAATCTTTAATAAATTTTTGTATGTCAGTATGGGGAGGAAGACACGCCCTCAACACTACACGCCAATCCTTATTGGTTGGTTTGTGTGCATTTCCTAGTCTTTAACAAATTTCTGACACTTTGCCAACTCTTTTCTAGGATCTGGGAATTCAGTCATAGTGGAACGTAATTCTGATCTAGTCCAGGGACAATGCATTGTAACATTTCTTAAAGGAACTACACCATCCTTAACCGCCTTCCCATTGGGAACTGATATTGTGCGGACTGGATACGTACCCACTGGTTCACTATCTTCAGGGTTAGCTACTTCAGTACTTTGAATATTATCTCTCCTAGTGGTCACACTACTCTCACCTATCTAAGCCATTGCCCCATTTCCATACTTACGCTGAACCTCTAACATATTAACAGCATGGGCAATGGCTGAGATTACCGTGGGTTCATCCTCTTCTTCAGAAACACTTGCTTTAAATTGACTTAAAACAGGATATAATTTAGCAATTTCCTTTTTTTCATTTTTATTAACGGCTGTACTTACTCCCCCCGCCATATATGGTGGCGGGGGCGCGCTTGTGCTGAGTTCTCCATGCTTCCCGATGGCTACTTCCGTTGTGCGCGTGCTTTTAGCCACGCCTACTTACGCTGTGCACTCGCTGCTCTGCCACGTGTTGCCTTCCATTTGCCACAATTTTAAACAGTCATTATGTCTATTTCTCACTTTTGTTGACTAAATCAACCACACTTTATCTTTTACGTTATTTAGTACCTCTGCATTAAAACTCCCTATTGTTGGGAAAGGCCTATCACACTCTTTGGTCATCTCGACCCACGTGTCACAATACACAGTTGCGTACTCACCATATTTCTTGCACATAAGAAACCGTGCTGAACCAATAGGCCCTTCCTTAGGCAGTACACTGGCCATCTCTAGCGTATGCTTAGCACCCATGTTGAACAGTACCAGTCTATGCAGACCACACTTCCAAAAAAAACACTTTCAACCCTTTTCTACAAACACTCTACCGCTAGAGATCTCTTACTGGCCGTGGACATATTTGCTCAAGCCACGTCCACTCACTTCCTCTCGCACCAAACGAGGACCCCTAACACAGAAAATATCACTGTGGGACCCAAGGGCTATCAGCTCCTCGATACCCTGGCTAAACCACAAAAAACTGTTGAGTTTATTACAACTGGTAGAACAAAGTCGATACAATCAACCAGCCTTTCCAATATAATTCCTCCCTGCTGTCTTCCCAAGTTACAATCACGGCTTTCCTTGCCATGCGGTCTGATCGCAACGCTTACAAATATTAACTATGAATAAGAGTTGCGATGGCTCTTGGGAGCGCGCGCGAAAACTTCCTTTGTTTTCGCTCCCGGTTGACCTGCCCCATATACCGTCCTTCAGTTGGGCAACCTGCCTCGTCAGACAGCAACTGAGCACCTCAACAATAAACAGTGTATCTACCTTATGAAATCACACACTATACACCTTTTCTGCGCAGAAAATCAAAAGTTCCCAACAAAAGTAATAATGTCCCAGAGGCTTTCACAAGTAATTATAGTATGCACATATAATAACTATCAAAACGATTGTTTAACCACGTGGCAAATCTACCGGAAGTTCCCATACGCTAAGCAGGAAGTACACATACGCTATGCAATACAATATATCAAAACGCAATATGACAGAAAAAGAAACAGTTTTCTCTTTTGTCCCTAGATTCTAGTTAGCGCACCTTCAGATTATGCAAAACAGACATTCGGTTTCACAACACAGAGTAAAATTCAGGTTTTGAACACATTGCGCTCTTACCCGTATATGACGCGTCTCCACCCTTTGTTGCGGAACCGAAATCCGTTGGTCTTGCATATCATCCGGTGACGAAACCTCCGCTGCGAGCCCCCAAATTGTTATGAGCGTTTTGTCGCTATCCAATAACGATTGTCGAATCTCGATTTGATTTTCCAACGCACAAAGATTTATTCTCAAAAAGTAGCAGTAGATATATCTTAGCGAAATAATAATAAGAACAGCCGTTACTTATCGCAGGCGCTCTGGATCCAGTGAACAGTCATTCAGTCCTGAAGTCTGTGGTCTAGGTGACTGCACTCTGGATGAGGAGCTGCTGCTTATATGCTAACAGAGATACAGTAAAACAATGCAAAGGTGTGGCTTGCTTCTATTGGTCCAGGCATCAGGAGGGTCCAGGGGGTTGCAGATCATAGGCTAGTTTAAGCTCAGGAATCCAAAGGAGGGGGTCATTTCTCCAGGGGATGAGCTCTGATCTTCCCGCCAAGATTTCTCATCATAATAGTCCATAATTCCTTAACATTAATAACTTGCGTATGCACTCTGCGATTCCTTCGCAGAGTGAACCGGACAGTCGCAAATGTAAAGAGGATTAGTATGATACCACACATGATATGATTCCTTCAACGAGTACCATATGTTTTACTGATATGCATATAACTTATAATATTACATATAAATACTACTATATTTTGACATAAATGACTATGTGTTGCAACTACCATTAATGTGCACTATTTTACAAGTGTGCGTGTTTGTGCGAATGTATGTAAAAGACTAAATATTGTTGTTGCCACGTGTTGCTGCTGCGTACACCCATCCACACCGTAGCGTGCCCTTTTACGCCGTAGCGTGCCGTACGCATCTTTTCAAACAAAGACAACCAAGTTTGCTCGATTTTAATTGAAATGACTTTATCCAATATGCTGACTTCGACAATATATACAGGCACCATCGCAACTCGCTTCCCTCTGTCCTTGGCGTCCCGGCCATCTCCTTGACGACCGGGATGTCACTTCAGGTTTTTGGCCAACTGTTGCTAGGGCAATGGCCAAACGCTGATCTGTCAGACCACCGCGCCTGGCAACACAGGGCAGCCGGGCACATGCGCTGGGAATGCAATTAAGCCTGCGGGCTATTTAGGACTGATTACATTTATTAGGCAAAGTTTGGAGGCTTATTGTGTCATTCAAATTGTCTGTCCCTGATTGGCTGTCTTTAGGATTTAAGGCAGGGAGGGCTTAGCCTCCCTGCCAGTTATAGCGTTTAATTCCTGGTGGATTGCTGACCTGCTGTGTGTACTGAGTTGCTGACTCCTGATAAGATTTCCTGTTTTGACCTTGGCTTTGTTTTGGACCTGCATGAACTCATCTATGCTAGTTATTTGGATATCCCTGTTTGCTGCCAGCCCTGTCCTATTGGCCTGTCTTTGATTACTCTACTTTTTTCGGACCCCTGACCTCGGCTTACATCTGACCATCCGTTCTTGGAAAAGGCTAATGGAAACTGCAAGTGCTGTATAATAGATGTCATAGTCAAATAATTGGATGAAGTAAACCATTTTGATCAATATATTTTTACCGTGCGATTGCGATCAGTACGCCACGTGTCATGACGCAATTGCACGATAAATAACACACACATACACTTACACATACAGTCATTTATAACCAAATTTATTTAGAATTTATAGTTAAATATAATAATGTTAGAATCAATTTATTAAAATCTAAGGTTCAGATTACAGGAAACATACCATGTTTTGCATCATTCTAATCGCCTATTTATCCTCAGAGATCCGGTTCCATCGACTAAAAGATCGCACTTTGCGTATGCGAGTTATGGAATATAGGGAATTAATGATCAGAATGGTATTGTGTGTATAATGTAAATAGACCAGTCTGAACCAGCTTTCAGACGGAAGATTAGTATGCATCTGATTGGAGAGCTGACCCCCACCCTTGGAGGTCGTTGTTTGAACTGACCTATGAACTGCATTATACTGGACTGCCTGGAGCCTGAACCAATGGAAACATGCCAAATCATCTGTATTGTATTCAATGTAACATCAACTGTATATATTTTGAGCTCTGGGACCAACAGTCAGTCTTCATGACAACAGACTTCAGGATTGAATGACTGTATGCTGGATCTAGTGTGCCTGCGTATGTAATCGGCTGTACTTATTTTACTGAATTGTTATTATTTTACTTTTGCTAATGAATTGCATTGTGAGTTGGAACCACACAAATCGCACAATGATTATTGGTAAGCGAAAAAATAACTTTAATAATTTGGGTGCTTGCAGTGGAGATCACACTACCAGAAGATTCGCAAAGCCTACGGATTTCGATTCCTCAACAAAGGGTGGAGACGCGTCATATACAAGTAAGAACGCAATGTGTTCGAAGCCTGTTTATCATTCTGTGTTGTGAAACCGAATGTCCGTTTTGTGTAATCCAAGGAGCGCTGATTTGAATCTAGGGACAAGGAAGAAAAATTGTTTCTTTTTGTTGTCACTGTGCGTTTTAAATGTGATTTATTTTGCATAGCGTATGTGTTTTTCCTGCATTGCATATGTGTATGTTCGGTATTGTTGCCATGTGTTTAATCAGTAGTTTTGATAGATAGTCCTGTTATATTTACAGTATAATCAATTGTTAAAGCCTCTGAAAAGTTATTTCGATCACTTGGGAAAGTATTTTTCTACGCAGAAAACAAAGGAGTATGTGTATGTGAATTGTGTGATTATGAAGAGAAAAAGTTGGTTGATTTACTGTTGAAATGAGATATTGAATATCGGTTGCTGTTTGACGAGACAGGTAGGACAGCCGAGGATTGGTATACATGGCAGGTATACTGGAAACGAAAATGATGGGTTTTCGTCGCACTCCCAATAGTAATCGCAAAGCTTATTGACAGTTAGTAACTCTAAGAGGTGCGATCGGACCGCATGGTTGATGGTGCAACCGTGATTGTGACTTGGGAGGACATACGCTGGCCAGGCTGGTATTAGTAAATACTCAGTGCTACCAGTGGTAGAATACTCAGCAGGTCTGCTGGAAAGGCAGGATATTGCAAAGTTGGTACTTTGTTCTCCCAGTTTCATGTGTTAGGGGTCCTCGGTGGGTACGTTGACAATCGCTGGTGTTGTTTAGTTGTACACAGTTGAGACAAAGTGAGTGCACGCAGCTTGTGTAATTCGTCCACGGCCAATAAAAATCTCTAGTGGTAGCTGTGTGCTGTGAAGTGTTGGAGAATTCAGTTTCCACATGGGTGCCAAGCAAACGCTAGAGATGGTCAATGAGGTGCTGCCTAAGGATGGACCGATTAGTGTGGCAAGACATATTATGTGTTGGAAAAACGGTGCATACGCAAAGGCGTACTGCGAAAAAATTGGGTCAAGATGACTAGGGAATGTGTGAGACCTTTTCCCAAGGGTGGTAGTTTTGCTTCAGAGGTACTAAGTACTGTTAGAGATAAAATATGTTTGATTAAATCAATGAAAAGGAGAAGTAAAAACAATGACTGAGTAAAACTGTGGCAACAGGAAGGGAACACATGGCAAGGTAGCGCGTGCATAGCGGAAGTAAGCATTGCAAAGCGAAGAGAAGTGAGCACAAGCGCGCCCCCGCCGCTATATGTGGTGGGGGGGGGGGGGGTAAGTACAGCCAATACAAGAAGTGTTAAAAATGAAACCAGCAATTTATATCCTGTATTAAGTCATTTTAGCAGTAATGTTTCTGAAGAAGATGATGAACCCACCGTCATTTCAGTCATTGCCCATGCTATTAACATGCAAGAGGTACCACATAGACAAGGAAATGGAGCGATCCCACCAGCAGGGGCAGCGGCTGAAATTGGTGAGAATAGTGGAGAAAGTAACAGGGAGGTAGTTGTTTCTGTTTTTATGGATAGCCTCAAGGAAAATTTGAACATCAGGGTGCAATCGTCATTACCTAACTAGAGAGGGATCACCGTAGATGCTATCAGGGAATCAGCTATAGAACATAATAGAAATCTAAATAAACAGAAAGAGGCACAGGGTGATAGGTCGATAATGGTAAGTATCCAAGCACTAGATGGACTGCACACACAACCACTGTATAATAACATTTGTTATAAGGAAAGGAAACAACATGCATCGAGGAAGTGTTTTAGATGCACTAAAACAGGACACCTAGCAAAGGACTGTAAAGAAAGATCAAGAGCGGAAGCAAGGAGATTTGGACCACCTAAGGGGGAATCACATTGATACCCACAAAGAAAGTGCACACAAGTTTCAGAGGTTAATCAACAGTTGCCCGCACACATCATAGCAGCAAATGCTTTGAGGGAGAACAATAGCAAACACTAGGGGTCAGGTCATACCTGTAATTCTACAATCAGGTAGGGTAAATGTTAATCTGTGGTAAGTGTAACCGTTCAGGTTTAAAGAGAAGTAACTTACATATATTTTTTTCTTTTTGCTGTTTGTTTGATTTGATGATAAGGATTGAAAGTAAAACAAATATCATGTTTGTTTTTTGTGTTATTTGAAACTAACTTTGTTTTGTTCTTCGTTTCTGTAGTTAAGGACAGACAAATAAATGTATATTTAGCAATTATGGGGATTACATGTCTCCCTTGAAAGACAAGTTAACAATGAGTCATTGTAACATTCTTTCTTCTAAGTGCAGTGGCCTATGATAACTTATTTGGCTGAGATTCATTATTTAATCAAGTGTGTATATACTCTGCTTCTAATGTTGTTTTATGTATTCCAGGAGAACACACATGGGAGATACAGAGTATGCATCACAGAGGGTTAATTTTGCACTTATCTATTATAGTCACGAGTCTATCGCATTGGTATATAGTTATTGTGATCATAGATACCAAGTTCCATATGAGCTAACAATGGACGACAATGGATTGGATGGGTGATGTATCTCCCTGTTAAACTTCATAAGAATGGGGGAGGGGTCGTAGATTAGTTTATAGCTAAGGGGATTAGTGGGATACTAGAGTCATTTTCCCATAGTACCCAATCCAGTTGTCATTTTGCTGCAAATCTCCTTCTCTGCTTTTCTGCTTTTCTGTTTGTCTGCAAATCCATTTACTATTATTTTTCTTTGCTGTCCTATTCTTTTTATCTTTGTAAGTATCTCATTCTTTTCTTATAAAGAGATACAAAAATACATAGACATTGTCTCACTCATGGGGCTAAGACATTTTTTACATCAGACAGAATTAGGGGTACACACTCTACACTGACATAGTTACGGAATTAGCTAGGGGTTTGTCTTATGTTTATAGAAGCTGCTGATTTTAAACAGAAGTTTTGGTGTGGAAATATGATTCATTTTATAGAATGCATGTGGTTCTGCCTAAACTACATATTTCTCCTGAACAAAGTGTGCAAAGTGTGCCTGTAGATGCACAAAGGGTGGAAGAACACAGGAGACTCGCTGACGGTGAATTAAGTAGACACAGGGCCGGATTAACCCGAGGTCTAACTGGGCTATAGCCCAGGGGCCTTGGGCATCCAGGGGGGCCTTCAAAGTCCGCAGCAGCATTATTGATCGGTCCGGGGGCGGGGGCGCCCCCAGCCCGATCAATGCTGCTGAGCACTGTCAGTCCAGTACTCCGTCCCCAGCGCTCAGTACTCTGCTTACTGAGGAGATCTCGCGAGTGAACTCTCGCGAGATCTCCTCGGTAAGGAGCTTACAGCGCGCCGGGGACGGAGGACTGGACTGACATGTAAGCGCTGGGGGGGGCCCTCACGGGGGACGGGGGCGGCGGGCGGCTCACAATAGGGGCCTCACGGGGGAATGGAGGCGCCCTTAGCCCAGGGGCCTCCATTCCCTTAATCCGGCCCTGAGTAGACATATAGATATGCATCTCTGTGTAGAACATTGGAGTAAGATTTTTGCCACAAGACTAGATATAAGTGATACCCTTTAGAAAATGTAAAATTTTCATGTTTTATATTTTTCATAGTCAGACAGACATGTACATGTATGTTATAATTGACGAAGGTGCTATAAAGATTGACCCTTTTGCCCTCCTCACTTAGCCAGGTAGATGAACTTGTGGGATTGAAAATGGCATATGAATTGGCAGAGAGTAAATCAATTGATATACATTGGTTTTCAGTATTTTCCTAGGATAGGGGGCAACGTTGAGGCGACTTAGGAACTTTTATGACAATGGCAGCACATATGTAGAACACTCACATTGCATGAAGGACTTGTGACACTGACACAGTTACTAACTGAAGTAGCTGGTATTTAAGTTAAAGCTTACACACATGACTTTAATAACAGTGCGGACATAGCTGTCAAGTAGGCAGCAGGGTTGAACATGACAACCAACAAATCAATGTTTTGTTTTTAAACTGTAAACACACATGAATTAGAGTTAATTTATGAGATTTGTGTTACCTGAAGAAAAAGCGGTCTGGAAGGTAAAGGGATGCGGTCAGGAGTCCTCTGGACCCTGGAGAGATGGACAAGGTAAGCCTGTGGCTCCCAGAGTGTATCTTCGAGGACTAGCTGAAGCAGCACACGGTCTGACTCAGATGGGTAAAGAGGGTATGTGTAAGCTGGTAAGAGCATATTGGTGGGCATCAGACTTTTCTTCTTGGGCTAGTAGGAAGGCAATTTTCCTGTCTTACTTGATTGAGAGAAAAATTCTGGAAGACAATACCAATAGAGCCATCCTATACCCCTCCTGCAGATGGACTTTCTCCAGGTAAAACAAATCAACTTCATCCAATTGCCACTTTCCAGGATTCTCAAGTATGTACTGATGTACTGATGAAATATATATCTGGGTAAAGGCTTATTGAAATGTTTCTAATATTGCTGTGTCATATTCAGGATTTTTTTTGTTAGTAGATATGGTATCCCTAGAGTTATATAGAAGGTGATAGGGGTATTCATTCTTACTGGTAAGAGCTTTTAGATAATGAGTACAATGTATGAGCAGTGATAGTAAGTTACATAATCTTTATCAGCCACAAGCCAGTGGTAAAATAGAGTAAACGGTACTATCTAGAACAAATTGAATAGAATGACGGTTGAGACTAGATTGGAGTGGCCGGTAGCTTTGACCACTAGTCCTCTCCATCATCAGAATCACTCCTAAGCCACCTCTTAACCTGTCACCTTTTGAAATACTTTTGACTTTTCCTGTGATGAGTTTATAATGGAGACACAGTTCAAGATCTTGAAAGGTAAAGCAAATAGTGAGACAGAAAAGAACGTTCGAAACACTGTCTCCTGATATGTTACACTAACTGATTTTGGATTGGGAGAGAATGTTGTGGACTGTAATTTCCTACGATCAAGTTGTTTGACAGACAGGTACCAAGTGTTGACGACCAGCATCACATCCCTAGGAGTAGCAGAGAGACACTGGTACCCATTCCACTCACTACAGAGGAGTCAACACCCAGAGAATTTTCCAATTACACTCATGAATCTGTTTCGGGAGACCCAAGATCACAGTTAACATCACCTGAGCCAAGGACTTTGCAAAGATGGTTAACCAGCATGGAGCAGCAGTTTTGCCCTGTCCAGTGTTTCTCTCATCTCATTCTCTTTTTAGGACAGTCAATTCTTTCAATTGTGAACAGGTGATGGAGGCTGGTTCAGGTAGTGATATAGAGGAGGTGGGGATGAAGGAGAAGTTGTTAGCACAATCTGTCCAACCAATTATTCTATTCAATTCAGGGGTCAAGGAAAATTTGCTAACCTTGGAACTCGGAGACAGTGTGAGGGGCTTTTGTCTGAGGCGTATTGTGTCCATAAGTACTTTGACCCCATAGTTGAAGAGAGGTGCATCCAGCGATGCCAGTCCAGTAATAATTCGGGCATGAGTGGGTATCCATGAGAATAATTATCATTCTTGGGTAGGTAAGGTTTTAGACCAAACTGAGTGCTCTCTCTGTGTGCTCTCACATGCCTCAGAGATTATATCAAGTAGGACTAGTTCTCTTTCCACTACATTTTCCTGAGGTACCCAAATTATGGGGTGGAAGGTCAATAGGGGAAAGGTAATACAGCTAGGTCCCATAGCTTGGAGTCTCCCAATATTCGGCAGGCCGATCACCGTTTCACGTACAAAGAAACTTGAGTATTGGGGACTGGGATGAACAAACAGACAATAGCCCACCTCACAAGTGGTGATGAAAAACTCATTGATATTATTAGAGTGTATTTACTAACACAGGTTAAAGGAAATAATAATTGACGTTGTTGACAGACATAGGATGATGCTATTGGTGAACATGTATTATTTAAATGTCATCTAAGCTAAAAGACATGCTTCGGACAGATGAACATGTTAAACATGAAGAACTGTAGTAGAATATTCTATATTGCTAATAAATATTCTATCGTACCCTGTATCCTTCCAGATAATGTATTACATGTGTGGGTGAAGGGCATACAAATGGTTATCTCCGAGCTCCAAAGGTATATGTTCCATAGGAAAAGAAAATTGTTTCTAGGGTTGTGACTCTCTTTTATGGTAACCTGACTGATATCTGTTGGACTTTGACTGAGATAAATGAAATGAAATGATAGAGGAATAAATGGTAGAAGTTTTGAGATAAATGTTATTTGGAAGGTTAAAATGTATGCTTGATTGTGTGTGTGTCTCTCTCCCCCACAGGTCCCTCCCACACACAGGTCTACCCCCTCCTCCCCCTACACACACAATTACACACCTTAAGACAATAGTTAGTCAAAACACACACACAATGACTTATATATTTATAAAACAGGCAATTGACTGCATTGTATTGTATGAAACGAAATCTGTTGAATTAGTATAAATACACTGTTTACTGTTTTATAATATATGTATACATTTTATAATTAGAATGTTAACTAATAATACAACACGTTTTAAATGAAGCTACATCTTGTCTGTGGTTATTCTTGAAGAGAAAAGCATAAGTTATTATATGAATATTGCTCCTGTGGAATTAAGTGAAAATAAGAAATATATTTCTCAGGTTAAATCAGAATTAAATTTGCGAGGCGTTAGTTGACGGTAATAGTCATAAATAAGGTTATCAAATGGTCATCCATACATTTGCCAGACTATTAAGGAGATTAAACCCCCAAACACCCTACAAACCCTTGGACAGTTCTACAGTTTATAAAGATTTCCCAGAGCCCATCTGCAATCCAAGGACTTGGAGGATAATCAGTGGCCACCTTCTATGACATAGGTTTCCTATCCAGCAGGAAATTATTATGTGAGACCAGCCCCACTGAGGCCACACCACCATGGGAAGGATTAATAGTTAGGAGGCCTGTCACGCGGTCCTGTATCCTATATTCCACTTAGCATTTGTTCACTAAGGGTTACAGCTTCTGTTGGACTGGTCTTGGAATGTGCTGAGGATCACATCTGCTGAACCTTTGTGGGCTTTGCTACTTTGTGGACCTGAAAAGCAGGAGGACACTTGTCTTGGGCCATACTTTGTATGAGAGAGAGAGTTAGTTTATGGAGGTACACGAGCCTGGTATCCTCATATTTGCTGACATGATGGACCATAGTGTTTGTGCTTGAGAGGTAGACGATTTAGACTGTAAGCTCCATTGAGGAATAGAATGACATGGATAATTAAATATTCTCTGTACAGCACTGTGTATCCTATTGGTGCTATATAACTAAACTAAAATAAATATGTAGAGAAAATCAAATCATTTCAACTTTTTTGAGATTTTGTATAATTTTTGCCACTTTACACATCTCAGATCATTTTCGGAATGGAAGAGAGTCATAAATCGTTCTCCTGCCTCCTTTTCTATTTGTGGAAACGGACACGTGGAGTTGTACTGTGCTGTTGTCTATACATACAGTATAGGAACAGATACTGAGAATTACACCAAGCAAATTCAACAATAAAAATAGTACTATGCATCTGATTAATATGAAGAATTAAGCAGTGATATTGTCAGATGTTTAGGACTGTGGGACTGTTGTGGGGAATCAGGGACATTGGTCACATACTGTATTAGGTGATATCATGTGATAGGTGATGAGAAATGTGGAAACTAGAGGTGACTGGAGACAGTGGTCAGATCTATGAGTGTTGTTGGGAAATGACAGGTCTGGTGGGTAAGTGTTCTGGACTAGTATGAACTCACTGTTTTCTTTTCGGATCTCTTCTCTCAATCTTCCAACAGCATTAAATATCCTCTGAACATCGCTCTGATGTGAGCCTGTGATATGGAGAATACCGGTTACTTACAGTCCCAGCAGATACCCATCTGCCCCCTCATAGGTAACTCCAGATAACCAAACAGCATTTATACCTTCTGCACACTGCAAACTCTCTTTCTGGGTCTTACACCCCAGTCTCTCACCCGCCTCATCTCCATAGGACACAGCAATCACTAACTCTGGAACTAGCAGTCCCACTATAACATCTCATACTAGCCATGTACCAGACACCAGCCTATGGGGCAGAGGCAATTTTCTGGGGCTCATGAAGTTTTAGACAACTTGGTAACAGTTTACAATAATACTGAACCACCAATAAATATGGTTTCATTAGGTAATTACTTTAGGTAGACTCAGTTACATTTCTTCTCAGAAATCCATCCTAACAATAGTGCTTACCACAAGCACTACAAGGACTAAATGTAGCACTGTAGAACTATAATGTTTAGGTGTAATACACAGGTCTCCAATGGGTCATTCAGACTTGTGAATATAAATTAGCTTTAATTAGCAGCAAAATAATGCTGGTTTCTCAAAATTCACACCTACCTCCCATTCGTGGCACTATCTCTATTTAGTGGGCAGCAAATTTACCTTTAGTAGCTGAACACACAAAACACATAGACCTTTTATTGCTGTGGTTCAGACCTCAATAATTCACTGTGGTCTTTTTCTCTCAAAAATATTGCATTCCCTTAGCTTCTATTTGGTGGAATTTGGTTCTCCTGGGACATACCATGTGTCCATCTCCTCAGTCCCAACTTTCTTGTAGTCTCTTGTAGGACACACAAGCCTTCTCCTAAGTCCCCTTCTGCAGATGAACGAGATCTCTCTCTTTCTCTCTCACACTGGGTTAATCTCGCAAGATCTAACAAACTGTAGATGGGTGTGGTCACCCTTTCTCTCTCTTTTATAAACACTGGGCTCTCCTGGCATAATCCAGATGTCTTGGGACAGACCTCTGTCAAATTTCAAATTGGTCAGCTCCAGCTTTGCTGCTTCTTGGAGGACAATGGCCCTGCCACTAAGCTGTCTCCTGAGCTGCGCAAGGTTTTGGTATATCCCCCTCTCTCATTAATTCAGAGACATAGCACTATCCTGACCTCAGTTCTGGGAAATTAAACTCTCCTAGGACAGTCCTCTTGTCCATCTCTAACTGGTCCTCAGTTCCAGTTTCTCTGACCCTTTTTGGAAATACTGAGCCTTTTCCTAAGCTCTCTTCTGAAGATGGGTGTAGTCTCTCTATCTCTCTCTTTTCATACCGGTTGAATCTCCCCAGTCCCATTGAGTTGCAGATGAGTATGGTCACTGTTTCTCTCTTTAATAAACATTGGATTCACCTGGTGTAATCCAGCTCTCTTGGGAAAGACCTCTTGTCCATCTCCAATTGATCCTCAGTCCAAGATTTCTTACTTCTAGAAGGACACACTGAACTATCTCCTGAGCTCAATACTGCATATGGGTGTAATCTTTCTCTTTCTCTCTCTTTTACTATCTCTATCTCTCCTCCCACTGGAAACTTTAGCCCTACTAATTTGCAAATAATGTGGACACTGTTTCCATACCATACAGAGAGCATTCCTGTGACCTCCATACCATACAGAGAGCATTCCTGTGACCACCATACTATACAGAGAGCATTCCTGTAACCTCCATACCATACAGAGCATTCCTGTGACCTCCATACTATACAGAGAGCATTCCTGTGACCTCCATACTATACAGAGAGCATTCCTGTGACCTCCATACCATACAGAGAGCATTCCTGTGACCACCATACTATACAGAGAGCATTCCTGTGACCACCATACTATACAGAGAGCATTCCTGTGACCACCATACCATACAGAGAGCATTCCTGTGACCTCCATACCATACAGAGAGCATTCCTGTGACCTCCATACTATACAGAGAGCATTCCTGTGACCTCCATACTATACAGAGAGCATTCCTGTGACCTCCATACTATACAGAGAGCATTCCTGTGACCTCCATAATATACAGAGAGCATTCCTGTGACCTCCATACTATACAGAGAGCATTCCTGTGACCACCATACTATACAGAGAGCATTCCTGTGACCACCATACTATACAGAGAGCATTCCTGTGACCACCATACTATACAGAGAGCATTCCTGTGACTTCCATACCATACAGAGAGCATTCCTGTGACCTCCATACCATACAGAGAGCATTCCTGTGACCTCCATACCATACAGAGAGCATTCCTGTGACCTCCATACCATACAGAGAGCATTCCTGTGACCTCCATACCATACAGAGAGCATTCCTGTGACCACCATACCATACAGAGAGCATTCCTGTGACCACCATACTATACAGAGAGCATTCCTGTGACCACCATACCATACAGAGAGCATTCCTGTGACCTCCATACCATACAGAGAGCATTCCTGTGACCTCCATACCATACAGAGAGCATTCCTGTGACCTCCATACTATACAGAGAGCATTCCTGTGACCTCCATAATATACAGAGAGCATTCCTGTGACCTCCATACTATACAGAGAGCATTCCTGTGACCACCATACTATACAGAGAGCATTCCTGTGACCACCATACTATACAGAGAGCATTCCTGTGACCACCATACTATACAGAGAGCATTCCTGTGACTTCCATACCATACAGAGAGCATTCCTGTGACCTCCATACCATACAGAGAGCATTCCTGTGACCTCCATACCATACAGAGAGCATTCCTGTGACCTCCATACTATACAGAGAGCATTCCTGTGACCGCCATACTATACAGAGAGCATTCCTGTGACCTCCATACTATACAGAGAGCATTCCTGTGACCACCATACCATACAGAGAGCATTCCTGTGACCACCATACTATACAGAGAGCATTCCTGTGACCACCATACCATACAGAGAGCATTCCTGTGACCTCCATACCATACAGAGAGCATTCCTGTGACCTCCATACTATACAGAGAGCATTCCTGTGACCTCCATACTATACAGAGAGCATTCCTGTGACCTCCATAATATACAGAGAGCATTCCTGTGACCTCCATACTATACAGAGAGCATTCCTGTGACCACCATACTATACAGAGAGCATTCCTGTGACCACCATACTATACAGAGAGCATTCCTGTGACCACCATACTATACAGAGAGCATTCCTGTGACTTCCATACCATACAGAGAGCATTCCTGTGACCTCCATACCATACAGAGAGCATTCCTGTGACCTCCATACCATACAGAGAGCATTCCTGTGACCTCCATACCATACAGAGAGCATTCCTGTGACCTCCATACCATACAGAGAGCATTCCTGTGACCACCATACTATACAGCTGGACTATACACCGGACTATACACCGGTAGGCCCGGACACAATTAAGCCCCGCCCCCTCTGACATTGGGGCGGAGCTTGCAGGGACTGTCGTGGACTGACCACTCCCCCTGTGTTTTGACCATCTCCTGTGTTTTGCTGTTTCTCACAATAATCATCCAACGTGTCATACTATTACTGCTGCCGCTGCAAAATACTGATCTCTTAACAATGCAGGGACACTATAACAGCTGATAGAAGAGATCTCTGTCTCATTATAATATAGCAATTAATACGAGTGGCTGTTTATTCTTACACACATGAGGCAGGGTCTGCTATTTAAGGCACATTCTTATACCATATGCAGCTGGACACTGGTAATGATAAGTGATCATTACTGAGCTTACAAACAGAGTAGGGCTACGGATACAATCAAACACTTTCCGTGCTGCCGAGTGAATGATAGAGATAGTTTGGTATTTTGTAAACAGTCTGACTAATCATATTAACTGCAGACAACGGAGATTTCTGTCTCATTATAATTCAGCAATTGAAATGCACTATGTTTGCTAATACTTGCATATGCTAAGTGAGGTCTTTACTAAGATAAATTCTTTGATCTCATGCAGCAAGACATACACAGTGAAATATGACCCCCTTTTTTTAGCTCATTAACTACAGTGCTACAACAAAGCACCTTACGTGTTGCTATTTTGTGAACAATTGTGCACTTATCATTTGTATGATAGAATTAGGGTCTTGTTTTATCCCCTAACAGGGCAGTATTTATCATAATAACATAAAGCCCTAAGGATATTCCAAAAGTTACATACTTTGTACAGAGTTTTCTGTGTTGAATCTCGCCAACAAAGGGATTACACACCACTACTGGAATAATATATATTTTTTCTCCCCTAAGGGAGTAGATTTCCCACTGATAGGACAGAGACATATTATTTGAGGAGTTAAAATAAGGGTAATATTTCACCCTCCACTATTCTCATAATAACAGCATCACAGTTTAGCAGATAAACTGCTTTTTAACTGTCACTTACTGTTTTTTTCAAACTTTTGCATTTTTTAACTATTTCGCTAATGATGTGGAGTCCTAATAAAGATTGTATCTATACACATTTTTATGTGTTTTAATAAGTACTAATAAAGTTACAAACCTTTTCTATATACACATAGAAATTTACTATAATATTAACCCTTTTGAGTGCCCCACTATGGATATTTCTCTCTCCTCTAATTGCTGTTATATTGTTCCTTATGCAAGGGTGCACCTTCTACAGTGAAATACTATATATTCATCGTACAAATCAGTCACACTAGACTGTACAATACTTTCACTCTCTAATGTGGGTTTCACCCAGTGTGGTACACAACCTTTTAGTTCACTCCCCCTCTAGTGTCTGGTCCCGCCTCTATGATGACTGACCACACCCCCTCTGGTGGGCCCCTAGTGTTGCAGTCCCCCCGGTGGGCCCTTCATGCCCCAGTCCGACACTGCTGTGGGATCAAGTATACCTATAAAAAAGGGAGGTTTTGCTAAAGATATTTAATTCAATATCATATTTATAGTATAAAGATCTCAAGTGTCCACTATCAAAGGATAATGGACAAGCATCCTCTATGTTTAATAGATTGCTTACAAAAATGTCAAATAGCTATTATAATCGTTAAGACCCTCAGGGATCATGCTTCCCATAGTGAATATCTTTTTAGTTTCTTTTTTAAGGAGTTACTTCTGTGGATCTCCTCCATAAATTCCCATGTGTATTTTGTCCATTATAAACGCCTTCATTCATTTTGTGTTGTTATTGGGACACATTAAAAAATGCTTAGCAACCAAAATTAGCATATTGAAAATTTTCTGGTCTTTCTCTGCATTTGTTATATTTCCCACATGTTCCAGTAATCGTCTCTTAAATGGACAAGTGGTCATAATGATATCATTTTTTGGACAAGAACATGAGAACATGAGAGGCAATATATCACCACAGAAGAGTAACAATTGAGAAAATCATCCATTCTCTAAACATCTCCATATTTGTCCTTATAGTCTTTGGTAGTAATAGTATACTGATATGCTTTACAGGATCCACATTTGTAAAAGCCCTTTAATTTGTTCTGATTGGAGTTCTTGCATTACAAGTGACTATGCACTAAACGATCTTTTACATTCTTGGATCTCCTCCAACTTAAAGATATTCTATCCTCCAGAGTTTTTCTCAGATCGTGGTCCAGAAGAAAAACATGCCAATGTTGTTGGAATATCGCATTAAGTTGTTTCTATTCTGCACAAAATGTGCCAATCATATTGCACACTGGACCAGCTAGAACGCAAAGGTAAAAGTAATCCTTTGCAGTCTATCTGGTCCATTGTGCAATATGATGTAGCACATGCCCTTGTGTTTCTAACTCCCATTGTCCTATAGATGTATTACCCAGTATTGTTTTATTAATCTTTGTTCCCAAATGTAAAGCGCTACGGAATTTGCTGGCACTATATAAATGTATGTTGATGATGATGATATCTCCATATGCCCACAAGTAAAAATTTTGTTGATTTGGTCTCCAAAGATCTAGACAAATTATATGAAAAATCTCGAACCAATCAAATTATCAAAGGAAACTTAAATAAAGAAGAAATTAAAGCCCTGAAGGAAATAGAGAGTTGGGAGGACATTGTAATAAAGCCTTCTGACATGGGAGGAAATATTGTACTGTGGCCAAGAGACAAATATGTGGCAGAAGTATATCGGCAACTTAATAATACCGCCTGCTACAAACATTTGATAATAAATCCACAGCAAATTTTGTGAGCATATACAATACCATGATCAATAAAACATTTCATGGAGGGATCTTAACTAAACAAGACTATGATTTCCTTAGTGTAGAAAACCCAAAAGTCCCAACAATATATGTACTTCTAAAAATATATAAAGACGAGAAGAATCCTCTAGGAAGACCGATCATTTTGGGGATTGGAGAATTCTCAGAAAAAGCAAGTAGATATGTAGACCAACATTTACGATCATATGTCTTAAGTCTACAATCATCTATTAGAGATACTCTAGATGACCTCTTCTAAATAACAAATATGTCTGGTAAAAAAGATGATCTCTTTTTCAATACAGACTTGTTGTCAACTTTTATGTCTTCAGATCTCCTCCAACATTTCCAAGGCTAATTTATCATTTATAGTGCCCAATAAAGTGGAGGGTGAAAAGGCCTCAATATCATGGGTTAACATTTTGGGGATCTTTATTATCAATGCTCCCAAGTTAGTATCCATTGATCCACTTCCCCGCTAATGGCTGGCCGCACTTCTATGTCGGCTGGTCACATGCCATCTGGTGTCTGGCCATTCCACTCAAGTTGTAGCCCAGACACTTTATATGGGCCCCTACCATTACATTTCTCTGATGGGCCCTTCATACCCAAGTCCGACACTGACCACCCATATAAGAGAGTTTGGATGAGTCTCCCTCATTGTCTTTGAAAAAGCTTGAGAGAAATGTGCCAGACAGAAAGGCTGTACAGACCCACACTCCGCTGAGACTGTTCTGTTAATACATCCATATTCATATCAAACTATACCAGAGGAACAAGCTTACTATCACCTTTATCATATACCAACTATACCAATGGTTAAATACCTTTTGTGCGTAAGTCTGCAGCATAACTCAACTATAGGGAGCGAGTGAGCTATCAATCTCCCTGCCTGACGACTGGAAAAACATCTGGACGACAGCAAGTGTTCAATCAGTGCATACAGCACAACATGGCTACCACGGAGTATGTATTAATCATTCCTGGATTGACATCAAAGGTTTGAAAGGTTATTTACATTTACAATATGTCTGTGATGTAAGCTCTCCATTTACTTTTAATGTGTGAATGGAATAATTGTCCCTATTGGATTTGTTTTGATTGTTTTTCATTTAAATTATTGTTTATTTTCAATACCATGGTTTGTTCAGCTTTTGTCCATTTGTGTTATAAAATTGGTGTCTTGTTATAGAGAACTGTCTTTTTCCACTCTTTCCATTGCTGTGCCCAAATGGACTTTGATTGGCTATACATGATTTAATATTTAATATTTATTTGTATTCTTCCAAATTGAGATATTTTACATAAATACTCAAATTATATTTATTTTTATAGGCATTACTATTACCCACATTTTATGATTATGGACAGCGCTGTTTAAAGATATTGTAATCTCTATGTCAGTAGGGACATTACCAAGGTCCTTTACAAACAGCTGTGACATAATTAACTTCATAGTTTTCCTTTTTATCAGTTCAGTTTTTGTATATGTGTGTTTGCTCGCATTCAGATACACACATATATTTAATCACTATTGTTCCAAATCGATTATTGTCTATGTCTCATTAATTAACATTGTGGAAGGTAAATAATTGGATGAAGTCGGCTAAATTAATATTGGTTTACCATGCGATTAGTACACCACGTGTAATGACACAATTTCATGGCTGAACAGCACACACATTTACATTTTGTAAATAGTACACATTTATTAAGGTTACAATCCATATTTATTTATTAGCAAACTGGTAGGTTAATTGGCTGCTAACATATTGACCCTAGTCTGTGTGTCTGTATCTCTGTGTGTGTGGGTATGTTATGGAATTTAGACTGTAAGCCCCAATGGGGCAGGGACTGATGTGAGTGAGTTCTCTGTACAGCGCTGCGGAACCACTGGCGCTATATAAATAAATGGTGATGATGATTAAGATTTATACATAGATAATACTACAGTAAGGGTAACTGTGACTCTTAGTGTTATCTGTCTATTTTCGTGACATCATCACTGTTTATGTTAATTCAAACTGTATACAAGCAAGGCCTGGGCCAGTATTAAACTCTCTTCCTGACTGAAGACTACAAGACTGAATATGGACCTGGGCCCAGGGGCACTTGCATATTGTAATGTTTTCGGTTTATACTTTCTTGTATTATGTTATACCTTTTATGTATCATTATGGCTTGCGGTTATTATGCTCTCTTTTGATATTAAATCTCTTTGTGCTTTGGAACCACAATAATTGTATTGGACAATATTTATTGTTAGCGACAAGATGAACATTACAACAATTTAAGTGTTTTGCTGTGTATTCAATTTATTTGCAGTATTGCACTATTATTGTTTTTTGTTCTTTCCTTTTTATGGCGACTGTATGAGATTTGTGAAAAAAAAAAGAATAAGGATATAGGAATCACATCACAATACAAATAAGTATATACTTTTTATTCTTGTTGTTTTAAAAGTTCACTAACAGAACTTTTGACTACTTTACGCATGTTTGTTTTTTGATTCTCCAAAATTAGTTGCATCATGAAGTTTCCAATTCACATATGTACTGATAACTCTGAGAGCAGCGCTCATCATTCCATCGGTCACCGTATCTAATGTGAGCACAGTCCTCAGTTCCTGCAAGACCATGAGGATGATCATTAGGCTCATTGTCCACCCAAAACCTGCAATAAATAACAATGACTTGTTACATGTCTAAATTGCCCCATATTCACTAGCAATAAAGAGTCAAGTGGATGACGGGAAGGAATTTTAAGAATTTCAGTCATAGCCATTTGTCAAAATATTTTCATACTTCAATGACTTCCCTACCCATCTGCCAAATACTAAAACCTTAAATTATATTCTATTATTACACTGCATATTTTATAATACATCATCATGCTGCCTCATACTACACGTTCTAGCACACTCCATTATCCACCCACCAACAAGAGCATACCTGACATTTCTATCTCTGTTGATAACATGACCATAAATCCCACCCCACAAGCTCGCTGCCTAGGTGTAATCCTTGACTCACACCTATCCTTTGTTCCCCACATTGACTCTATATCTAAATCATGTTACATACATCTAAAGAACATTTCCAGAATTCGCACATAACTGACACAAGACACTGCTAAAACCTTAATTCATGCACTTATCTCCTGCATCGACTATTGCAATTCCCTCCTTACTGGTCTTCCCCAAAAAAAGACTCAAACCTCTACAATCTATTTTGCATGGTGCGGCAAAACTGATTTTCCTTGCAAATCGTTATTCCTCTGTTGAATCACTCTGTCAGTCTCTACACTGGCTGCCTGTCTTCTACCGAATCCAATATAAAATACTTTTACAAACCCATAAGGCCATCAACAAAGCTGCACCAACATACATCTCCTCTCTTGTCTCAAAATATGTCCCAACTCGGCAACTCCGTTCTAACCAAGATCTGCATCTCTCATCCACCCTCATTACATCCTCCCATTCCCAGTTACAGGACTTTTTTCGGGCTGCATCCACTCTATAGAATTCTCTCCCTTGCACAATATGACTTTCCTCTGGTCTACAAACTTTCAAGCGTTCTCTGAAAACCCACCTCTTCAGTCAAGCTTATAATATTCCTCAAAAACCCTCTTAACTCTACACCTTTAACCTGTTACACAATTTCACACAAGACAACAACATTGTTGTGTGACAGGATCATTTAGCTTATGAGGTCAATTTTACATTTGCAGTCTAGCTGGGCCAAAATGCAAAATGTAGACTTAACCTCATGTGTCAATCTCCCACTGTCCCATAGATTGTAAGCTTGTGAGCAGCCTTCTCACCTCTTTGTCGGTTTTACCCAGTTTGCATAATTAGTTTATTATGTTTGTCCCCAATTGTAAAGCGATACGGAATATGTTGGCGATATATAAATAAATGATGATGATAATTATACTGCCTCATACTACACATCCTATAATACTCCATTATCCTGCATCATACTACATATTCTATAATACTCCATTATCCTCCCGCATACTACACATTCTATAGTACTCCACAATCCTGCCTCATACTACACATACTATAACGCTTCGTTATCATGCCTCATACTACACATTCTATAATACTCCATTATCCTGCCTCATACTACACATTCTATAATACTCCATTATCCTGCATCATACTACACATTCTATAATACTCCATTATCCTGCCTCATACTACACATTCTATAATACTCCATTATCCTGCCTCATACTACACATTCTATAATACTCCATTATCCTGTCTCATACTACACATTCTATAATACTCAATTATGCTGCCTCATACTACACATTCTATAATACTCCATTATCCTGCATTATACTACATATTCTAAAACATTCCTCTATCCTGCCTCATACTACACATTCTATAACACTCCATTACCCTGCCTCATACTACACATTCTATAATACTCCATTACCTTGCCTCATACTACACATTCTATAATACTCCATTATCCTGCTTCATACTACACATTCTATAATACTCCATTATCCTGTCTCATACTACACATTCTATAATACTCAATTATGCTGCCTCATACTACACATTCTATAATACTCCATTATCCTGCATTATACTACATATTCTAAAACATTCCTCTATCCTGCCTCATACTACACATTCTATAACACTCCATTACCCTGCCTCATACTACACATTCTATAATACGCCATTATCCTGCTTCATACTACACATTCTATAATACTCCATTATCCTGTCTCATACTACACATTCTATAATACTCAATTATGCTGCCTCATACTACACATTCTATAATACTCCATTATCCTGCATTATACTACATATTCTAAAACATTCCTCTATCCTGCCTCATACTACACATTCTATAACACTCCATTACCCTGCCTCATACTACACATTCTATAATACTCCATTATCCTGCCTCATACTACACATTCTATAACACTCCATTACCCTGCCTCATACTACACATTCTATAATACTCCATTATCCTGCCTCATACTACACATTCTATAATACTCCAATATCCTGCCCCATACTACACATTCTATAATACTCCATTATCCAGCCTCTTACTGCACATTCTATAATACTCCATTATCCTGCCTCATACTACACATTCTATATTACTCCATTATCCAGCCTCATACTACACATTCTATAACACTCCATTATCCTGCCTCATACTACACATTCTATAATACTCCATTATCCTGCCTCATACTACACATTCTATAATACTCCATTATTCAGCCTCATACTACACATTGTATAATACTCCATTATCCTGCCTCATACTACACATTCTATAATACTCCACTATCCTGCCTCATACTACACATTCTATAATACTCTATTATCCTGCCTCATACTACACATTCTATAATACGCCATTATTCTGCCTCATACTACACATTGTATAATACTCCATTATCCTGCCTCATACTACACATTCTATAATACTCTATTATCCTGCCTCATACTACACATTCTATAATACGCCATTATTCTGCCTCATACTACACATTCTATAATACTCCATTATGCTGCCTCATGCTACAAATTCTATAATGATCCATTATCCTGCTTCATACTACACATTCTATAATACTCCATTATCCTGCCTCATACTACACATTCTATAATACAAAATTATTCTGCCTCATACTACACATTCTATAATACTCCATTATGCTGCCTTATGCTACACATTCTATAATACTCCATTATCCTGCCTCATACTACACATTCTATAATACTCCATTATCCTGCCTCATGCTACACATTCTATAATACTCCATTATGCTGCCTCATACTATACATTCTATAATACTCCATTATCCTGCCTCATACTACACATTATATAATACTCCATTATCCTGCCTCATACTACACATTCTATAAGACTGCATTATCCTGCCTCATGCTACACATTCTATAATACTCCATTATGCTGCCTCATACTACACATTCTATAATACTCCATTATCCTGCCTCATACTACACATTCTATAATACTCCATTATCCTGTCTCATATTACACATTCTATAATACTCCATTATCCTGCCTCATACTACACATTCTGTAATACTACATTATCCTGCCTCATACTACACATTCTATAATACTCCATTATCCTGCCTCATAATACACATTCTATAATACTCCATTATCCTGCCTCATACTACACATTCTATAATACTCCAATATCCAGCCTCATACTACACATTCTATAATACTCCATTATCCTGCCTCATACTACACATTCTATAATACTCCAATATCCTGTCTCATACTACACATTCTATAATACTCCATTATCCTGCTTCATACTACACATTCTATAATACTCCATTATCCTGCCTCATACTACACATTCTATAATACTCCATTATCCAGCCTCATACTACACATTCTATAATACTCCAATATCCTGCCTCATACTACACATTCAATAATACTCTATTATCCAGCCTCATACTACACATTCTATAATACTCCATTATCCTGCCTCATACTACACATTCTATAACACTCCATTATCCTGCCTCATACTACACATTCTATAATACTCCATTATCCTGCCTCATACTACACATTCTATAATACTCCATTATCCTGCCTCATACTACACATTCTATAATACTCCATTATCCTGCCTCATACTACACATTCTATAATACTCCAATATCCTGTCTCATACTACACATTCTATAATACTCCATTATCCTGCTTCATACTACACATTCTATAATACTCCATTATCCTGCCTCATACTACACATTCTATAATACTCCATTATCCAGCCTCATACTACACATTCTATAATACTCCAATATCCTGCCTCATACTACACATTCAATAATACTCTATTATCCAGCCTCATACTACACATTCTATAATACTCCATTATCCTGCCTCATACTACACATTCTATAACACTCCATTATCCTGCCTCATACTACACATTCTATAATACTCCATTATCCTGCCTCATACTACACATTCTATAATACTCCATTATCCTGCCTCATACTACACATTCTATAATACTCCATTATCCTCCTTCATACTACACATTCTATAGTACTCCACAATCCTGCCTCATACTACACATTCTATAATACTCCACTATCCTGCCTCATGCTATACATTCTATAATACTCCATTATCCTCCTTCATACTACACATTCTATAGTACTCCACAATCCTGCCTCATACTAAACATTCTATAATACTCCATTATCCTGCCTCATACTACACATTCTATAATACTCCATTATCCAGCCTCATACTACACGTTCCATGTTACTCCCTTATCCTGCCACATACTAGACATTCTATAATACTTCATTATCCTGCCTCATACTACACATTCTATAATACTCCATTATCCTGCCTCATACTACACATTCTATAACACTCCATTATCCAGCCTCATACGACACATTCTATAATACTCCATTATCCTGCCTCATACTACACATTCTATAATACTCCATTATCCTGCCTCATACTACACATTCTATAATACTCCATTATCCTGCCTCATACTACACGTTCCATGTTACTCCCTTATCCTGCCACATACTACACATTCTATAATACTCCATTATCCTGCCTCATACTACACATTCTATAATACTTCATTATCCTGCCTCATACTACACGTTCTATGTTACTCCCTTATCCTGCCACATACTACACATTCTATAATACTCCATTATCTTGCCTCATACTACACATTCTATAATACTCCATTATCCTGCCTCATACTACACATTCTATAATACTCCATTATCCTGCCTCATACTACACATTCTATAATACTCCATTATCCTGCCTCATACTACACATTCTATAATACTCCATTATCCAGCCTCATACTACACATTCTATAATACTCCATTATCCAGCCTCATACTACACATTCTATAATACTCCATTATCTTGCCTCATACTACACATTGTATAATACTCCATTATCCTGCCTCATACTACACATTCTATAATACTCCATTATCCTGCCTCATACTACACATTCTATAATACTCCATTATCCAGCCTCATACTACACATTCTATAATACTCCATTATCCAGCCTCATACTACACATTCTATAATACTCTATTATCCTGCCTCATACTACACATTCTATAAAACGCCATTATTCTGCCTCATACTACACATTCTATAATACTCCATTATCCTGCCTCATACTACACATTCTATAATACTCCATTATCCTGCCTCATACTACATATTCTATAATACTCCACTATCGTGCCTCATACTACACATTCTATAATGCTCCATTATCCTCCTTCATACTACACATTCTATAGTACTCCACAATCCTGCCTCATACTACACATTCTATAATACTCCACTATCGTGCCTCATACTACACATTCTATAATGCTCCATTATCCTGCCTCATTCTACACATTCTATAATACCCCATTATCCTGCCCCATACTACACATTCTATAGTACTCCATTTTCCTGCCCCATACTACACATTCTATAATACTCCATTATCCTGTCTCATACTACACATTCTATAATACTCCATTATCCTGCCTTATACTACACATTCTATAATACACCATTATCCTGCCTCATACTACACATTCTATAATACTCCATTATCCTGCCTCATACTACACATTCTATAATACTCCATTATCCTGCCTCATACTACACATTCTCTAATACTCCATTATCCTGCCTCATACTACACATTCTATAATACCCCATTATTCTGCCCCAAACTACACATTTTATAGTACTCCATTTTCCTGCCTCATACTACACATTCTATAATACTCCATTATCCTGCCCCATACTACACATTCTATAATACTCCATTATCCTGCCTCATACTACACATTCTATAATACCCCATTATCCTTCCCCAAACTACACATTTTATAGTACTCCATTTTCCTGCCTCATACTACACATTCTATAATACTACATTATCCTGCCCCATACTACACATCCTATAATACTCCATTATCCTGTCTCATACTACACATTCTATAATACTCCATTATCCTGCCTCATACTACACATTCTATAATACTCCATTATCCTCCTTCATACTACACATTCTATAGTACTCCACAATCCTGCCTCATACTACACATTCTATAATACTCCACTATCGTGCCTCATACTACACATTCTATAATACTCCATTATCTTGCCTCATACTACACATTCTATAATACTCCATTATCTTGCCTCATACTACACATTGTATAATACTCCATTATCCTGCCTCATACTAGACATTCTATAATACTCTATTATCCTGCCTTATACTACACATTCTATAATACGCCATTATTCTGCCTCATACTACACATTCTATAATACTCCATTATCCTGCCTCATACTACACATTCTATAATAATCCATTATCCTGCCTCATACTACATATTCTATAATACTCCACTATCGTGCCTCATACTACACATTCTATAATGCTCCATTATCCTCCTTCATACTACACATTCTATAGTACTCCACAATCCTGCCTCATACTACACATTCTATAATACTCCACTATCGTGCCTCATACTACACATTCTATAATGCTCCATTATCCTGCCTCATTCTACACATTCTATAATACCCCATTATCCTGCCCCATACTACACATTCTATAGTACTCCATTTTCCTGCCCCATACTACACATTCTATAATACTCCATTATCCTGCCTCATACTACACATTCTATAATACTCCATTATCCTGCCTTATACTACACATTCTATAATACACCATTATCCTGCCTCATACTACACATTCTATAATACTCCATTATCCTGCCTCATACTACACATTCTATAATACTCCATTATCCTGCCTCATACTACACATTCTCTAATACTCCATTATCCTGCCTCATACTACACATTCTATAATACCCCATTATCCTGCCCCAAACTACACATTCTATAATACTCCATTATCCTGCCTCATACTACACGTTCCATGTTACTCCCTTATCCTGCCACATACTACACATTCTATAATACTTCATTATCCTGCCTCATACTACACGTTCTATGTTACTCCCTTATCCTGCCACATACTACACATTCTATAATACTCCATTATCTTGCCTCATACTACACATTGTATAATACTCCATTATCCTGCCTCATACTAGACATTCTATAATACTCTATTATCCTGCGTCATACTACACATTCTATAATACGCCATTATTCTGCCTCATACTACACATTCTATAATACTCCATTATGCTGCCTCATGTTACACATTCTATAATACTCCATTATCCTCCTTCATACTACACATTCTATAGTACTCCACAATCCTGCCTCATACTACACATTCTATAATACTCCACTATCGTGCCTCATACTACACATTCTATAATGCTCCATTATCCTGCCTCATTCTACACATTCTATAATACCCCATTATCCTGCCCCATACTACACATTCTATAGTACTAAATTTTCCTGCCCCATACTACACATTCTATAATACTCCATTATCCTGTCTCATACTACACATTCTATAATACTCCATTATCCTGCCTTATACTACACATTCTATAATACACCATTATCCTGCCTCATACTACACATTCTATAATACTCCATTATCCTGCCTCATACTACACATTCTATAATACTCCATTATCCTGCCTCATACTACACATTCTCTAATACTCCATTATCCTGCCTCATACTACACATTCTATAATACCCCATTATCCTGCCCCAAACTACACATTTTATAGTAATCCATTTTCCTGCCTCATACTACACATTCTATAATACTCCATTATCCTGCCCCATACTACACATTCTATAATACTCCATTATCCTGCCTCACACTACACATTCTATAATACCCCATTATCCTGCCCCAAACTACACATTTTATAGTACTCCATTTTCCTGCCTCATACTACACATTCTATAATACTCCATTATCCTGCCTCATACTACACATTCTATAATACTCCATTATCCTGCCTCATACTACACATTCTATAATACTCCATTATCCTGCCTCATACTACACATTCTATAATACCCCATTATCCTGCCTCATACTACACATTCTATAATACCCCATTATCCTGCCTCATACTACACATTCTATAATACTCCATTATCCTGCCTCATACTACACATTCTATAATACTCCATTATCCTGCCTCATACTACACATTATAAAAAGTTCTGTGTTTATGGTATTATTTTGAACTAGAAACAATTATTTACCATGTTAATGACATTCTAAATAAAGGTGTATCGGATGATGATCTAATACGTTGACACTGATACTGGTTCAATATTAAGTGAGAGCAGATAATGATATTAAGATAATATATAACCCACTGTTTTTGTAATGAGCAATTTTCATGTTGGGCTGAACCTGTAACCTGAGATGTTTTTAGATCAACATCTTACTTTGGTGCCGTGTCATAGGACGTCCCATCCACCCATCTCCAGCTGCCGCTCACTTCTGTGAGACCGATCCATGTGTTTATCTTCTTGGTCATTTTACTTACATAAATCTATACCAAGTAGAGAATTAAAGATCATTAGATTAATCCTCTATGACACATACATTAGTAACCTAACCTGTACCCACATTTACTTATACACCCATATCTGTGGTCTGTGTACCCACATTTACTTATACACCCATCTCTGTACTATGTGTACCCACATTTACTTATACACCCATCTCTGGGCTATGTGTACTCACATTCACTTATACACCCATCTCTGTACTATGTACACTCACATTTACTTATACACCCATTTCTGGGCTCTGTGTACCCACATTTACTTATACACCCATCTCTGGGCTCTGTGTACCCACATTTACTTATACACCCATCTCTGGGTTATGTGTGCCCACATTTACTTATACACCCATCTCTGTACTATGTACACCCACATTTACTTATACACCCATCTCTGTACTCTGTGTACCCACATTTACTTATACACCCATCTCTGTACTATGTGTACCCACATTTACTTATACACCCATCTCTGTACTATGTACACCCACATTTACTTATACACCCATCTCTGTACTCTGTGTACCCACATTTACTTATATACCCATCTCTGTACTATGTACACCCACATTTACTTATACACCCATCTCTGTACTATGTGCGCCCACATTTACTTATAAACCCATCTCTGGACTATGTACACCCACATTTACTTATACACCCATCTCTGGGTTATGTGTGCCCACATTTACTTATACACCCATCTCTGGGCTATGTGTGCCCACATTTACTTATACACCTATCTCTGGGCTATGTGCGCCCACATTTACTTATACACCCATCTCTGGGCCATGTGTACCCACATTTACTTATACACCCATCTCTGGGCTATGTGCGCCCACATTTACTTATACACCTATCTCTGGGCTCTGTGTACCCACATTTACTTATACACCTATCTCTGGGCTCTGTGTACCCACATTTACTTATACACCCATCTCTGGGCTCTGTGTACCCACATTTACTTATACACCCATCTCTGTACTATGCACACCCACATTTACTTATACACCCATCTCTGTACTATGTGTGCCCACATTTACTTATACACCCATCTCTGGGCCATGTGTACCCACATTTACTTATACACCTATCTCTGGGCTCTGTGTACCCACATTTACTTATACACCCATCTCTGGGCTCTGTGTACCCACATTTACTTATACACCCATCTCTGGGCCATGTGTACCCACATTTACTTATACACCTATCTCTGGGCTCTGTGTACCCACATTTACTTATACACCCATCTCTGGGCTCTGTGTACTCACATTTACTTATACACCCATCTCTGTACTATGCACACCCACATTTACTTATACACCCATCTCTGTACTATGTGTGCCCACATTTATATTATACACCCATCTCTGTACTATGTGCGCCCACATTTACTTATACACCCATCTCTGTACTATGTGCACCCACATTTACTTATACACCCATCTCTGGACTATGTACACCCACATTTACTTATACACCCATCTCTGGTCTATGTGTACCCACATTTATATTATACACCCATCTCTGTACTATGTGCGCCCACATTTACTTATACACCCATCTCTGGACTATGTGTACCCACATTTACTTATACACCCATCTCTGTACTCTGTGTACCCACATTTACTTATACACCTATCTCTGGGCTATGTGCACCCACATTTACTTATACACCCATCTCTGGACTATGTACACCCACATTTACTTATACACCCATCTCTGGTCTATGTGTACCCACATTTATATTATACACCCATCTCTGTACTATGTGCGCCCACATTTACTTATACATCCATCTCTGGTCTATGTGTACCCACATTTACTTATACACCCATCTCTGTACTCTGTGTACCCACATTTACTTATACACCTATCTCTGGGCTATGTGCACCCACATTTACTTATACACCCATCTCTGGGCCATGTGTACCCACATTTACTTATACACCTATCTCTGGGCTCTGTGTACCCACATTTACTTATACACCCATCTCTGGGCCATGTGTACCCACATTTACTTATACACCTATCTCTGGGCTCTGTGTACCCACATTTACTTATACACCCATCTCTGGGCTCTGTGTACCCACATTTACTTATACACCCATCTCTGTACTATGCACACCCACATTTACTTATACACCCATCACTGTACTATGTGTGCCCACATTTACTTATACACCCATCTCTGGACTATGTGTACCCACATTTACTTATACACCCATCTCTGGACTATGTGTACCCACATTTACTTATACACCCATCTCTGGGCTATGTACACCCACATTTACTTATACACCCATCTCTGTGGTCTGTGTACCCACATTTACTTATACACCCATCTCTGGTCTCTGAGCAATCGCACGGCACCCAATGTTACCCCCTCATATCTAGTAATGTTCCCGTGGTCTCCTTGTGCTCCCCCTACTCCCTCTTTTCTAGTGACCTCCAGGTCTCCTGTGTTGCTCCCTAGTCACTCACCTGCTCCTCAGCACTATTAATTACGACCAGATGAGACTTCCTATTTTCACAGTCTTTCTTGGCATCAGACCATGATTCAGTTCCCTCGGACACATAATAGCAGCTCAATGCATAATATATCCAGTCAGAGTTGCAGCGATGATCCAGAGCCCCTGCAGAAATTAATAAATGTTTAGGAGGGTTACTGGAAATGGTTAATCTTTAGAGTGAGAACATTTCTGATATGTTGCAACCATCCAAATGGAACATTTTGGTGTAATCACAGTAAGTAGCGTGGTGGCACAGTAGTTAACATTGCTGCCTCACAGCACTGGGGTCATGAGTTTAATGTCAAACACTGTGAGTTCCCTTGAGGTGCGCATCTTTCCTCCAATACTCTAAAAACATATTATTATGTTTATTGTTGGTTGTGGAAAGAGCAGGGAGCCTGGTATAATGAAGATGAATGTTAAGGCTGCTTTGCATCCCCTCTTGCTCACTACTGTACTATATGACATTGAATGTGTGTATTACTAAAGTGTGGTGTTTTGCTATTCTTAAATGTCGCTAGGTGAGTTATTCACGCTGGATTCTCCGACATGTTCCCTGCAAGAGCTATTTTCACCTGGGCATATTAGAGAGTCTGGGGAAGTTGCCCTAAACGCTGGCCTAAAGACCAAGGTTTAGCCGAAATTGAAATCACTGAAAAACTGTAGAGCCAATTTGCACAAAATTACTCATGTGGTAAATCAGGGATGAGGCTCTGGCTTAAGCAAGTTATGTTTTATGGCTAAACAAATGAGTGTCCAGTGTTATACGGTTTATAAGGACTTCCCAGAGTTCCTCTGCAATCCAAGGACTTGGGGGTTGATTATTGTCCACCCTCCATAATGCAAGTATCCTGTCCGGTGGAAAATTGTTAAGTGAGGCCAGCACCACTTAGGCCACACCACCATGCATGGGAACTAGACATGGCTTAACAGGGGGTGGCCAAGGAGAGGCCAGCCATCTGGTCCTGCAGCCTATTTTCCACTAAGTACTTGTTCATTAAGGGTTACAGCTTCTAATGGATTGGTCTAGAAATGTGCGAAGGATCAGATCTGTTAAGCCTTTGTGGACCTTGCTAATTTGTGCACCTGATAAAAAGCAGGAGGACACTTGACTCGCTCCATGTTTTGTTGGCAGGTGAATGGTGTGGTTCAGTGGCTGTCCTAGCCTATGCTATTTCTGTGTATGTATGTATGTATGTATGTATGTATGTATGTATGTGTATGTGTATATATATATATATCTTTCCAGTTGTGGAAAGTGATTTCGAACTCCTGGAGCTCATGGATGCACATAAGCCTGGGATCCTCTTAGCTGCTGACTGACAAGATGGACTATAGTGTGTGTCCTTGAGTGGTAGAGGACTTGTACAGTAAATGCCAATGTGAAATTGACTTGAATCGGTTCCTTGACAACTTTGCGGCCTGGCTCACTTATTTCCTATCCTTTGACCTGCCTACACTCATACTAGGCGATTTCAACATTCCCATTGATAATCCCACTGTCTCTTCTGCCACTAAACTTCTTTCACATATTTTTTCCTTTGGTCTATCCCAATGGACCTCACCTCCCACCCACTGTGATGGACACTCCCTAGACCATGTCTTCTCCTGCTACTGCTCCATCTCTAGTTTCTCCAATTTAACCTTCCCACTCTCCAACCAAAACCTCCTTTCCTTCAGCCTCACCTTACCTCAACCTCATGCCCTTCTCCCTGCACCCAAATATACACGTTAACAATGAAACCTAATTACTCTTAACCCAATCCACTTCTCATTTTAACTAAAACAACTATTTTCTCCAATAACTGCATTATCCTGTCCTAATCAGGCTGCCTCTTTATATAACAAAACACTCACTTCAGCCTTAGACAGTGCAGCTCCAGCTACTACATATAGTAGTAAATGTATCAAGCTTAGAGTTTTCCGGCAGGTTTGAAAAAACAATCAGATTCTAGCTATCATTTATTTAGTACATTCGACAAAATGATAGCTAGAATCTGATTGGTTGCTATAGGCAACATCTCCACTTTTCAAACCTGCCGGTAAACTCACAGCTTGATACATTTACCCCATAGCCTCCGACGATCCAAACCCCAGCCATGATACAGACCCACTACCTTCAAAAGTGCTCCCATACTGCAAAGCGCCACTGGAGAAAATCTCATTCCCATCCCTATTTCCTCCACTATAATTTCATCCTTTCATCTCACAGCTCTGCCCTTTCAATTGCCAAGCAAACATTCTTCAAATCTCTAATATCCACCAAGTCTTTTAACCCACGTCACCTCTTTGCCACCTTCAAATCCCTTCTCTGCCCACCTGCACCTTCTCATCCTTCCTCCCTCACTGCCAATGATTATGCCACCTATTTCAAATACAAAATTGACACCATTCAGCGAGATATTTCCTCATGCCAAATACCAATCACTCCACTCACTCTACCCACCTTTACCTACACTCCCCAATCCATCCATAATTCATGCTCTTCAGTAACTGAAGACGAAGACTCTGTTCACATTTTATCATCTCACCCTACAACCTGTCCACTCGACTCTATTCCCTCCTAACTTCTCCACTCCCTCTCCTCCACTGCATGCCCACCTCTATCTCACCTCTTCAACCTGTCTCTCTACACTTCCATCCTCCTTTAAACATGCGCTCATCTTACCTATTCTAAAGAACCCATCTCTCGATCCAGCCTCTCTTTCCAACTGCCGACCTATTTCTCTCCTCCCCTTTGCCTCCAAACTACTTGAGGGATTAGTGTACAAACGTCTTTCTCACTTTATCTACTCTCATTCCATTCTCAACTCTCTGCAATCAGACTTCAGCCCCCAACATTCCACTGAAACTGCTCTCACAAAAGTGACCAATTATTTACTTGCTGCAAAATCTATGGGTAATTTCTCCATACTCATTCTCCTGGACCTCTCTGCTGCTTTTATTACTGCTGATCACACTCTTCTCCTGCACAACGTGGACTCCATCGGACTTCATGGCACAGTTCTTTCCTGGTTCACTTCCTACCTATCGATCCGCTCCTTTAGTGTTTCTACCTCTGGCACATCCTCCCCTCCACTCCCACTATCTGTTGTTGTCCCACAAGGCTCTGTTCTTGGCCCTTTACTTTTTTAATTGTACACCTCTTCTCTTGGGCAGTAACTCACTCATTCGGTCTCCAATACCACCTCTACACTGATAACACCCAAATCTATATCTCTTCCCCTGACCTCTCTCCTTCTGTACTATCTCATGTAACCAACTGTCTGCTATCTCCACATGGATGTCCCAACGCTACCTACAGCTTAACATGTCCAAAACAGAGCTTATTATCTTCCCTCCTGCCATAGACACCACCTGCCCTCAAATTTCCCTCCCTGCCAATAACTCCACAATTTCCTCAGTCTCCCAAGCCCGCTGCCTTAGTGTCACACTTGACTCTGCTCTCTGCTTTATTCCTCACATCCAGACTTTCTACCAGTCCTGTCGACTGCACCTTTAAAACATTGCCAGAATATGCCCTTTTCTTACTCAACATGCTGCCAAAACTCTTATCCATTCTCTCATCATATCCCATCTTGACTATTGCAACCTCCTGCTATCTGGCATTCCTTACACCCATATATCCACACTTCAATCCATCCGAAATGCTACTGCAAGACTGATCTTCCTTTCTTACTGCTCCAATTCTGCTGCACCACTTTGTAAATCCCTACACTGGCTCTCTGTGTCCTCCAGAATCAAATTCAAATTACTCACCCTTACCTACAAAGCCCTCAACAACAACACCTTTTCATACATCTCAAATCTCATATCAAAGTACTCTCCCACCCACACTTTTAGATCTACCTTTGACCTTCGCCTCTAGTACCCACCTCTCACTCACGCCCACAAGACTTCTCCCATGCTGCTCCCCACTTATGGAATTTCCTACCACGCTCAATCAGACTTTACCACAGTCTTCAAATCTTTAGATGCTCTTTGAAAACCCATCTCTTTTTAGAGGTGACCTTAATCCCGATAACACTATTCACACTAACACAACCCCACAATCTCCACTCTGAGCCAAATTCGTTCCTCTTGTTTCAGCTGTGCCCTCTTCCACTCAGAATGTAAGCTCTCTAATGATCAGGGTCCTTCATACCCTTTGTTTTCGTGTCTGTATTTATTTTGTCTACCTCCTATGTCCCTGTTTTCCCTACTGTACGTCATTGCGGAACACTGTGGTGACTTACAAATCTACGATAATAATAATAATAAGGGATTGACATACATAATTAAATATTATCTGTACAGCACTGTGTAACATATTGGTGTCAAATAAATAAATGAAAATATATAAGTAGAGAAAAGCAAATAATTTAACTTTTTTAGAGATTTTATATAATTTTTGTCACTTTACACATCTCAGACAATTTACGGAATGAAAGAGAGTCATATATCATTCTCCTTCCTAACGTTCTACTTGTGGAAAAGGACACGAGGAGTTGTACTGTGCTGTTGTCTATACATACAGTATAGGAACAGATACTGAGAATTACACCCAGCATATATAACTATAGAAATAGTACTATGCATCTGATCAATATGAAAAAGTACACAGTGATATTGTCAGATAGTTAGGACTGTGGGACTGTTGTGGGGAATCAGGGACATTGATCACATATTAGGTGATATCATGTGATAGGTGATAAGAAATGTGGAAACTAGAGGTGACTGGAGACAGTGGTCAGATCTATGATCGAGTGTTGCTGGGAAATGACAGGTCTGGTGGGTAAGTGTTCTGGACTAGTATGAGCTCACCATTTTTTTTCCGGATCTCTTCTCTCAATCCTCCAACAGCATTTAATATCTTTTGAACATCGCTCTGATGTAATCCTGTGATATGGAGAATACCAGTTACTCACAGTCCCAGCAGATACCTATCTGCCCCTCATAGGTAACTCCAGATAACCAAACAGCATTTATACCTTCTGCACACTGCAAACTCTCTTTCTGGGTGTTACCCTTCAGTCTCTCACCCGCCCCATCTCCATAGGACACAGCAATCTCTAACTCTGGAACTAGCAGTCCCACTATAATATCTCATACAGCCCATGTACCAAACAGCCTAATTATTATTATTATTAGTCTTTATTTATAGGGCACTGTCATGAACATAGGGAACTTACAGTTATTTATCAGGGATAACTGCAGTGTAAATATGTTATATCAAATGAATCCATTAATAAGTTAGCTACAATAGTGTAAAATGTGAAGGCAGAAAGTCTGATGTAAATGTATTTGATGGCTCGGCACATCCCAGTGTTAGAAGATAGCAGTGTCACCTGTGGCAGCTTCAAAGGGCTCTTGCTGTGAGATATGCTCTGACCCAAGTTAATTTTTGTTATCTTAATAGACTTTGTGTTTCCGGTCACAGCTGGAAATCCTTGCAGCCCAAGGCAACATTTGAAGACCTATACAGGTGTATAGAAATATGAGCTTCAAAGGAAAATGCCTTCATAGTTCAAATTTCGGGGAAATCCGGGTGTCGATCCATACTGAGGAGCAGAAATAACACCAGGGTTGTGAATGAGAGGTACGGGTGGTATCCGGGAACAGCTAAAATCACATATCTTTGGAAAAGGTATGTTACATTGTCAAAATGTAATCATGTTTGGTATCAAAAGATGGACAGAGTCATAAGGGATTTATTAATGATAAAATTGGATCGATGTGACGCTCTACAGAAAAGTTAGATTACATAGTAGAATTGGTTAGTAAATCAGGCAACATGCAAATGGTGATTGAAAAAAGTGTCACAGGCCACAACCCCCTGGGGGCAGGAAGAGGTCTTTAAAATGCTGAGACGAGACACAGAAAATGGTCAGACTTTTTGTGAAATCAATTCACATTGATAAGCTGTCCATCTTCAAAGCTGAATTTCCCTTGGTCAGAATGCAATTCATGTAAGTGATACTCTGAATGTAGCCCCTTTTATTTTAAACTGTTTTGCTTATGTATGTTGTATATCAGTTGTTTATTATTTTTATTTTTATCTGAATGCCCTGTACTTTTGTATATTTTATAATTTAATATGTTGCGTCCTTGATAACGAATCCATTACCCTGTTAGAAGAAATAGCTCGACCAATTTAACCCAGTGTGTGATTTGTTGATACATTTGATTAACAAGATGTGTGTGCTTGCATTTAAATTTGTGTAACAGTCTGAAAGTGTGAAGAGTTAACTGGTGTGGGCCTTGCTAGTCTGTGAATAGCTAGAAGCCTGCATAACAGGGTGGGACAGTATATTGGGGCCCTATTGCCCGTATTCAATTGATGGTGGAAAACCTGAAGTGTCTGGTGGTGTGAGAGGGCTGTTTGGGGGTGATTCAGTAGGTCTATAACCTGTGTGATAGGTAGAGAGAGACTGCGGGCTGGAATCGTGTGCAACCTCATATAGAAAACACCCCAAAGTCACGGCAGCTGGGAGCTTTTTCGTGACAAGCACCACAAGGTTTCTGCTGTGCCATACAGAATACAGAGAGGGGACCAAACTGGGTAAAACCGTACAGAACAATAAACAAAAAATACCAGGACTTCAAAAGCTCCAAAAATAGCTTACTCAGTAAAGTTGGAGTATAAGAATAGGGACATAGAGACAGGAGGGTAGAGGGCCCTGCTCGTGAGTGCTTACATCATAAAGGGAGGGCAAACAGACAGAAGGCACAATGGGGTGCCTATGGGGCAGTGTCAATTTTCTGGGGCTCATGAAGTTTTAGGCAACATGGTAACAGTTTGCAAAAATACTGAAACACCAATCAATATTGTTTCATAGTTAATTACTCATGGGAGACCCAGCTACATTTAATATCAGAAATACATCCTAACCAAAGGGCTTACCAAAACCAGTACAAGGACTATATATAGCACTATAGGACTATAATGTTTAGGTGTAATACACGGGTCTTCAACAGGTCATTCAGGCTTGGGAATATAGCTTAGCTTTAATTAGCAGCAACTTAACAGCAAAATAATGCTGGATTCACAAAATTCAATTGAAATCTACCTCCCATTCATGCACTCTCTCTCTCTCTCTCTCTCGTCTCTCTCTCTCGTCACTCTCTCTTTCTCTCGTCACACTCTCTCTCTCTCTCTCTCTCGTCACTCTCTCTCGTCACTCTCTCTTTCTCTCGTCACACTCTCTCTCGTCACTCTCTCTCTCGTCACTCTCTCTCTCGTTTCTCTCTCGTCTCTCTCTCGTCTCTCTCTCGTCTCTCTCTCTCATCACTCTCTCTCTCTCGTCTCTCTCTCTCTCTCTGTCTCTCTCATCTCTCTCTCTCTCTCGTCTCTCTCATCTCTCTCTCGTCTCTCTCTCGTCTCTCTCTCTCGTCACTCTCTCTCTCGTCACTCTCTCTCTCGTCACTGTCTCTCTCTTGTCCGTCTCTCTCTCTCTCTCTGTCTCTCTCTCGTCACTCTCTCTCGTCACTCTCTCTCGTCACTCTCACTCTCTCTCTCTCTCGTCACTCTCTCTTTTATAAACACCGGACTCACCTGGTGTATTCCAGATCTCTTTGGACAGACCTCTTGTCCATCAGAAATTGGGCGTCATACCCAACTTCCCTGCTTCTTTTAGAACAATCACCATACCAGTAAGTTTTTTCCTGAGCTTCACATGGCTGTGACTCTCTTTCAGAAACATAGCACTATCCTGAGCTCCTGTATAGGAAGTTAAGCTCTTCTAGGACAGACCTCTTGTCCATCTGTAACTGATGCTCAGTTCCAGCTTTCCTGCCTCGTGTTGGACGTACTGAGATTTCTCCTAAGTTCCCCTCTGCTGATGGGTGTGGTCTCTCTCTCTCTCTCTCTCTCTATCTCTCACTTCCACTGGACACATATCTTTAGCGAACCTCGGTCTGGCTCGCCAGGGTCCCGGGTTATTACCCAGTGGGCTCCGATATGCGCGCGGGGGGATAAGGGATTAATGATAATAAGCATTGGTGGTCGGTGGACAGCAACAGGGAGCGAATCGCTAGCTGCCTGTTATTGCATGGAGTCCCACTTCCTGTCTGTCTGATCTGAGGTGCGAGGAGCGAGGAGTGACGCCAGCCAAAGCTCATGAAGGTAAGTGAGGGGCCGCACCTACCAAGCTCTAGGGAGGGGAGCGGGGCTGCACCTACCAAGCTCTAGGGAGGGGGGCTGCACCTACTAAGCTCTAGGGAGGGGAGGGGGGCTGCCTATACCAAACTATAGGGAGGGTGTCTTACTATATTGTGTGATAGGAGGGAAGGAGGGGGGCTTTGTTAATAGCACATCAGTGGGAGGTAGGCTATTAATTTAATGGTGGAGATTAGGTGGGGGCTAATTATTTAATGGGTGCTATTTTATTTGTGGGCTGATGGTGGAGCAATTTAATTTATTGGTGGGACTATTTAATTCAATACTGGGGTGGTTTGGGGCTTCCAACTGAATGCGGGGCTGAGTTTGGGAAGGAGGGCTATTTATTAAATGTTAATATTAATAATTTAATGCCGGGGGTGGTTGTGGGAAATGATTATATTGAAAGCAAATGCTATTAATTTATTGCTGGAGCTTTATGGAGGGAGGGAAATAGATTTATTTATTACATGGGAATACTATTGCTTTAATGTTGGGGTTGGTTGGAGGGAAATAAGTCTATTTATTAAATGTCTATACTATTATTTCAATGTTGGGACTGGATGGAGGCCTAATTATTCAATATGGGTGACATTTATTTAATGCTGGGGCTGGTTGGAGTTTTGTAAATTTCATGTACCCATTTTTTTTTCCAAATAGGGACCACAACATTCTAGGATCCAGATTAGCAGCAACTGTTCTAAAGACACCAGCAGCCACAGGTGGTGAAAGTGACAAGAACAGGTAGGAGAGAGCAGGACAGTCTGCCAACTGTCCTGAATCTGACTATGTGGTCCTGAATTTGGGTGACTGTCTCGCTTAGTCAGGATTTGGCCCGACTGGAAGGACAGCTGGTAGGTAGGTCCTGCTTCACACTGTACTGCTCGTGATGGCAGAGCTGCGAGCACCTAACAGTACTGCACACAGCTTTGCCTGTGAATTTGCATAAAATGTATCTAAAATGATAAACCCCTTTCTTGTCTTAAGTGACCCAAGCCCCCATAGTCTTCTTCTAGCTCTGGTTATACTTGAGTAGTTCTTGCATTGATTCCATTGTCTGCCTTCTACCTTGCACTTATTCTCAGATCTCTTTGAACATATGGCTAGCCCCCATTGCACTAACAATATTATTAATCCTTCCTCCTTTGCACTTGTTATATCACCAGCAGACCCTTGGAATAGCTCTCCCCTTCACTTATATCATTGTCTGACAACCCTCCCTGCACTGTTATTAATTCAAACACCCCTAATCACTGGGCACATTTAGGGACCATACACAACTGTCACAAAAGAAGGGTTTTCTAGCAGATGCAGCATTTCACCTTTGTGGTGATCGCACTCAGGGTTGGACTGGCCCTCTGGGGTATCCCCTGGTGGGATCCAATGCCTGATGGCTCCCCTCTTTGTTGGTGGGGGGGAAGTGGGAACTTTAAAAAAAATAAAAAAATAATACTTATGTGATTGCGGCGCGGGTGCCCCTTCTCCTTCCTCTCTGCTCCGTTCGCACTGAATGTCGGGTGTGACGTCATCAACTCACACTCAACATTCACTGAGATGCAGCACAGAGAGGAGCAAGCAAGAAAGGAGACAGAAGACAAGAAGAGAAGAAAGAAGCCAATAAGAAGGAAAGAAAATGAATGGAGGCATTGGGAGGAATGCAAGATGGCACAGAGTGATGAAAGGGGGGAAGCAGCATGACATAGAGTGATGAAAGGGGGGAAGCAGCATGACATAGAGTGATGAAAGGGGGGGAAGCAGCATTGCACAGAGTGAAGGGGGAGCAGGATGGCACAGTGTGATGAAGGGGGGGTAGTATGGCACAGGGTGATGAAGGGGGGAGCAAAAGCAGCATGGCACAGGGTGATGAAGTCGGCCAGGAGAAGAGGGGAGCAAAAGCAGCAAGGAGGGCGCAGTGTGATCATAAGGGGACACAGCATGGTGATGAATGGGCACCATAATGTGTGTGTGATGGCACAGGGGGCTTGTGGCAATGTAGTGTGTGTGAGGTAGGTGGTGTCTAACTAATGGGTTCTATTTTGTTTGTGGGGTGATGGTGGGGAAATTTCATTTTATAGTGGGGACTAATAATTTAGGATGGGGTAGTTTGGGGCTATTAATTGAATGCTGGGCTGAGTTTGAGGAGCATGAGGTTTATTAATTAAATATAAATATGAATTATAAATTAATTATTAATGAATTAATGGCAGTGCCAGTTGTGGGAAATAGGTTTATTTATTATACATAAATGCTATTAATTTATTGCTGGGGCTGTTTGGAAGGGGGGAAATAGTGAGGGATATAGATCTATTTATTCATTGGAAATACTATTATTTTAATGTGGGGGATGGAGGAAGGCCTAAGTATTAATTGTGGGAGCTCTTTATTTAACACCAGGGCTGGTTTGAATTTTCTAAATGGACCCATTCATTTTTCCAGGAACCAGACAAGCCGCAAGTAAACAAACCTGCAGCCACAGGTGGTGAAAGTGACAAGAACAGGTAGGAGAGATCAGGAGATTCTGTGAAATGTTCTGATTCTAGTGGGACAATCCTGATTTTTGGTGACTGTTCTGCCCAATCTAAGGGGCAGGATAAGACTGTGTATTTTTTATATACTACACTATGGTGCTAGCTGTCCTTCGTGGGCTGACCACTGTATAAGTGTAATATTTCAAACTCCCAGTTCCATCTCTTCTCCTTCCCCTACCTCAGCTATGTGTAAGTGTCATGTTTCTCACTCCCAGTAGTATCTCTTCCCCTCACCCTCCCCCAGCTATGTATAAGTGTCATGTTTTGTCACTCCCAGTTCCATCACTCTCCTCACCCTCCACAAGCTATGTATAAGTACCATATTCCTCACTCCCAGTTCCATCTCTTCTCCTTACTCTCCCCCAGCCATGTATAAGTGTCATATTCCTCACCCAAGTTCCATCTCTTCTCCTCACTCTCCCCCAGCCATGTATAAGTGTCCTATTCCTCACCCCAGTTCCGTCTCTTCTCCTCACTCTCCACCAGCCATGTATAAGTGTCCTATTCCTCACCCCCCAGTGCCATCACCCCCACTTTCCAATTCTTGCCCCGCACTCTCACCCATTGTAGACCTCCATCTCTCATCTTTAGAAGTAAGTTTTATTATGCTCTCAATCTCTTTCAGTTTCTCCATCATTCCAGCATTTGCAGGAAATACTGACAGTACAAGAAGACGTATCACCACTGAGGGGACACTCACCATGCTGAAGCAAATGTTCAACTTTTGCATTTAGACTCGCAGTCAGGTTTCCGAGCTTTGAGTCGATGCTCAATTCTGTCTGGTTTACTCCATTGTCTGCTGTAGAAAGAAAGTAACATTTATTCTCTGCCCCTCTCCCCAGTGAGTGTGACCTCAATGTAGTGTGAGTATGAATATAGTGTAAATGTGGATATATTATAAGTGTGTATGTAGTGTGAATACGTGTGTGTGTGTGTGTTTGTGTGTGTATATATATATATATATATATATATATATATATATATATATATATTACACATTTATTTATTTAGGGTATCATGGAGTTAGGCGCAGGCTACTTCCCACTGCCCTGGGGTAGTAATATAATCAATGAAAAATGTGTGTTGTTTTTTTTTTTTTTTGCTCATTGACTGTTATGTTCTTGCTGCTCTGTTGTCTCAGAAATCTATTTCAGATTTTGCTGAATATCAGAGCTGCTAATGAGGATTCCACATTGCTCCTGATTACTAGCTCCTGCTAGACTCATCACGCTCACTATCTAGCAGCTGAGCAGTCAACACTCTATGCTCACATGATTTCTACCCAGCAGCCAGGGCATACATAAATACACTCATTGCCATTATTGCCTTGCTGGTGTTAAATTTACCTTGGTTAGTTCCTGTATCATTATCCTATATAGATTGTTATATCTTCTGCTGTTGGATTTCTATGTTTGACCTTGGCTTTGTTCAATGGAACTTGCTGTTGGATCTCTGACTGATCTTGAACTCCTGGCCTGCTTATTGACTTTGTGTACCCCTCCTCTTTTGTGTCCTGTTTGTCTTGTTTTGTCAGCGTGTTGCTCGATAGTTGCGAATCTCCCTGACTCTACTTCACTGACAACCAATAACAACTCTACACTACGGGGATCACGTCCAGAGGGTATCCGAGTACCAGTGAACAGTTTGGTTCTGGGAAAGGCGACAGCTACTGGTGAAAAACATCCAGCACAATTGGTTGTGTATAGGGGTTATCAGTTGCTGATTGTCGAGTTCATAACAGTTAACTACTGGTCCTAGCAAGCCCTGTCATACCTAATGTGTGACTACAAGTAGCAGCATACCGTGGCCGCCAGGGTGCGCTGTGGTTTGTAATTCACTTGTAAAAAAAACACAAAAAACTATACAATAAAGGGTTGGTTGTCCTAGGAGGAGGCACAGGTTTTTTCAGACCCAGTCTACCCCAGGGAATTCGGCTCCAGGCTGACATTGTGGAAGAAGGACCCCCTGCTGTAAGTTTCATTGCTATAGTATCACTAGTCCAGTCCAGTGCTGGTATCTGGCTTTTTCAGGGAGACGCTGATTGTGCCCCTCCATTTTTCCATTACCAGCCTAGCCTGTGAGGGGTTGGGTAAGTTTCCACGATGCTGATAAACCCGGCAGCCTTGAATCCTGCAAAAGAAAAGCGATTTGCTAAAAATACAACTGCAATTTAAACAGACTTTACCTGAACACCGAATGTGCAGCTTTCTGAAGGAACCGCCATGCTGACAGCCAGGGCTTCCGAACACAGAGGACTCCGGCACTTCAGTTTAATGTCGGTGCGACTGACATCAATGTTCACTTAAAGCAGCTGAATCAACTTTAGGAGACGGTCCTGGATCTTGCTGGACGTTCTTGGGCACCCTGAAGCCTTCTTCACAACTATTGAGTTTCTCTCCTTGAAGTTCTTAATGATCTGATAAATGGTTAATTTAGGTGCAATCTTACTAGCAGAAATATACTTGCCTGTGAAGCCCGTTTCGTGCAAAGCAATGATCACTGCACATGTTTCCTTGCAGGTAACCATGGTTAACAGAGAAAGAACAGTGATTTGAAGCACCACCCACCTTTTAAACCTTCGAGTCTGTTATTCTAACTCAATCAGCATGACAGAGTGATCTCCAGCCTTGTCTTCGTCAACACTCTCACCTGTGTTAACGAGAGAATCACTGACCTGATGTCAGCTGATCCTTTTGTGGCAGGACTGAAATGCAGTGGAAATGTTGTTTTTGGGATAAAGTTGATTGTCATGGCAAAGAGGGATTTTGAAATGAATTAAATTTCATCTGATCACTCTTCATGATATTCTGGAGTATATGCAAATTGCCATCATATAAACTGAGGCAGCAGAGTTTGTGAAAAATAATATTTGTGTCATTCTTAAAGCTTTTGGCCATGACTGTAGAAGTAGTGTGAGGATTGGGGTATAGTGTGTAGATGTAGTGTGAGGATTGGGGTATAGTGTGTAGATGTAGTGTGAGGATTGGGGTATAGTGTGTATATGTAGTGTGAGGATTGGGGTATAGTGTGTAGATGTATTGTGAGTGTAGATGTACTGTGAGGTTAGGGGTATAGTGTATAGATGTAGTGTGTATAGATGCATCGCGTGTCATGTGATGCGGCCGCCTGTGTGCCCCCCGGGCTGAAATCTGAAAGCCCGCGTCTGAGTGTAGATGTAGTGTGAGGCTTGGGGTATAGTGTGTAGATGTAGTCTGAGGATTGGAGTATAGGGATATAATATGAGTGTTAATGTAACATAAATGTTGGATGAGGAGTTTGAGAATGACGCACTCACTGGTCATGATGACAACGAGGATGATGATGATGATTAGGAGGAGACCAGCACAGAGGGATAGTAGAGCGTAGACCAGATAGGATGGCAGTGTGATCCCTCTGCTCATGAGACCTGTGGAGAACAGACAGAGAGGGAGAAGGATGAGCCCAGTGGTCCCAGTATAAAGGGAACAGTCCCCTTTACAATAAAACACAAACACAGTTAAAAAAAATACAATTTATTACTGTATAAAAGACAAAAATCTTCCATCAAGTAATCTATTGGGAATATAATTTCCTGGTAATCCATTGGGAATAAAATATAATAACATATTATGTGATCTGCTAAATTGGGAACCTTGAACAGATTCCCTTATACAAATATTTTACTTAGTGCTGAATGGTCGGTGGTGGAAGATAAAGAGATCTGAGTTAGGAAGATGCGGTCTAGATTGCATTTAAGTGTGCTAGACTAATTATTACATGTATAATCTAGATTATATCTACTGTAAGTGTGCTAGACTAATTATTACATGTATAATCTAGATTATATCTACTGTAAGTGTGCTAGACTAATTATTACATGTATAATCTAGATTATATCTACTGTAAGTGTGCTAGACTAATTATTACATGTATAATCTAGATTATATCTACTGTAAGTGTGCTAGACTAATTATTACATGTATAATCTAGATTATATCTACTGTAAGTGTGCTAGACTAAATATTACATGTATAATCTAGATTATATCTACTGTAAGTGTGCTAGACTAATTATTACATGTATAATCTAGATTGTATCTAATGTAAGTATGCAATACTAATTATTACATGTATAATCTAGATTATATCTACTGTAAGTGTGCTAGACTAGTTATTACATGTATAATCTACATTATATCTACTGTAAGTGTGCTAGACTAATTATTACATGTATAATCTAGATTATATCTGCTGTAAGTGTGCTAGACTAATTATTACATGTATAATCTAGATTGTATCTACTGTAAGTGTGCTAGACTAATTATTACATGTATAATCTAGATTATATCTACTGTAAGTGTGCTAGACTAATTATTACATGTATAATCTAGATTATATCTACTGTAAGTGTGCTAGACTAATTATTACATGTATAATCTAGATTATATCTACTGTAAGTGTGCTAGACTAATTATTACATGTATAATCTAGATTATATCTACTGTAAGTGTGCTAGACTAAATATTACATGTATAATCTAGATTATATCTACTGTAAGTGTGCTAGACTAATTATTACATGTATAATCTAGATTGTATCTAATGTAAGTATGCAATACTAATTATTACATGTATAATCTAGATTATATCTACTGTAAGTGTGCTAGACTAGTTATTACATGTATAATCTACATTATATCTACTGTAAGTGTGCTAGACTAATTATTACATGTATAATCTACATTATATCTACTGTAAGTGTGCTAGACTAGTTATTACATGTATAAATGAGATTGCATCTACTGTAAGTGTGCTAGACTAGTTATTACATATATATAATCTACATTATATCTACTGTAAGTGTGCTAGACTAATTATTCCATGTATAATCTACATTATATCTACTGTAAGTGTGCTAGACTAGTTATTACATGTATAATCTAGATTATATCTACTGTAAGTGTGCTAGACTAGTTATTACATGTATAATCTAGATTATATCTACTGTAAGTGTGCTAGACTAATTATTACATATATAATCGACATTATATCTACTGTAAGTGTGCTAGACTAGTTATTACATGTATAATCTAGATTATATCTACTGTAAGTGTGCTAGACTTGTTATTACATGTATAATCTAGGTTATATCTACTGTAAGTGTGGTAGACTAATTATTACATGTATAATCTAGATTATATCTACTGTAAGTGTGCTAGACTAATTATTACATGTATAATCTAGATTATATCTACTGCAAGTGTGCTAGACTAATTATTACATGTATAATCTAGATTATATCTACTGTAAGTGTGCTAGACTAAATATTACATGTATAATCTAGATTATATCTACTGTAAGTGTGCTAGACTAGTTATTACATGTATAATCTAGATTATATCTACTGTAAGTGTGCTAGACTAATTATTACATGTATAATCTAGATTGTATCTAATGTAAGTATGCAATACTAATTATTACATGTATAATCTAGATTATATCTACTGTAAGTGTGCTAGACTAGTTATTACATGTATAATCTACATTATATCTACTGTAAGTGTGCTAGACTAATTATTACATGTATAATCTACATTATATCTACTGTAAGTGTGCTAGACTAGTTATTACATGTATAAATGAGATTGCATCTACTGTAAGTGTGCTAGACTAGTTATTACATATATATAATCTACATTATATCTACTGTAAGTGTGCTAGACTAATTATTCCATGTATAATCTACATTATATCTACTGTAAGTGTGCTAGACTAGTTATTACATGTATAATCTAGATTATATCTACTGTAAGTGTGCTAGACTAGTTATTACATGTATAATCTAGATTATATCTACTGTAAGTGTGCTAGACTAATTATTACATATATAATCGACATTATATCTACTGTAAGTGTGCTAGACTAGTTATTACATGTATAATCTAGATTATATCTACTGTAAGTGTGCTAGACTAGTTATTACATGTATAATCTAGGTTATATCTACTGTAAGTGTGCTAGACTAATTATTACATGTATAATCTAGATTATATCTACTGTAAGTGTGCTAGACTAGTTATTACATGTATAATCTAGATTATATCTACTGTAAGTGTGCTAGACTAATTATTACATATATAATCGACATTATATCTACTGTAAGTGTGCTAGACTAGTTATTACATGTATAATCTAGATTATATCTCCTGTAAGTGTGCTAGACTAGTTATTACATGTATAATCTAGGTTATATCTACTGTAAGTGTGCTAGACTAATTATTACATGTATAATCTAGATTATATCTACTGTAAGTGTGCTAGACTAGTTATTACATGTATAATCTAGATTATATCTACTGTAAGTGTGCTAGACTAATTATTACATATATAATCGACATTATATCTACTGTAAGTGTGCTAGACTAGTTATTACATGTATAATCTAGATTATATCTACTGTAAGTGTGCTAGACTAGTTATTACATGTATAATCTAGATTATATCTACTGTAAGTGTGCTAGACTAATTATTACATATATAATCGACATTATATCTACTTTAAGTGTGCTAGACTAGTTATTACATGTATAATCTAGATTATATCTACTGTAAGTGTGCTAGACTAGTTATTACATGTATAATGTAGGTTATATCTACTGTAAGTGTGCTAGACTAATTATTACATGTATAATCTAGATCATATCTACTGTAAGTGTGCTAGACTAGTTATTACATGTATAATCTAGGTTATATCTACTCTAAGTGTGCTAGACTAGTTATTACATGTATAATCTAGATTATATCTACTGTAAGTGTGCTAGACTAATTATTACATGTATAATCTAGATTATATCTACTGTAAGTGTGCTAGACTAGTTATTACATGTATAATCTACATTATATCTACTGTATGTGTGCTAGACTAGTTATTACATGTATAATCTACATTATATCTACTGTAAGTGTGCTAGACTAATTATTACATGTATAATCTACATTATATCTACTGTAAGTGTGCTAGACTAGTTATTACATGTATAAATGAGGTTGCATCTACTGTAAGTGTGTTAGACTAGTTATTACATATATAATGTACATTATATCTACTGTAAGTGTGCTAGACTAATTATTACATGTATAATCTAGATTATATCTACTGTAAGTGTGCTAGACTAGTTATTACATATATAATCTACATTATATCTACTGTAAGTGTGCTAGACTAATTATTCCATGTATAATCTACATTATATCTACTGTAAGTGTGCTAGACTAGTTATTACATGTATAAATGAGATTGCATCTACTGTAAGTATGCTAGACTAGTTATTACATATGTAATCTAGATTATATCAACGGTAAATGAGCTAGAATAGTTATTAGATATTTAATCTAGATTATATCTACTGTAAATGTGCTAGACTAGTTATTACATGTATAATCTAGATTATATCTACTGTAAGTGTGCTAGACTAGTTATTACATATATAATCTACATTATATCTACTGTAAGTGTGCTAGACTAGTTATTACATGTATAAATGAGATTGCATCTACTGTAAGTGTGCTAGACTAATTATTACATATATAATCTACATTATATCTACTGTAAGTGTGCTAGACTAATTTTTCCATGTATAATCTACATTATATCTACTGTAAGTGTGCTAGACTAGTTATTACATGTATAAATGAGATTGCATCTACTGTAATTGTGCTAGACTAGTTATTACATATGTAATCTAGATTATATCTACTGTAAATGTGCTAGGCTAGTTATTACATGTATAAATGAGATTGCATCTACTGTAAGTGTGCTAGACTAGTTATTACATATATACTTTAGATTATATCTACGGTAAGTGTGCTAGACTAGATATTACATGTCCTCTAGATTGTCTACTGTAAATAAGCCCAAATTGTTATTACTTGTGTATTCTAAAATATATCTACCAAACAGTGACTAGAATAGTTACTAAATGTATATAGAATATATTTACTATTAGTGAGATAGAATAGTTCTTACCTGTGTTCTAGAATATAAACATTGATAAACCACAACATTACAACCATTGACAAGTGAATAACATTGATTATCTTGTTACAATGTTTTGGTACAATGACACCTGACAAGGGGTGGGATATATTAGGCAGCAAATGAACAGTAAGTTCTTGAAGTTGATGTGTTGGAAGCAGGAAAAATGGACAAGCTTATGGATCTGAGAGACTAATAAAGGCCACGTTTTGATGGTTAGACAGCTGGGCTGGAGCATCTCCAAAACGTCAGGTCTTGTGGGATGGTTCTCAGTATGCAGTGGTTAGTACCTACCAAAAGTGCTCTAAGGAAGGACAACTGGACAACCAGGGTTCATGGGCGCCCAAGGCGCATTAATATGCTGTGATCGGTGTGACAGGCCTATCAAACTGGCCTTTGATCTTCATGTATTGCTCATGTAGTTTTACGGGTGTTCACTTTAAATGCTTTTGTAACCAAGGCTGAACCGAGACATGCCAACATATCTGCCAGGGCGTTTCTAACCATAAATGTAAGTGGTTCCCAGGACCCTCTGTTTTCTGACTATAAACGCTGAATTGTTGCGCAACACAGGGTTCTTCGTGACCGGGCCATCAAATTGTGTTTGAGTCGGAGTTTGTTTAACATCTCAACTTTCAGATAGCAGAAAGGAAGGGCCCCTGGGAATTACGGATGATAGAACATATCGCTAGGACTGCTCTCACAAACTAAGTCATTTGTTGCATTATCTCTATCACCTTCTGCTTCACATTATTCTCTTTTCAAAGCTTCTTCACCTACTCCCTCACAATGAAGCTTTTTTCAAACACTGAGTTTGACGTGTCTTAACTCTTTGAACTCCCGAACCTATTCGTTCGCTCTCCATGCATACACATGGGGAGAGAAGGTTAGTCTGTCTTATCCATTCACACAGAAGAGCTACTGTAGCACAAGTTTCTGAAAAAGCTAATACTGGCTATGATAGACAGGTGACAGAACACACTGAGCATCGCAGCTTGCTGAGTATGGGGCTGCGTAGCTGCAGATTGATCAGAGTGCCCATGCTGATGCCTAAAGCACTTAGAATGGGCAGGTGATCGCCAGAACGGGCCCATGGAGCAATGGAAGAAGGTGGCCTGGTCAGATGAATTACATCATGTGCCCCTTCTACCTGAGGAAGAGATGGCACCAGGATTCCCTATGGGAAGAGGGCAAGTTGGCGGAGGCAGTGTGATGTACTTGACAATGTTCTGCTGGGAAACCTTGGCTCCTGACATTCATGTGGATGTTACTTTGTCATGTACCAACTACCTAACCATTGTTGCAGACTATGTACACCTCTTCATGGTAACAGTATTTCTTAATGGCAGTGTCTTCTTTCAGCATGATAATGCGTCCTCACACACTGCAAAAATTGTTTAGGAATGGTTTGAGGAACATGACAAAGATCAAGATGTTTACTTGGTCGGAGATCTTAAACATTGAGTGAGAGTCCTGATATACATAGAGAAAGTGTGATCATCGATACACACATCATTGATTGTTCTATATGTAAAGTTTTTTTATATGTTTTACTGTGTTTTATTTGTTATTAAATTTGTTTATTAAAGTGTGAAGTGTTATCATGTGATAGCATCCTGTTATAGTATATTGATATATTAAATATTATGTTATTTAAAATACAGTATTTTATCATCTTGGATATTTGCATAGGTGCGAGCTCTTACCCACATCACAGTACCGGCCCAGGGGTACAAGGCTGTGAATAGACCTGGTAGGTGTTACCTGCAGTGTATTTCTGAGCTAAACTATATGCATGGAATACTTAATGATCTGTTCATCCTGCCTCTAGTTCTGCCCTTTACAACAGGTTTTCCTATAAGAAGCAGTGATTAGCGGTTTTCAAAGAATGTTGGAGACAATAATTGTGATTACGAACCACAAAATATGACAACACAGGGGCAGAACAGTGCATCACCCAGCACCACAGAATTTGGGTAGGGTCCCTGTGATGTCACACTGACCTCCAGACCCTATTCTGAGAATGCCCAGTGTGACACATACCTCGGGTCAGAAGAGGGTTCTACTCTGTTCATTTGAAAGCAGTTGGAGCCTCGGAGGAAGCGGGTCTCCCCATCTATGGGCTCCGTAGCTGACGAACCCCCTGTAGGTCTTGCTCTGCAGGTATAAAATGAGGTCTCCTTGCATGTGTAGCTGGAAATCCACAATTTTAGTAAAATACGAAGTCGGAACCTCATTTTATTCCAGATATTATATCAAATAACAATGCTGCATAGATTATTATATTTATAATTCCTGTGTGCACAGACAAATCCTCCCTGATTTCATCACAACAGCACTATTACCTGTCCTCATTTCCATGTCATTGGTCTTCCTCATTTCTCCGTCTGTGGATTTGTTGCCAGTGTGTTCTGTGCTGTGCACTTTAGGACTTATACTATACAGTTATACAGTAAAACTTTTTAACAGATTTTGTTTCCTCTAAAGTACCACAAGGTGTGAAAAGCGGAACTTAATGTCTTAGATGTTGTGATAAATGGGGTGGTGCCATTATTAAAAAGGGTTAAGTGCACCCTCACCCACTCAATTAACCCTTTATGTGTTCAGGTTTTATGTAGATGTTTGCATAACTTGGAGAATGTAATATTTTTTTTTATAATTCCAGCCACTGATGGGATGTAACTGTCTACATATTTATAATTGGAATGTACAAATTAAGCTAAACCGACCAGATTACATTATTTCATTATCATATTACAGAGTACCTTTGCAGAATCTTCCTGTCCACAAGAGGAGAGATATAGCGCCAGTTCTTAATGCTAGATGGGTCATTACCCTTAGACAACAGTATAAGTGCAGACGTTCTCATGCAAGCTCTCATCCAGACTCTCAATAAACACCTCCATGAGGAGAGGGGCCAGGCTGTCCCCAAGGGTCTTATAAAATTTGGAGGTTAATCCATTTATTCTTGAGGGCTTCTTCATAGTCAGGCTATATACAGCCATCCTGACCTCATCTACAGTTATCGCCATACCTGGGCCTTATAACATAATACGGAGGTTTTCTATAACTGGAGTCTCCCTCAGAACTCCCTCCATCTTGTAGTCTTACAGCATCCCCTGTCTTTGGGCCTAATGATGGTGTCAAAGTCATCTCTGAAGACTATCTTTTGGGTTATAAAAATTAAGGGCTTTATCCCCCCAAAAGAGACACATCCTGTTCCAGTTAGTTTAAGAACCGTAGATATTGATGAATCTTAGGTTGACATCTAAACCTAAATCTAATACACCCTTTGGGTTGACATCCCAAATAATACAACTACCTACTTACCTCCAACTCTGTAACTTGCTGGTAAATATAGCCAAAAAAAGTGATTAACAACTGAGCGCTCCTTAATGCTGCTGCCCGGGAGCGGTATCTGAATTGTCACTCACTTACAATCCTACAAATATGCACTAAAATATGATACCTATTACACTTGACGCTGCAAATAATACTCAAATCATACACATTACGGTAATATGAGTCCCAAAAGAGTCCACGTTAAAAAGTAAAATTTCATAGGTCCATGCCAGAGAAAACTGTTGTTCTGAGTGTATCAAGATGATGTGCTGTGGATTCCTCCAGATCACTGCAGGCTCCCAGCGTTAGTATTACACATCAAATCACAGTGGGGGGCAGCAAACCACCAACGCGTTTCAACCCTCCTGGGGTCTTTATCAAGGCACAACTTGATAAAGAGATAAGGATAAAGACCCCAGAAGGGTCGAAACGTGTTGAATGATTGACTTTCTGGTAAATATGACCGCCAGCCCACTGTATAGCTCACCCACAAGAGACCAAAAAGAGGGACCCCATCTCCACTCTTATTTGGCTTTACGGATGGCGGCAAGTCGACCTACCCTTGTGTGTGGAAAGATAAAAGATCAGCATTAAGTGTGCTAAAAAAATAATAGGCCATGTAATAAGCGTCTTGGACAATATGGAACCACATTAACGGTGTCCAGATGGCTCTTACTTGCCCCAGCAAAACTTCCTCCCCAAAGTACAATGTCTCTGGCCTAAGCCACTAAACTGACAAACTGTGTTCTCACCTGGGTCTGATTGTTGGCCACAGATTATAGTTCCTGAGTTCCCCATCGGTGTCCAAGGGAATTCGACCAAACAAATCCCATGGTGGAAGGGTCTGGTTGATTTGAACAAGCAGAAAGGGAAACAATGCATGTAATATGTCTGGTAGTATTAGCTCGGCCACTGTATTCCCTGGACAGCACTGGGACAAAATTCAAAAGCCCCATTTCTTTCTCCTTTGGCCTGTGTCCAGGGAACTTGCAAACCCAAGAAAATTCTTACAGAAAAACAGGGTTACTAAGAACATCCTTTATTGGCCTTTCCCATTCCCAAACATCCCACAAAACTTTGCTTAGCTGCAGTAGCATTACATCGCTCTAGAGAGACTGTAGGTTATGCTGGTATCTCTTGAGGTCTCCTGGACAAATCCTCTTATATGCTTCAACTCGCAATATTTCTACTGTATACCTCACTTTCATCACCTCTGGTCCATCAGGATTATGGGTACCTTCTGCCACCCCCCTTGAACAAGTAAAAGCTGTCCAGAAACATGCAAACATTGGGTTTCCAGGTTGCCCACTGATGCTGGTCCATCCTCACCTGAAGCTCTTTCAGTTAGATACTGCCTGTTTTTTCATGTAGCACACAAATATCAACTTTAAGTTTCAGTGTACAAATAAGCTGTCAGTATCTAACTTATGTGCAAAACAGAATACTAATTTGCACCCCTTGCATTGTAACATGGTTTTGGCCAGGAGACTGAAATAAGAATTTTCTCAAGTTAAGATCCTTAATGAATCAGGCCCTAGAATTGGATTGGTTGCTATAGGCAACATCTCCTTTTCTTCAAACCTGCAGTTTAGTAAATATACCCCATTGCCCGTGTGTGTCCAGCTAATGAAGAGTTCACCACCCAAAAAGTAGGTGGAGTCCCAGTACAGGATCTCTTAAGGGATACTAATGAAACAATGACCCAATCAGCTCTTATTTATTACACCGGAAAAACAAGTTTATTAAGAGGGGGAGATCTGCACAGTTTTGCTGGCCCTGCGTAGATAGATACAGAGAAACAGATTGCGCATAAGATGACCTAGTATAGATAAATATAATAATATGGTAAAATCAACCAAAAGGCAATAGTAAGTATAAAATAGAATTTACTTGATATAACAAACAGTTAAAAAGTACCAATATTACACATGAACTAGTGCACAGGCTCAATGACCTATATAGGAAAAAAAAATTCACAGATATATCCTTATATTCCACGGAACTCTCGATGTTTCCAAAAATGTCTTCAGACAATAAAATGAAAATTTTTAGTAACGATATGTATACAAAGGCTCCATAATGCCGAATTCAAACCAAAGGCTTCAGATGACAATTTGCCACGTAATGAATAAAGCGGTAGAAGTGGTTGAGTATACACCTCTCTAGTATTGGTTATATCGCATTCATATAGCAGCGGTGGAATACAAATATATGTGGCTTGTTTGCCGTCCGTATGTTAGTGTAGCCAATATAGAATAAGTCCAACCATGGATAAGTAAATCGGCCTCGGCAATACGAATTGAAGATGTAGGTCCGCTGTCTCCGCGGCTAATCAGTCCAAATGGAAACTTGAATCTTGGTGCGCACCAATAAATCCGTCCGGACAAACACAAATTGTGTGGACAAGGTTCCTTGAGAGAACTTGTATATATGAATAGCGCCTCTGGAGACAATGTAACAAAGAGTCTTCACAATAAGTGAGGCCAGAGAGAAAGAGTGTAAATACTCTGTGGAGCCATCAATACCTTGCGACGCGTTTCGTCTGTCAGGGCAGACTTTATCAAGCAATAAAGCTGACTCTCTCTTCACTTGGTATTTATTGGAAAAGAAGAGGGGAGGGAACACCTCATCAAGTTAATAACAACCATATGTAAGATGTATTCGAACGATACATTCATTAATTGGTAAAGCTCAAATCTTCAGGTCATTATAAGTCAAACGTATTCATAACAATGCAAATATACAAAGGCATTGCATCAAAAGAAAAACAGTTTAAAAATAGACATAATTTCGTCTAAATAGGTCACTAATGAACCTATCCACATAAACGTTAGTGTACATTTACAATACATAGTTTGATCTAAAATGGGTCAGCTATTGAACCTGTGCACATACATAACAATGTAGTTATAATAGCGTACACGCATAAAAAAGATCAACCGTTACTGTTATAATAGCAACCAGCTGAATGGATAATGATAGGTGTGCGCTATTGCCACACCGTTAATACTGCTCAGGTACAGTCTGTGTCTGAAAACGCAGTGGGCATCAGGCAGTTAGATACTGCACAAGTGCCAATCAGCGCATGTGCTGTCTGCATTTAAAGACACACAAACTCACGCTGCACTGCAATGATGTCATCACTTGTGGCGTTTAGGGGTGATCGCTTCATCACAACCAGCATCAAAGAATTAATGAAGCCCCCATGTTTTCCTGCCAGTGGGCAGTTATCACCTGGGTATGTGGGGGAGAGGAATGTGGTCTCGAACGAGCCTGTCCCTTGTTTCTCACAAAATGTGGGAAATAGTAATATGCACATTTTATAGCCCTGTTAATGTCCCCCAGCTCATCAGAGTGCAAATGCAGTGTCTAATTACATGGATAATGGGACATTGTAGCCATGCCTATATAAAAGACTTCTAAACTATATGTTTCTCAAGTGCTATCCAAGATCTGGAGGTGGGGAAGGACAATTATTACACATTGTCTTCCACAGGATTGGCCCAGACACTGGCAGGGACACAGTAGGAGAGCCACTGTGGAAGGTAGGCTCATCTCCACTCCCACTCCAACCTTCATGTCCAGCAGCGACCAATGTTTAAGAAGAAGAGACACAGTTATTTGCCTGGGGAGGGGAAAACACAGCGGATATTTGAACATGGATATAAGGAGTCACTTCAGGGGGTGAGGAATTGTTCTGACTTGGGATTGATTCCTGGTAGATGTGGGACTGACTGGTGCTGACAGGGCCACCTTAACTACTTTATGGGCCCCCGGGCAATGCAGTGTACCGGGCCCCTAAAAAAAAAAAAAATATATATTTATATATATATATATATATATATATATATAGTGTGTGTGTGTGTGTGTAAAAAAAATATATATGTATGTAAAAAAAAACGTGATTATATATATAATCACTTTTTTTTTACATATATATATATATATATATAGGGGCCCCCTTAACTTACCTTATGTCCGATCCTCTTCTTTTTTCCGCGCCGCTGAGTCTCTTCTGCCGTCTTCCGTGCTGTGGTTGCAGTGAATGCTGGGCGATACATCACACCCAGCATTGACTGCGAGCACAGCACGGAAGAAGGGACCAGGGAGGGAGCCAGATCACAGCTGATGTGACTGCAAGGTAAGTATTTAAAAAAAAAAATATATATATATTTATTTATTTTTTAGGATTCGGACGTGCCCCCCTTGCCTGCAGGGCCCCCGGGCACCTGCCCATCGTGCCCAATGGAAGAGACGGCCCTGGGTGCTGAGATTCTGTTCTCTACTAGCAGACCTGGTGATAATCCCTGTCCTGTATCCTGGAAAGCAGGCTGCTGCTACATCATAGGACTTGTCACCACCTCACACCAGGTTCTAGACAAGTTGGTGCGCACACTGAGTTGGGAGACTGATGCTCAGAGCCCCACCACACTGGTGGAGATTTGTCCAAGCGGCCGGGAACAGCAAGATACCAAGGCTCCCTGGACACCCCTGCTAACAGACTCATTGGGCTGTGGAACTTTTGCGTGGCAAAAGTGGGTTGTATCTTGTGGTTTGCATCCTGGAAAGATCTCCAGTGTTGTTCTGCTGGACAGAACATCCTGCTGGTATATCTGCAGCTCAGAAAAATCCATGCATCTAGGGTTGGGTAAGGGACAGACCGATAATTTGGTAAACCTGCCTGACATTTATTTACTGTTTGTATATTGTATTCCAGTGATTGTTGTTATTACAGTAAATATATTGTTGTATGTTCTAACTACTTTTGCCTGAGCGACTACAAGAACACTAGAAGGTACTGGGAAGGCCTCCCTGGCATAGTAAGACACCACTGGATGGCCAGCCAGTGTGAAGTGGGTTATAATTTAGCAAGATAAAACAGATATCTTCACACTTCCAAAGTCGCGTTGACTGGGGAAAAAGGTGTCTCTCTGTAGCTGACTCTATATCCACAGCAGCTGAAAGGGACATCTTTTTTCTGTAGATGACCTCCATAGGCTGGGTGACCTCTTCTCTGGCTAGTGAAAGAAGCTGTGAAAGGCGGTGCCTTTTCGGCATTCTCCCATCGACACTGATCTTGCCAGATGGAGCTATTGAGTTGTCCCCACTCTGATGTCTCTTCTTCCGTCAGTTCAAAACACTCCTCTAAGCATTTCAGCTGCTCCAGGAGACTAATTTTGGGACTAGGCCAAAGAACTCACATTCAGTATTTGCTAAAATCCTTGACCAAGAATTCTTGATTGCAATTGAGTTCCTTGACAATTTCCCTATATTCTTGATAATGATAGGAAATACTATGCAGCTGACAATCTGCTACTAACTCATCCAGGCACACAACTACCAAAGGAACTATTGGGTTAATGACCAGGACCATGACCAGGACTCTTGCAGCTCATTTGCTTCGCACAGGCGACTGCCCCCTTGGTAGTCTGAGCGGATTGTTGGGTATGAGTGCTTGGTATTCACCACTATTCCAGCTGACTTTCTCCTTGAACAGTGACTCAGCAGCTCAGATTTTCTGGAGCAGGAGCTGGTGTACCTTCCATGTGACTGCTTTAACGACCATCTCATACTCAGGTTTTTCCGTCAGACCTCGGTTTATAGCATTCTCTTTGCATTGCAAGAAGGCATCCATGAGAGCTTTCATCTTCTCCAGGTTGTCGGCTCCTTCTCTCTCTGCCCAGGCATTGCAGAA